>NC_133869.1:3683911-3730038 GCF_044706935.1 Curcuma longa
GGATTACACTTAATCTAATTTGATTCATCACATGAATCTAATCCTCTTGGTTCATCATATGAACCTAATCTCCATCTAATTGCCCTTTGTGTGTGACCCTATAGGTTCTTGTAACGTTGGCAATGCTTCTAAACCGATTTAGAAACATAAACAATGAGCGGTATCTAGCAACACATCATTGCTACCCAAGTTACAAGAATGTTGAGATCCAACATCACCATTGTGACTCTCACAATATGTGATCATGTCCTTCTATCCTTGATATCATGATTGATCAAACCGAGGCATAGACCGTGTCATCCTCTAATCAATCTATGTCTTGAACTCCAAGTAGACTCACTCCAATCAAACGAGCTCAACATCTCATGTTGACTCATTTGGGCATGGCCATGCACTTTAGTGGTCTTACTCTATCAAGAACTATGATATTACTCCCGTTATATAAGAGGGATAGATCTCATCTACATCACTCACATCCCTCCACATAATTTGTTACGTACCCGGTAATCGCCTTTATAGTCCACCCATTTACGGGTGACGTTTGACGAAGCCAAAGTATGCAACTCCTTATGTTGGAAACCATGGTGACTTCAGGTCCAAGGACTAATAGTCATACTAATAGCCAAACGAGAAAGTATATGACACTCATATAACGATCCATGATACTTTCTCATGGCGGGTCATTCAATATGCATTCTCCAATGCATACCCATGTGTCAACTTGATATCTTATATCCATGACTTGTGAGATCAAGTCATCATGTTGACCTACATGCTAGTCTCGTCGCATTAACATTGTCCCTGAATGTTAATACTTGACTAGGAATCATTAAGAGTAGTGTTCCTTATATCATCTTACTATCGATTCAACCAATCGATTGATATAGATATGAACACTCTATTGAAGGACGCTACTATACTTAGTTATTTGGCACCAATACAAGTAAGTATAATAACCACAATGAAATGTCTTTATAAATAGAAATATGATACAATGAGTTCATACAACAATCATCATATGATTGGCTCTAGGGCTCTCACTAACACCATACCCTTACGTCTGACAACACTTTGACACTGTTGCCAATCAACAAAATGTCATCTACGTATAGTACAAGAAATACCACTACGTTTCCGTCACACTTCTTGTATGCACAAGACTCATCCGGACATTTAATAAATCCATAAGATTGTATTACCTCATCAAACTGGATGTTCCAAGATCTTGAAGCTTGCTTCAGTCCATAAATGGACCAATTAAGCTTACATACAAGATGTTCTTTGCCCTTTGCAATGAATCCCTCTGGTTGCTGCATATAGATGTTTTCTTTAAGACTTCCGTTAAAGAAAGCTGTCTTGGCATCCATTTGCCAAACCTCATAGTCCATATGAGCTGCTATAGATAAAAGAATCCGAATAGACTTAAGCATGGCTACCGGCGAAAAAGTCTCCTCATAATCGATTCCCTCTTTCTGAGTATACCCTTTTGCAACAAGTCTTGCTTTAAAGGTTTCCACCTTCCTATCTATTCCTCTTTTCCTTTTGTAGACTCATTTGCATCCAATGACTTTTACACCATTTGGTGGTTCTACAAGCTCCCAGACTTGATTAGAATCCATTGATTCTATCTCAGATTTCATTGTCTTTTGCCAAGATACTGCATCTTTATCTTGGAGTGCTTCATCATATGTCCAGGGATCAGGTTCATGTTCACCAGGGACCAAGTCTGAAGACTCTCCCAAAAACATGAATCTGTTAGACTGTCTAACAACCCGCCCACTACGACGAGACATTACTAGTAACTGTGTATCACTTGTGACACGCGGTGTAGTTACTTGTGATATCTCATCTTGTACCATTATTACTAAAGTAAACATGTCCTCTCTTGTTTCCTCTAAAACAATCTTACTTATGGGCTTGTGGTTCATTACATAGTCCTCTTCTAAAAATCGAGCATTGGTGCTAACAATGACCTTCTGATCTTTAGAACTATAAAACAAATCACCCTTCGTTCCCTTAGGATAACCCACAAACAAGCGAACTTTCGTACGCTATTACTATAAATTCTTTTAAATCAATTGTGATGAATAAAAAATTAAAGTTGATAATAGAATAAATGAACTACTTATACTCGATTATCTGCCAACAACGGACGATATGCAACGTCGACATGTCACCAGAGGCGGTGGAAGCACCGCGCGGTGGTTGAGTTGCATGCCACTCCACTCGGCGCCGACCACCGCCAACCAATCTCCCATGTCCCTTTTAATTTCCCTTTCTTCTCACCCCACGCGCAATTATTCCCATCCATCTACTTATTATTCACCTTCCCGAACGCACCTTGATCATATCCTGCGCTCAAAACAGTCGCCCTTTTTGCTCAGTTGAAACTCAAGTGAAGTGTTCGACCCGACGACTGAATTGACCTCCCTTTCTCATCATGAGTTGCCATGTGAACTGCTCCACTGGTAAGCAAAAGTGTTCATTAATCACCTTGGAAATAGTTCTATTTGTTGATTATATATATAGTTTTTTGTTTTTGTAAAAGACGTTATTAAAGTTTTAAAATCGTCAAATCCTTCCCTCAGCATTTGAAGACTTATCACTTTGCTCCTTGGCCAGCCTATTGATCACCTTGTTGTTCTATCTTAATGAATATTGTTATAACAAGTTTTAACTCTAATTATGGATGACAGTATTAGGTTGGCGGATTATAATAGTTCAATAGTTCATTCCTTATTAGCTCGCATATTGAATATTTATTTGAAACTGTCTCATTTAAAATACGGGTCAAAATTTATAATTCATATATTTACGGGTCAAAATTTATAATTCATATATTGCCATCCATAATTAGAGTTCAAAACTTTTTATAACAATATTCCTTTAGATTAATATATTAAAAACTTGTTACAACAGGGTGATTAATGTCCAAGGAGCAAAGTGATAGTATTAAATTAAATTATATATATATATATATAGGCTAATCCATTTAGTATCATTCTAACTTAATTAATTTAATAGCAAGGTTGAATTGTGCCATGGATGATGGTGAATTGTTAACTTTTAGCACTCCTATATAATTTTTAACGGGGTGAAAGCATGTAGTTTGCCACAAGTATTTCAGCAAGTGCACTCATTGCTAACATGAGTTAGATATACATAATAATAATTTAAGATTTTGAGAAAAATTCTTTTTTACAAAAAAAAAAAAAGTGGAATCTGCCACTCCAGCGGCCCCATACGATCGACCCTACGACCATTTGTGAGGAGGTAAATCGAGAAACTACAATTGACCACAACGAAGGAGTGTATTGTCTCGGCTTTGTCGAGATTCGAACTCTTATCCTTTCTGTAAGTCTACTCCGTCGTAACCAACTCACCTATACTCCGAGGTTACTTTTGAGAAATATTCTCGATTTAATTAATAGGTGATATGAAAGGATAATGAGACAATAGATAATCCTAATGGATTAATTAATATATATATATATTGAAAATTTTGCTGCTGAAGGTGACTATAAAAAGCTGGCCTTCAAGCTTTTCAATACACAATGTAGAGCACCTCATTACATTGCAAGCATGTAGTGCACTCAAAGAAACACAAGGCGGTGCTTCTACCTTAAAAAATCTCAATTTTCTTGTCTATGTTGATGCAGGAAGCACCAGACGATCGAACCTTGATTTTGATAATGGCACCAGATTCAAGTTAATATATTATTGGACTGATATATTGATCTAGTGTGTAGGGAGCACAGGTAAAGTCCTATTTGAGGTTAAGCAAAAGACAAAGTCCTAGTTGTAGGCTAGGCAAGGACAAGTCCTGATCTGGAGAATCAAGCGGAAGACTTGACAAGTCAAGTGCACCAAGTGCAAGCACATACAGTGTCGGAGGATCGGGAAGCATGACCAAAGTCCAATCAGGTACGGTCAAGAGGACCAAAGGATTGGTGAAATCTGGGCAGTCTGGAGGACCGAGTCGCAACAATAAATTCCTGGGGGCCAAGGACAAAGTTGAGCAGGAAAGTTCAACAAGTCTGGAGGACTTAGTTGGCAGTCAGGTAAATTCTCCCGAGAGGAATGAGTCAGGACACATTCCCGAAGAGGAACTGTAAGTGTCAGGTCTAACCCAAAGTTTCACTAAAAATCTGAAGTTATGACCAAAAATCAGTTCAGAGAACTGACTTTAAGATCTGTATTTTTTATATTTGGAACTAACTTGTCTTATAGAATGGGAAGTTGAAGTCTTTGACTCCGGACAACTTAAGCTGAGGTTCGAGTCAACTGGACGGTCGTGTCGATGACAACCCTATATTTGATATGTCACGAATAGGGTTGCAAATTAGAATTTATAAATTAATCGAAAACCCACGATAAATATAAATAAATGAAGTATAGGGGCCTCGAATCATATTTTTCTAAGGACTAGTAGATAATTGCTCAATTCAAGCTTGGGTGTCGTGTTTTTGGGGTTTCCCGAATGTAAATGGGGGGTTTTAGTATTTTCGAACGAAATGTAAATGAAAATCAACTAATAAATGAAAAATGCTAAAAATTGAAACCCTAAAGAATGCAAGCTCTAATCATCATCAAAGCAATTAAGTTAAAAACCGAATGAAATGAAACTAGAGAACAAAGAAAAGTGAAATCTAGCTTATAAAGCAATTATGCAATGAAACTACTTAACCTTAATCAACTAACATGAAATCCACTGATTAAGCCACTCAAACTCATCAAACTGATACGTGGAGCCAAACTTGGCACGGAACAGTAGTAAGCCTAGTTATCAGAAACTGAAATCAACCAGAAATGCATATTGATGGCACTAAATTGAATCCAAAAACACATAAACTAGCATTAGGACTTAACAAAAATCAAACAACCAACAATGGCTAGCTGAAAATGCAGTGAAACAAGAATGTTCAGAAACAGCTAAAATCGAAAATCAGAAACTCATCCATCCCTCATCTTCTTCCTTTGATTCTCCCAACTTGGTGTCAAAAGAGTTGTCAAACCCCACAATGTGGGTTCAATGATCCTCAGGAAGCTTCAACTTGGTCTCTTGTGTGTTTTGCTAGCTGCCAGCTCCCCGAATCGCCTAGAAAAACCCTCTCCAGCCAAAACAGTAAGCTGCACAGTCGCGTTTCTGATGACAAACTGGATTTCCTGTCTTGCATGTGCTCCGATCGGATTGATGATATGATATAGGGAGGCTACGTGATCCTAGGAGAACCCCTCAAAGGAATCGCGGCGTCGGATGGTGCTGCGGATGGCCAGAACGCGCGAAAATAGGGGTTTGGCCGCTGGTGAAACCCTCGCCGTCGCGCCAAATTCAGCTGCCTAAATATACCCAATCGGCCGGCTTCAGCTTCTTAAGGGATCAAGGAATGCAATGGAGGAAGTTTGGGTGGGCGGGGATGGTCGTGTTCGTACGTCGCATAGCAGGGGAAGCTGTCACGAGAAGACGATGAACAGTGCGGCCAGCCACTGTTCATCAATTAAAGCCTTGGTTTTATACGCCGATTAATCAGATGATCTGGACCATTGATTTCTGATCTGATGGTCTGGACTTGATCTTGGTCTTTAGGTCAGCTTAGGGCTTCTAAAAAATTTAGGGATTTTGATCAAACTTGAGCTAGGTCATGTCCTCCATGTGGGCTTGATCAATTTGGCAAATTTGACTCGATTTGACCGCGGTTGAGCTTGAGTTGGGTCCGATTTGAGCCCTACGATCAATTAAACTCAATTAATACAGAAATTCACCATTAAATCATGAAAATTATAATCAAGCCTCAAATCATGTAATATAGCACAAATACAATCAAATCGATTCATTAAATAATTATTTTCATACAAAAACCCAAAAATTGAATCGATTAAAATGCAAGAAACCCTAGCTCATCAAATTCCCCCACACTTACCCTTGAGCGTCCCGCTCAAGTCAACAAAATAAACTAATGTCGTACCCCCACCTAGGTCATTCTCAATCACTAATCTATTGCAACCATTTGACCAAAACATGATTCCTTTATTTCATGAAATGTTTATATACAAAAGAGCTAGTCTTTTCAGTATACTCCAACATGCTACCCATGGTATAAATTGTTATAATCAAGGAAAACACATTGTAGTAAACAAGAGTCAAGTTTGTGTTTAGAGTAAGAGTGTAACCATGGATACCATACACAATAAAAAATTCAAAGGAAAGTATAGTCAAGAGTTTGATTATAAAGTTTTTCCAAAGGATACTTATGATTGAGCAATGGGGTAGAAAGTCGATTAATGAGATATACTACAGTACTAGCTTCATTCAAAAATTTTCGAAGAATTGATGCATAATGGAGAAGAGTTGAAACAATTTCAATTATATGTAAATGTTTTCTCTTACTAGAGCCATTTTGCTCGAGAGTATGAGGATAAAAGATTCGATGAACAATTTCATAAAAGATAAGATGACGATGGAGAACTTGATATTCACCTCCCTAATCAGAATGAAGAGAGAGTATCTTGCAATTAAAAGAACATTCAACTTGTTTTTGAAAACAATAGAATATGTTTAATAAATTAGATTTCCTTTTCATAGGATAACACCAAGTATATTTGCTAAAATGGTTAAGGTGATAGAATATAAGAGTTTGTGGTTAGACAAGATATGTGTATGACCCCAAACATTAGAATGGGTTATTTTAAATGAAAAATTAGAAATATGATTGGATGAAGAAAAAGATAACTTATGACTTTTAGCTTCTATATAAACGAGATGGGAAGGAGGTAAAGGAAGTAAGTAAACCATACCGATTGATAATTAACTGAAAAATATGAAGAGATGGATGGCCAAGTCGAGCATGTCAAGCAGGTTTATTTGTGTATTCACCAACAAAGGTTTTGATTGAAGAACTTTGAAGATAGAGACTATTTTTATTCCACCATGAAACAAGGTAATATATGTAGGATCGTTGAGAGCGTTAGAGGGGGTGAATAGCACTTTTATAGCATTTTTAAATTTCGTAAAGTACTTGTAAATTCTTGCGATCAGAGAAGTGTAGAATGCAACGGAAAAAAAACACAAGGAAAGAGCACGTAAATATTTACTTGGTTCACAGTCATAGGTTACTACTCCAAGGCCCATGATCAAATGATCATTTCCAACGGGCAATCAACTATATAACTCCCCTTTTACGAAAGGGAGCTAGCGATTACAAAATATAGGATCGGTAACAATGATACCAACCTAATGAAATTAAGCACACAATGAAATTACTGACAGAGTGAAGATATCGAATTCTGGTGCAGCTCTTCGGCGTTACGATGACGTTCTTGGTTGATGCTTCGCGTGCAAACAATCGTCACTTGAGTGTAGAATGATGCTTCAAGGAGTCTCCCTCGAGGCTTTTTTATTAGGATATCCGGGCACTTGGAAGCCTTTCTAGGCGCCTTCACACTGTCCGTTGATCCACCATCGGCACTGTTGACTCAACATTTCCAAATACCTGTATCCCTTTCTGGGCGCCTCTATGCTGACGTGGAGGTTTCAGATAAAGCTTGACTCCACAATACCTTATCCAGATCTGAGGCGCCTAGAACCACTCCGGGCGCCCGAAAGTTGAGGTATCCTGACCACTGGGACTCTGCCATCTCATTGCTTCCCTAGCCCCATTCTGCTGACGTCCAATCACCTAGAACCCGTTCAAGCGCTAGAGTCTGGTCGCCTGGATCCAGATAAGGACGCCCGGAACATAAAGTTTCAGCCCCTCCTTTCCTGCATTATAAGTTAGCCCAAAAATAAAATATAACAGGAAAGTCAAACAGTTTAACAACTATTTTGATCTTGACTTTGAATTTCCAGTGAAATCTTGAGTAAGACCGATGTCTACTATTCCCCTTACCAAGAACGTCCCCTCACCCACTCTATTCGGAAGAATTTACTTGTTGCCAATCAAGTCCTCCAAACTTATTGGACTTTTTCTTAGCCTCGATCCTCAACCTCCAGGATTTCCACTGCTAGACATTTGATCCACTTAACCTGCCTAGACTTCCACTGCTAGACATCTGGTCCACCTGACCTGCCTAAACTTCCACCTGGTGCACTTGATATGTCAAGTCTTCCTGCGTAGTCCTCTTGACTAGGACTTCCCACCTAACCCTCCAAGTTAGGTCTGTCTAGCCTTCAGCCAAGACTCTCACTGCCTAGTATCCATTAAGAATTTCCTATGCCTAGTCGCATCTAGGTCTTCCTTGTGCTACTTGCACACTTAGATCAGCTCATCAATAAATATCACACACTTAACTTGAACCTTTTGCTATGATCAAAATCAAAATTTGATCATCTGGTGCTCCCTACACCAACAATATATGTTTCTCGATCTTTTATAAGATAATGATTATGATGAAATTCAAAAAAGACATTGTTATCGAGACAAAATTGACATGTGAAATGTAAATTTTTAGTAATATAGAGAAAATGTTTTGCATGTGAAAAGTTCTATTAGATAATTGAATGTTTCTATTTCCAAGATTAATAATTTGCAAATCTAAACCATCGCCTACATGCATCATATCCGAACTATAGTACAACATTACTTTTGTAAGGATGTCATAGTTTAGTGTGATATGATTAGTTGTTTTAGTATCAATATATCATTTAGTGGATAAAATTTGATGGTTTACCAAGAGTAGGTACAAACGAAAATAGTTTAGGATGAATTTGTGAAACAGTTGGTTGTCCTAAAGTTGTAGTACCACTAGTGAATCAATATGTCCAATTTGAGATAAATTTGATATCTTTTTTGAATATATAACTAATCAAATCTTCTAAAACAACGATTACTAATATGATCAACTATACAATAGAATTTGACATTATTCTCAACTTTGCTTTTGGCGACCTTGTTGTTGTTGATGATTTGACATCGAAAATAAATAATTGTTTCTTTTTTTGATTTTTTCCTATTTTCTTTTATAGCTAATCAAGATAATAAATAGAGAGGTAATAAATAGAAGTTTATATCAAACTCCGCACTGTGGGCAACTGTTGTTGGCTAGAAGAAGTGGTAAAAGCTATTGCCGGCAGCTTGGAAAAAGAATAAAAAGACAACAAAGATGATGAGGTTGATTGTTGGAAAAATAGGATTGAGAGCTTCTGTAGGCTAGAAATTAAAAGAAAGAAAAAAATGAACTGTCATCGTGGGCCAGAGAAGAAGAAGCTATTGCTACTGCTGGTGGGAAGAAATCAACACCTGTGAAGGAGATGCTCTAATGGTGGTGCTCCGCTTATCTAGATCCCAAAGCAATAATCCGGAAAGAGAGAAAAAGAGAAAGGGTGTGCTGCTGCAGGTGTGTGAGAGAAGGCCTGATGCAGGTGTTGGGAGAAGTAGGTGTGGTTGCTGATGTGTGCGTGAGAGAAAAAGAGAAAGAGAAGAGAATAAGGTGGAGCGTGGCGGGCGGCAACGGATTTGGGAGGATTCACGTAAGAAATAGAAGAAAAGCAATGGCGCGACTGTTGGAAAAGAAAATTTTAATTTGCAAGTCTCTTGGCTCATTAAACATGTTAGAAAAGAAACAGAAGAAGTGGAGAATAATTATTTTGGATGATTATTGTTATAGCCAAAACAATTAATTATCTAAATAATAAATATAAAAATTAAATATAGTATATAATTATTATAATTGTAGGAATGAATATGATAAATTTAAAAATATTATTTGTTTATTTATGCCGATGATAACTCCACCCATGACGAATTAATTCCGTCATGATCGATTCAAACCCTAATAAAGAAGGAGAGTTGTGTTATGTTATCAGTCAACGTTAAACTAAGACAAATGTTCAATGAATAGCTCCATTAAACTGTTGTATTAATGCTAGCTAGATTATCTCCCTGAAGGAATGCGTTGTAGGGTTGGACTGTAACATCTCAATAAGGACCGCTACATCTCCAGAACTTGGATATAGTGATAAATATGCAATAGTTTATGTTGTAGGACTAGGCTATGAGGAGAGTGGGATCCGGGCCAGCATTACTGAGATCCGGCCCAGCATATAACTAGCCAATTCCCCACTCTCCTCGACAAAACCCTCCTCTCAATCTTTTCGTTATCCGCAACTCCGCTCCCCTCCCTCCCTTTCCTCTGGCGACCAACTTCGTCCCCTAATTTGAGCACTCCAAGAGTTATGGTGCGAGAAGCAAAGGCCGGGCTGAAGGACAGGGAAGCGGAAGAGGCTGGTTCGAGCTTCCCCTCCAGTCGCCACGGCAACCTCAGCGCCGCCTCCAGCGATGATCGTTTCAAAGACATTTTGCAAAGTGTTAGATCCTCCAAGAGCCCCGTCCGTAAAGAAATCTCTTTCCATCCCATTCATTGAAGATAAAAATTTAATTCGAGTTTTGAAATTTGATTAACTTATATTTTTGAACTGTTTATGTGTGCTTTTGCAGGCTGTTGTGTACTATGGAGCTTCATGGTACATCATTGTTTCTCCTTGTTTCTTAGTTGCTGTTTAAGTTATGGACATATGTTGCTTGTAAGAATTTCAAGTCGGGAAAGGCCATGTTGCTTGGAGGTAAACCTCAAACAAACATAGGAAGACTAGAGAAGGTAAAATTACATGAAAATAATGAAAAAGGAATCATACTTATGAATGAACACACATAACACAATTTGCAATCACACGTGAAGAAATCATGATACAAGATGGTTTTCATAAATGTTAATGTACCAGAAGCAATTTTCTGGATAACACGATCATATATGTTTAGTTCGTGACAATATCTATCACCTAAAGAACACTGTTACATCATCGCAGGTTAGAGTTTTTTTTATAGTTTTTTTATTTTGTTAATCCCACTAGGTGGAGGGAGTATTACCATCAATAAGAACATTTTTCACAAGATTTATTGGTTCCACTAGGTACAAAATAGCCCTATAAGAACTTGGATGTGCCAAAAAAAAAATCCTCCTCCACGAAGTAAACTTGGACATAGATGGTGAAAAGCCATAACATTCTTGTCCTTATTTTCATTCTTGTCACCCACTAGATAAAAACTAGAGCCAAAATATTTTCTTTTGGATGCTTATCACATTAAATTGAACAAGGAAAGCTCAGCTTGGTCCAAATAAAATGGCAATGCCGTTTTGCAAGGCTACTGTAACTCCAATGTCGTTGTGGTCTGGCTCATACTTCTGGATAAAACTACTAGGAAACTTAAGGTGTCTCATTGCTCATTTTCATTGGGCATTTTATGAACACCTACACCAACTGTCAATTACCAGTGAAGATTATTTTGATCTTCAATCAATTGAAAGACTTTTCTCTCATACTACATGCATATACTCCTACAGCCAATTTTATGTGCGTATTCACTTCTAAGCAAGGATGGATAGTGCTTCTCCATTGAAGCAGCTCAGGTAATTCTTTAGAAAAATAAGAAATTATACATATAAGAAAATTGATTATGTTTGTAATCTTTAATATGGGGATTTTTAGAAGCTATTGTTGGGAATTTAGAACCTTCAGATATGGCAGTGACACTCAAGTCTTGACAATGTTTTTGTTTTTTTGCGCAATTAACATTGAATCACATGTTAGCTGATCTCTGGAATTGTAGATCTCCAATTTGAGTATTTTTTATAATAGCTTAAGTTGTTTCACTTTGACACATTCGATACGTGAACAAGGCATGTGCTTCACATCCTTATTTATGCCTTGGTGTTTTCTTATTTCTTTATGTGTGCTACATTGTAGCTTGGCTATGAGGAGAGTTGCTAGATCATAATTTTTACCTCATCAAATCACAAATCTACAAATTATAATTTTGTTATTGAAAATGGATTTAGATGTTTTATTCTAAGTAATTACAAATTTTCCTTTTCCAAAATTCCCATCACTTAAGGATCAAAATATGAAGAAAAAATGGACTTTCTTTTTGGAGAAAGTGGTAAATGTTCAATAAGTTTGGAAATTTTAATCACCAAGAAATGCTGTTATGCTTAATTCGACAAGATCTTTGCGTTTCTTAGGTGTCGTGTATGCTGCCAGATCCTTCCAGCCTTCTGCAGGTTCAGCAATGAATTCAAGAACCTTAAATTCATCTATGCTGATATTGATGAATGTCCAGACACTACACAAAACATACGCTACACTCCAACTTTCCACTTTTATCATGGTGGAGAAAGGGTTGATGAGATGCTCGGCGCAGGAGAGGAGAGATTGCATGATCGGTTGTGGCTACATTCTTAAAGCAATGAAGAAAACAATGAAGGTTTGTTGTTCCTTCCACTATGGCACATCTGTATATTATTCATATAGGAATTTCCAGGAGGTCAAGTGTCTTAAAACGTGAAGAAAACGCTAATTCTACTTTAATTCATTTATCTGATATCAACTCAGGGAAAAGATACCTTAGTAATGTTGTAACATTGCAATTGGAATATTAGATCAATTAACTGGCTCTGTTTGAGTTTGATCCATTTTCATTATGTTTGCTTACTTGATCCATCACTCTATGTTAGTTACTCTGATGTTTTTAAGAAAATAAAAACAGCCTCTCTGTGTGCATTGCATTTGCATATTTAATACTTGTTAGGATTATTGGTTATTGATTCCATTAATAATGCAAGCTCTCCATATCAAAGATTGATACAGAATTTGTTTGAAATCACATTCTAATAGAGTTCAAGGAAAGTTTAAATAACAGCAAATGCCCAACACCTGAGCACAGAGTCAAGTGTACCTACATCTGAGAACTGCACTGGGCCGGGAGTTGTCATGTTAGGAGGCAATGTTTCTCCATATTTAACGCATCAGGTTGGATGGATACCCTGGAGTTCTTAAAATTTTTGACTTTTGCCAAAAGGGCATGGTTCAGGTATTTCATTGATGGAAGCTTAATTTACAGTGGATAAATAACATCAGAGGTTTAATGAATTCGTCAATAATTTAGCCGTGACATTGTCCATGAGCTTATTTGGGTCGCACAGATTCTGAACTAATTATTGGTCTACTTAGATTGCACTAGCCTAGCTGGACTTTTTTGCATAGTATTTGATCGAAGTGTTCAATTCACCTACACCCAAGTCATTTGGCTTGCATGAGCAACACACAGATCACCCGAGCCACACAAATTCCTATCTGCATAGACTGCCCAGAGCAACTAGCCCATTTCTCCCAATCAGATTGTCTGAATGAATTATCCCGTTTGGTCCATCCAATATGCTTTGATTTATCTGCTTAAATCAATTAAATTGTCGTGGGACTGCTAAGATAAATTGCAGAAGATTATCCTAACTAGCTTAATTATGTTATTCAGTTTGTTTGAACTAATTGGTTCACCAACCTGCCTAGCTTGTCCGATTAGTTTGGCTTAGTCAATTAGAAACTAGCTCAGTTCAGTGGTTCTTCTTCACCTAGCTTTGACACTTTCATCAATCAATTACAGGATCAAGCCCGCGCCCATGGCAAGATAAACACACACACACAAAATCATCAAGTTTTAATAGAAAGATACTTCAAATTTGTAAAGACTTCTTCTAAGAGAAACACCACAAAATCAATCATACAAGTAGTTATCGGTTATAATAATTAAAACAATAAATAAAATCAATTAATTTTTATGCACTGAATGTAAAAGTAATAATACAACAATTTATCAATATAATAGGACAGATGTCTTATATATGTAGGACAATTATAAGAAATTTTATCATGTATAAAATAAATGAATAGTCATTGTCACAAAAAGATAACAATAAATATTCACCGTATGGAAGAACATATTGACTATTAAAGATAATTAAATATTTGAACAGCGTGAGTAAAATTCAGTATTATCATTAACGTACTCATATTTCAAAATTTTAAAAACAAGTAGCGTTTTTTATTATATCCTTTTCTTTTTTCCACATTCAAAATTTTTTCCCACACTTAATTTTTTTCAATCGATTAAAAAAATTATTATTCTCAAATTACGTTGTTGAATTAGATCTGAGGACGTAAATATATTAAGAAGAGTAGATTGATTTTAATTTGAAATCATTCAAAATTCTCTAGTCCAATTAATCTCGAACAAAACTAACTAAAGGATTTATCTCATTCAAAAATTTACAAGTTTCATATTTTTTTAATCAGGTGAGTCCTAGGAATTAATTGATGGTGTTGATTATTGAGTATTATTATCTTATATCATATAATGAGCTTGAGATAAATTTTATCAAGATTTTATAAGTTTAAAAATTCACTGTTTTCAATTCACACTATCAAATTTAGATTTGAAGATACAGATATATTAAGAAGGCTTCCGAAAGTATATTTATTTTGGTTTGAAATTATTTGAAATTATTTAGGTCTATTAGCTAATTTGTGGACCCACACCATCGAAATTTTAAAAGTTTGATATTTTCGAATCATGGGAGTCCTAAGAACTTATTGGTAATGTTGGTTAGTGAATATCATTATTATAGGTCTTATAATGAGTTTGTGACAAATTCTATCAAGCCTTTGCTAGTTAAAAAATTTAATGCTCTCAATTTACGTTGTCAAATTCAAATCTAAGAGCATCTATATATTAAGAAGACTTTTAGGAGTATATTGATTTTAGTTTGAAGTGATTTGAAGTTCTCTAGATTCATTAGTCGATTTTATCTAAAACTAATTAATGAGCCTAAATAACTCTAAATCACTTCAAACCAAAACTAATATATTTTTATAAGCCTCCTTAATGTAACTATGCCCTCATATCTAAATTCGACAACTTAAATTGAAAATAGTAAATTTTTAAATGGGTAGATCAAAAATTTAAATGTGGAAAGAAGGGAGAGTATATAATGGGAAAGGCTATGTGTTTTTTGAATTTTGAAACTTAGGTACATGAAATGGGTAATATTGAATCTTACTCACGCAGTTTAGTAAAATGATAAAGATAATTAGTTATGCTCATTTAATTGAATCATAAAGTAGATTTTCATATTATCTATTTTCGGATACTTAAGTTTCATATTTCCCAAAATATATAACACATTCCCATTATATTTTTTTTCTACGCAATATTCATGTGTTCGTCCAAACCAAAAGAAATATCAAAACCACTTTGCATGCGTGCCTGAAATCTCTAAGTCTGATGGCTGACATGATGCTTAGCTTTCTTCATGAAAAGTCAAATATGAATAGATGCTTGAAACCTAAACTTAACATTCAACATTATGCCAACTCCCACTGCAGCGACAACATGTCTGTTCCCGACAGCATGCATGACATTGTGACAAACTTTTCTTCATGAAAGTCAAAACACAAACGTCTGAAACCTAACATCCCTCTTGTCCATCTCCAACTACAGCGACATCTCTATTCCTAGCTTCACTCAATGCTCAAATCTTCCGATCAGGCGAAGCTCCCTTGCGATTGAAGCATCGCGCTAAAATTTGACACACATTCCAAAAATATTGTCATCCTACATGTAACTTTTTTGAATGTTGGGGTGTCAAATACTATTCCGGTGGCTCAAAAATCTCAAACATCTCAGAAAAATCATAAAGCATCGACGTCATCGGCGACATCTAAACTCTTGTTCAGGCTCTTAGCAGTCCTATTACAGCATCGATGACATCTTCTTGTCCAACTTAATGCTTTTTTTCTATCTAAATAATCCTATCACAACACCAATGATATTTAAAATCTTGTCAGACCAAAGCTTTTCATTACGAGTAATCCCACAATATGTATGTTTTTCTTCCACGAATCTTTATATGTCATTTTTTATTTTTAGATTAACATTATCCATTTTTTCACTCACTGTGTAAGATATCAAAAAATTTTAGGGGTTAATTATAAATAACCTTAATTGGTTAAAGGCTAAATAATTATTGGGTTGGATTTTATATGGGTTTAACGATTAAATTTATTTAACCAACTCAATTAAACTAGCCTAAGTAATAATCTAATTAAGAAGCCAATAAGTAGCTAATTAAATAAATCCATTTAGCCCATTTTTAGCCAATTTAAGCCAGCTCAAATACAAACTAATTGCAGCCAATTAAAAGCCCAATTAGCTTATAGGGTTAATGGATCTAGGTCTTAAACCCGTTAACCCGATTGGAAATCCACTTAAAGTCGCGACCTCTTCCCTGTTTGATCGCGATTCCCTGCTTCTACAGTCGATCGTGACTTCATTGTTGTGCTCTTTCCCCGATCACGCGAGTGAGTCCCTCCAGCGCCGGTGCAGACGATGAGGAGAGCTGCCGGCGGTTAGGACCTTCGGCCGTCGGACTGGAATCTCACCGAGAGTAGTCAGGGGTTGTTGGGCGACGGCGATCGACACGAAGCGACGAAGGGGAGAGCAAAGGGAAGCGATCGGTAAGTGGTAATCCCGAAATTTCTATTGCATATGGGTTTCCCTTAGGTTTTGAGTTCATATCATAAGATTGTGCAATAATACACATGGAACATTATCTTTTTTTTCATTATTCTCTGTCAAACCCCTATCAACATGTTTTTCATATCCTTCGATATCATCCAAAAAACTACACAATTCCTATTTATAAAAACTTTATCATCCCAACTACCATCATTCTCCTCGTAATAATCATTAATATTTTGATCATCTCCTTCACCATAATCCTACTCCATCTCATTAAACTGGTACAAAGAATAACAATAATAATAATATAAGTTATAAAAAAATCAAAGAGAAAAATTACTATAATTTAAAAACAAAACACAACTGATCAAAATTTATTTAAAAAGAACTTCTAAACTCCCAAGTCATGCTATAAAAAAAAAGATTAGTTATTAAACAAATAAATTTTAGGGGAAGACAATAGGATTGTAGTTGTTAAAAAAAAAATTCCTTGAAGGTACCTTTCAACCGACTGTCCATACTAATGAAAGAGTCTAAATCAATTGGAAACCCGTATTGAAAAGTGCCATACAAAAGAATAACAACTGATATCAATTGGAAACTCTGCTTATCTTCCTGCAGGATGAGATTTTTGAAATTGAAAATAAGGATAGATATAGGAAATCAAACAAAACTTAAGTGAGAAACATTTGAACAGATTCTTACACAATGTCGAGGAATTGACAATGATATGGAAAGTTTTCCTTTCCCCTCTCCCAAATAAATGAGCATTAGCATTAGAGTAAGGAAAGCCAGAGTCCATATCAAGCATTACGCCAAGCACAGATTCTTTCATCAATTAGGTCAAAAAACGATTGTGAACCACTGCAAATGGTAAGGTGGTGGATTCCACCTTTTTACAGAAAAGAGGTGAACCACAATGCAATTTTCTCCTGGGGCTACAGAAGATTGGCACAATAATAGATTACCATTGAAGCGGGCTAGATACTCTTGGAATCTAGTGCGTTCTACTAAAAGAAGAGTTATCCTAGTAAGAAAAAAGATGTGCGATGTTTTCTCTTGGCTTACTAGATAATAGAAATACAACTTAAAATGACAAGTAGAGATACTACTATGTTGGCACATCATTTCCAAAGTATTGACAACTTGCAAGAAGGCCAATAAAAATCTTGTCAACAATTTCTCAAACAAAAATAGATAGACTACTCTAATTCCTATTCTGGACAGAAGATAAAAAAAAATAATTACGTACTGCTAAAGAGCAAGTGCAGTCAGATTGATCACAAATTATCAAACACTTTAGCCCCATGAAGAGTTCCAGTGATCATTCTTGTGAGATGTGGCTGCAAGCTTACATCATAAATAGACTAGTACCTACCTACCAAAATAAAGTCGTCATCATCCAAAACCTGCACATCTCTGTGTCCCACGAAATTCTCACGCCCAAGTTCCTCGACAATTTTTACAAATTCAAGTCTCTTTGCACGAGGAAGAGGAACATATGGCAATCTGAATATTGTCCTAATAACACCAAGCTGAGCCAGAGCAGTATTAAGACCTATAGGGTTTGGCTCCTGGAATAACCATTTTATGAGAGGCATCAGCTTTGAGTTTATTGAGTGATTCTTGCCTCGGAACATGATGTCGTACATGAGACCTGGAACAAGATTGCTAACAACTGAAATAACACCTGTTGCTCCGGATGTCCATCTAGCATCATGGCATTCATCATCATTTCCACTCCATGCTACGATGCCTTTATCTACATAATATTTGATACGGTCATTTCCCATGCACTCCTTAACACCTGCCATGTTAGGATTCTGTGAGATAGTCTGCATAACCAAAGGTGGAATATCCTGTCCAGTCCTTGATGGCACATTGTATATAATTGTTGGGCCCATTGAAAGGACAGTATCAAAATGTGCAACCATTCCATCCATAGATGTCTTCCCGTAGTAAGGATTGATATGCAATGCAGCGTGCATTCCCACAGCAAAACCTTGTTCAGTTGCATGGATTGCTTCTCTAGTGGAGTTACTTCCAGTATTCCCTATTACTTTAACTGATGCTCCAAAACAATTGACAGTGTGTCCAATAAGCATGATATGTTCATCCCAGCTCATGAGGTGGCCTTCACCTGTTGTACCTCCAACAATTACACCTTCAGCACCATTGATAATCTGCATGTGCATCAAGGAATCATAAGCTTCAAGATCAAACCTCCCATCAGGCAAATATGGGGTCTTGATTGCAGTGATTAATCTTAAGGATTTAATATCATCAACTGATGTCCTGGAGCAAATACCAAGCAAAAAAGTTAAGTTGGACATTTCAAACTGGAATAAGAATTTTTAGCATTTGATCAAAGTGAATTTGCTATTGAATGCTAATGCTATGAAAATACATAGTCAGACAATTTTGAAATTTTAGATATGCAAGTATCATTAAATAATTGTACTCTGTGATAATTAAAGTGCCTACTAGGGGTCGTGGTTTAGCAGATTCTCTGGAGGGTCTCTTTTACTCTTGTTTTTGGGCTTCACAAACACTAAAATCTCTAAGCTTATATATTTATAAGCAGTACCAAGTACTTTAGGCATAAGGTAGGTACTAACTCTTGTTTATGGACAGAAGACCCATCTTCGAAATGCTATCAAATACTGTTATTACCAATTGTAGCCTCAAAAAGACTAACTTCCATGGTTATAATAAAATCACAAGAGCCGGGATAGACAATGTGATGATGATTATAATGAACAAACCACAAGAACATGTTCCACAAGTTGTCCTTGTTAATTACACCACGATGCATTTTAACTTTGAAAAAATGCCTTGCTATCCAAATCCAATATCATTAAAAAAAACAGACCGTGCAGTTTAATAGGAGTGATACCCATGTCCCGTGTGGATAACGCAATGTTGCAGCACAACAAACCTGTTTTTAATTTCTAGGCTACGCATTGGAAGATGAAAATCAGTGATGAGAGCAGCCACTGGGAATCTCCATCTTCTAGTCCTAGATGTACCACATGTAAGATAAATATTAGCAAAGACATAAAGAAATTGCATCCATCAATCAGATTTAGTCTAAAAATTCTTATTTTTTGTTCTTTTACTCAAAAAAACTGAACAATAAAAGATGTAGCTGGAAGTTTCTCAACTATGCACTCATCTTGTACACCAAAGAATTTGAAACCTTCCTATTCTGGAAAATATAAGGTAATAGGATAGCAACATAATAACCAGGCATTAACTATAGTGGGCTCTGTGCCCAAGTCCATCACAAAGACTGGAAAATTTTCTTATATGGGAAAAGGACAGGAACCAATCAGACAAAAAAAATGGAAAAAAACATCATCACATTGCATAAAATTGGCACTTGGCAGAACTATCTACACTAATAGGGAGATGTAAAATACCAAAAATTAGAGGGTTAAATTGTAAATACAATTAACCTTAATAGTAGGGGTTTATGGGAAGATGAGATTAATTAAATTAATCCTAAGTTGATGGGTTTAATTAATCAAATCTTAAATCATCTAATGGTATTAATGGGTTATAGGGTTAATAGGGTTAATGGATCCTAAACCAACCCGTTAAGAAAAACCTATAAGAATGCTACAGCAGCCACAATCCCTTTCTCCCCATCGCGATAAAATCCTCTGTTCACTTCCAACGCTTCCCTGTTTCGTCTCATCGTCGCCGACGCCGGTTGATTGAGCTCTCCATCGCCCATTGCCAGAGTTGAAGCTGAGGAAGAGCCGGCGACCAGAGGTGGAATCGATTGGGGCTTGGATCTTACCAGAGGTGGTTGAAATCCGGGGGAAGTGGAGGCTGCTAGCGGCGGCGGATCGAATAGAGGAAGAAGATCTGTAAGAGATTTGAGCTAGGGTTTAGGGTTCGGATTCTTGCTTGGTTATGAGCCGAATTCCTGTGGATTGCTTCGATTTTCATTAAATCTTGACCGCTTTCGTTTCCACAACTATTATAAATTCCTAGAAACAATATAAATGTACTAGAAATTTTTTACTTACAACTGCTTTCTTTAGATTTTTCGTTGTATTCGTAATCTATCTGATACCAATTTAGTGGTATTAGAACTTAGGTTCATATTTAGTTTCTTTCGTGGTTGTCATTGCATTTTGAGCCTGTCTGATACCAATTTAGTGGTATCAGAGCAGGTTAGGTTCATTCAAATTTGTCGTTGCATTTGTGTCGAATTTTTCGGTGTCTGTCGGATTTATCGTCGGATTTGTCGTTGTATTTGTAGTCTTCGGGAGTTATCATTGCATCTGTAGGTTTATCTGATACCAATTGTTTGGTATCAGAGCATATTAGGCTAAGCATTTAGTTTTAGGGTTTAGGTCTAGTTTTCGAGTTTGTCGTCGTGTCGGGTGTATCAAATTTGGTTACTTGATCCAAGTTGTGAGATGGACAGACAGCGGCACGAATTCTCCAAGCAGTTGTAAGTAAAATTTCTAGTACATTTATACTGTTTCTAGAAATTTATAGTAGTTGTATATTACCAGGTGATATTATGGCCCCTGGAAATCGAGGACGAGGTCGACCATCGAGACGACCCATTGCGCCAGTAGAGCCGAAGGTTTCCGAGCATGTTGGGGACAGTCCGGAGATACCTTTGCCTGATCCGGTACCGACTACAGTTAGCAAGACTGGGGATAAGAGCCGGATTCTATCACTGGCAAAATCTGTAAAGGATCGGATGACTTTGTTCCATGGGGGATCTGACCCATGGCTCGCTCGTTCTTGGTTGGAGAACTTGACTGATACCTTCGCGTATATCTCTTGCACTGAGGCAGAGCAAGTCGAGTTAGCAGTATACCACCTTCGTGATCAGGCTGTCACGTGGTGGAAGACTCAGAGGACTAGTACTCGGAGAGCAGAGCTTATCTTGGTTATCTTTCCGAGAGGCCTTTGAGAGGGAGTATTTTTCAGAGGCATTCTGTATGACACAGCGTCAAGAGTTTCTGAATCTTAAGCAGGGGGACCGATCAGTTACTGAATATCATACAGAGTTTTCCAGACTTGCGGAGTTCTGCCCATAGTATGGTAGCCCAGGACCGTGATCGGATGTTCCAGTTTACTCAGGGACTGGCTGCATATATTCGACTGAAGATGTCTAGTTGTACAGTCAACACATACAGAGAGGCACTGGATCGTGCTCTGATTATTGAGACGACCCAGCAGCAGGTGACTCAGGAGAGAGATGCAGAAAAGTCAAAGGGTCAGAGTTCACAGAGTTCTGGTCAGAAGAGGCCAGCTCAGGGATCTGGTACACGAGATTCTTCCAGACGACAGAAAGGGAAACGACCTGCTGGATCTTCGAGTGGGTTTCAGAGGAAGGAGATTACGGAGAAGAAATGTTATCGCTGTGGATCTGGTAGTCATCAGGTTGCTAGATTGTCCATCTGATCAGGCTGTTTGCTATTATTGCAAACAACCTGGTCATATGATTGGTGACTGCCACGGAGAGCTCAGCTGGAGCGCACGGATACTTCCACTTCTGGAGGACGACCTACACAGCCGCGACAGCAGAGGGTACCACCGAGACACAGAGCACCTCAGCAGCAGAGATCTCTACCATCTTCAGGACAGATGTATCAGATTCAGGGGAGAGATTATATAGTATTACCAGCAGATTCCCAGCCAGAGATCTGTTATGCAGCGGTTCCGATGCAGCAGCGGCCACCAGCAGCACAGACTTCTTACAGTGTACCTCCTCACTATGTTCAGCAGCCGACATCTGTACCTCAGAGTCAGATTCCTACAGAGTGGAGGCTATCTATTTCTCAGCCAGCTGCACAGCCGTCCAGCACGGAGGTTGGTCGTGCATATGCTATTACACGAGAGGAGGCACAGCGGGCCGATGGATCGGTCATACGTGGTATGATTACAGTTTATGATATATTTGCTGATACTTTGATAGATACGGGTAGTTCGCATTCATTTATGTCTCGATTATTTCTGAGAAAAATTGGACGAATACCTATGATTAGATCGTGTAGTCTGGCAGTCTCTTTACCTTCGGGTGAAGTGCTGACTACAAATCAGGAGATTAGGGGATGTCCGTTGGATTTCGACGGTCATACTCTTACGGTGGACCTTCAGGTGCTGGATATGATGGAGTTTGATATCATTCTGGGTATGGACTGGTTAGCCACCTATTATGCTACCGTGGACTGCCGAGCCAGAGTGGTTACCTTCCGACCTCCGGATCAACCCGCTTGGGAATTCGTGGGTACTCGGAGTGATGTCGTATCCATTATTTCTGCCATACAAGCGCAGAAGATGTTAGACGGTGGATGCCGTGGGTATCTATTATTTCTGAAGCAAGCAGAGGAAGTCAGGGTTTCTAGTCCTTCTGATGTTCGTATCGTCCGCGACTATCAGGATATTTTTCCGGACGAGCTTCCTGGCTTGCCACCTCAGAGGCAGGTCCAGTTCACGATTGAGGTGATTCCGGGCACTGCACCAGTGTCTAAGGCTCCGTATCGGATGGCTCCGAAGGAGTTAGAGGAACTGAAGATCCAGTTACAGGAGTTATTGGATCAGGGTTTTATTCGTCCTAGTGTATCACCGTGGGGAGCTCCAGTCTTATTTGTGAAGAAGAAGGATGGATCCATGAGATTATGCATCGATTACCGCCAGCTGAATGCGGTAACAGTGAAGAACAAATATCCGTTGCCTCGTATTGACGATTTATTTGATCAGCTGAAGGGTTCATGTGTGTACTCTAAGATTGATCTACGATCTGGTTATCATCAGCTCAGAGTACGAGATGAGGATGTTCAGAAGACAGCCTTTCGCACTCGGTACGGACATTACGAGTTCTTGGTGATGTCGTTCGGTCTCACCAATGCTCCGGCCGTATTTATGGATCTGATGAACCAGATTTTCTTGGAGTATCTGGACCGGTTCGTGATTGTCTTTATCGATGATATTCTGATATATTCTCGATCGGAGGCAGAGCATGAGCAGCATCTCCGCATCGTATTGGAGACATTACGTCGAGAGCAGCTGTATGCTAAGTTCAGCAAGTGCGCGTTCTGGTTATCTTCTGTGGGATTTCTCGGACATGTTGTATCGAGCAGAGGTATTTCTGTAGATCCTCAGAAGATAGAGGCTGTTACTGGTTGGGAGCAGCCCAAGTCTGTTCAGGAAGTTCGCAGTTTTCTGGGTTTAGCGGGCTATTATCGGAGATTTGTGGAGGATTTCTCTCGTATTGCTACACCGCTGACTCGTCTGACCAAGAAGGGGGCGAAATTTGTTTGGTCAGAGGCTTGTGAGTCGAGCTTTCAGGAGCTGAAGCAGCGATTAGTCAGTGCTCCGATTCTGATGATTCCTTCTGGTGATGACGGATTCATATTGTACACTGATGCGTCATTCCAGGGATTGGGGGCAGTCTTGATGCAGCGTGATCGGGTGGTTGCCTACGCTTCTCGTCAGCTGAAGGATCACGAGAAGAACTACCCGGTACATGATTTAGAGCTTGCCGCTATTATCTTCGCTCTGAAGATTTGGCGACACTATCTCTACGGAGTCACTTTCGAGATCCTCACAGACCATAAAAGTTTGAAATACCTATTCACACAGAAGGAGCTGAACCTCAGACAGAGACGCTGGATGGAGTATCTGAAGGATTACGATTGCACCATTAGCTATCACCCAGGGAAAGCTAATGTGGTCGCAGATGCGCTTAGCCGGAAGTCTCGTGGGATTCTGGCTAGTCAGTTGGTAGCCGTTACTGATCTGGTACGGTAGTTTTCTGACTTGGGATTGGTGGAGCATAGTCGGACTCAGCGGGGTGTTCTGGTTTCGATGGTTGCTCAGTCAGCATTAGTGGAGAGGATTAAGTCAGCACAGGCCAGCGATCAGCATATCCAGTTCATCTGTAGCAGAGTGGATTCTGGACAGCAGTCAGAGTTTTCTCGTGATACAGATGGGGTACTCCGATTTCGAGGACGACTCTGTGTTCCGGAGCAGCATCCAGTGAAGGAGGAGTTATTACAGGAGGCACATCACTCTAGGTTTGCGATACATCCGGGTGGTACTCGTATGTATCGGGATCTGAAGCGCTCCTATTGGTGGAACGGTATGAAGAGAGATGTTGCGGATTTTGTTGCGAGGTGTTTAGTCTGTCAGCAGGTGAAGGCTGAACACCAGAGACCAGCAGGATTACTTCAGGAGATCCCAGATTCCTGAGTGGAAGTGGGATCACATTACGATGGATTTTGTTACCGGACTGCCGAGGACCCGGAAGGGTCATGATGCGATTTGGGTAATCGTTGATCGGTTAACCAAATCTGCGCATTTTCTTCCGATGCGTATGACTGATTCACTGGATCGTCTGGCAGATCTGTACTGCAGAGAGATCGTCAGATTACACGGAGTTCCTGCTAGCATTATTTCAGATAGAGATCCGCGTTTTACCTCACGGTTCTGGCAGAGTCTGCAGCAGGCATTGGGTACAGAGCTTCATTTCAGCACAGCATTTCATCCACAGACAGATGGTCAGTCAGAGCGCACCATTCAGACTCTTGAGGATTTATTACGAGCTTGTGTTCTGGATTTCGGAGGCAGTTGGGAGGATCATTTACACTTAGTGGAGTTCTCGTATAATAATAGTTATCATTCTACTATTCAGATGGCTCCATTTGAGGCATTATATGGTAGACCTTGTCGATCTCCGATATTGTGGGAGGAGGTCGGCGAGCGACAATTGTTGGGTCCGCAGAGTATTCAGCAGGATGCTGAGCTTGTGCGAGTTATCAGACGTCGTATGTCAGAGGCTCAGGATCGTCAGAAGAGTTATGCGGATCGGAGACGTCGGCCACTGGAGTTCTCAGTTGGAGATCATGTATTTCTGCGTGTTTCACCCACGAAAGGGGTGAAGAGGTTTGGGTTGAGAGGGAAGTTGGCTCCGCGATATATCGGACCGTTTGAGATATTGGAGCGGATTGGCGAGGTTGCATATCGCCTGGCATTACCTCCGACACTTGCGGGTGTCCATAGCGTATTCCATGTATCTATGTTGCGGAAATACGTACCTCATCCTTCACATGTTTTGAGGGAAGTACCTGTTCCTCTCCAGCCAGATGCGTCTTATGAGGAGATTCCGGTGCGGATTCTTGACCGGAAGGAGCGACAGTTGCGGAACAAAACCATTCGACTTGTTAAAGTCGGATGGCAGCATCATACGGACGAGGAGGCTACTTGGGAGCTGGAGGATTCTATCCGAGCTCGATACCCTCATCTGTTTGTTTGAGGTATGATTTAATTATTATGGTATTTTTGTATCGTAGTATGAAGATAATAAATTTGGGACCAAATTTTTGTTAGTGGGGGAGAATGTAAAATATCAAAAATTAGGGGTTTAATTTGTAAATAAAATTAACCTTAATTGTGAGGTTAAGGGAAGATTAGGAAGGTTAATTAAATTAACCCTAAATAGGGTCCTGTTTTGAGTTCGGCTGCAAGGAAGAAGGGAGAGGCGGAACCGATTAGGCTTGATTTAGGGCTTGATCTTTGAGGTGTCTTTTCTTGAGATTTAAGTGGTTTAATTGTTGGTTAGTTAGAATGAATTTTTGTTGCTATTGATCGGTTAGATCTGATTGGATTGGTGATTTTGTTACTGTTGAATTGAACTTGATCAGTTTGATTTAGTGATTTTGGTTACTGTTGATTAGGGGTTAGGGATTGAGATTGGAATTGGTGTTGGATCTGGTTTGATTAGAATGAGGTTGGTGCCGTGATGAAGATTGTTGAATTTGTTAGGTTAAGTTGGTTTTACCTGGGTTAGATTAATGTTGAATAATTAGGGTTGATAAGGGAATTAGTGAATTTTGATTAGCTTAATTGCAAGTAAAATGCTAAGTTGATGATTAACCATGGGTTAGGTTAAGTTGGATGGGTTGGATTAAATTATGAATTTTATTACTGTAATTTAATACAGTATCGTATTGTAGTAAGTGTTGTATGTCGTTTATTGCAGGACCTTGATTGATTGGTTCTATTATACACGGAGTCTGGGTATGTTTCTGGGGTTCTTTGTTGACAGTCATCTGATTCAGGTGGGTACCCTGTACTTGGTCAATACAGGTTTCTTTTCGTGCATGATTTGTTGTTGCTATTTTGTCTATCCTGTTGCTACTCATGTTGCTTGAGATATTTAGCTAGTTGATACTTTTGATAATCGTTGCTTGATACTTGCTAGTTGACCTTGTGATGATCTATTACTATCATGCTGATACTCTTGTTATCTATGTCATTTACCCTGTTGATACTAGTGTTATTCGTTGCTTGATACATGTTGATTGACCTCTGATTGATCTATCCACTATTAGAACAGTCTTAACTGTTGTATCATTGACCTATATTGACTTCTCTTGATTCCTGTTGAACATGCTAATTAATTGTAGCTATTACATGTTGGGATGATCATCATAACATCCACATGCTAGTTGTAGATGTTGTTGACAACATTGTTGGCTGTTCTTGTTGGCTCTTGCCCGGCACCGTGTTGTGGTGAGATACAGGGGTGAGAGCATATGTTGCACCATAGTTGGGTGCGACCAGGACTGGCTATATTGCCCTCCTGCTACACTGCCCGCTCCCCACTAGATTAGTGGTGGATAGTTGTTGGAGCCTGTGCAGTATGTCCTATTTGGCACCTCAGTTCACTGCCCTGGGGGGTGACTGGGGATAGCGAGTGCAGACAGTGACTTACATTTGATTGCGATGTTTGCTGCATATTTACATGCATTTGTTGGTAGGTTATACATAGTTTACTTTATTCATATGGTTGTGGTTGTTGCATTTGTTTGCTATGATTGTTGCACTGCGTGACATTACATACATGATTACATTTACATGATTCCTATTACCATGATTCATGTTATCTGCTGATTCCTGTTACCTATTGATTATTATTTACTTCTTCTATACATGTTCATTCTAGATTGTATACTCTTGTTATTCCTGCTGATTTATCTTTACATGCACTTCTATTCTGTATCCACTGAGTATCTAATGCTCACTACCCAGACCCTGGAGTTGCCTTGTTTTCTCCCCAGGTAGCAGATAAGAGGATAGTACTTGGAGCTTGGAGATTGGCCGACTGTATCCATCTCACTTCAGAGGGTTTTAGTATGTTTTGGTTTATTTAGATTTTAGTTGCATTCGATATGGTTGTAGTTGTGGGCTTATAAACTTGTTGTGGGTATCGGAATTTCTGAATTTACATTCGTGGTTGTATGTTTTCATTTAGAGATGTCGTATTTTGTCTATTTTGGTTATATGCATGTGATAGTAATAGTTGTGGCCGTGTGGGCCCTATATGTTATCTGTTATGTATCTGTGTGGTGTGTTAAAGGACGTGTAGTCCTTATTTCGGCCATATGGCCTATATATCTCAGTATGTATTCAGGGAAGGTCATTGTTACAGGGGAGATGCTGTCGAAATTTTTCAAACGGCCTCCCGGGACGTAACAAATCACAGTAGGATCTAGAAGAAGAATTTAACAATTCGTAAAGAAAAAATTAAGCATTATGAATCAGGCCTTAGTGGTTCTAACATAGAGGGAAACCAAGCGGATCATGTACAAGGTAGAATTTCTTCAACACCAAAGCTAGTTATCATGATAAAAAGAGGAATAGATAAGGGATAGTGGAATACAAGTATAGGGATAGTGGAATAGACAAAAATAGTTTGGATGATCTTTACCTAGTGATGTCATTTTATTAAACTACTAAAAATGCAATTTCCAACAGCTTCAAAAGATTGAGTTAATGAAAGAATCCTTTTGTATTGTTTATATTAAAAGGAATGTCACTACAATTTATTGCAGCTGCAATTGTTCAATCTAAAGGTTAAATATATCTGAGTTTCATTTGTATTCACTAGATAATGCTAGGTGCCTTCAGCACCCTAGTAACTCAGTACACAAAGAATGGGCTGCATTAATGCTTGGATGTAATGCATATAACAAAGAACTCTTGCATTGATAATGAGTGTCTATGGCTTGAAGATCAGGTTAGCAACTTGAAATATAGAAACACCAGGTAAAAGGTAAAAATTGGTAGATAGGATTAAATGAAAATAAACATAATAATCTTAAAGGAAACAAAGTTGATTAGAGAAAATATAAGAGAAATAAGTAATACAATAAGATGTTGGTGATATCAAAAAAACTAAACACATGAACACTTTTGTTTTGTAGATAAGACTAAATGCAATAATCTCACAGGAAACAAAATTGATTAGACAAAATACAGAGTAGTGAGTAATACAATAAAATCCAATTGGTAATACTGAAAAAACTAAACATAAAGTGAAGAATGAATCACAGTGGATAAGCATTATAAAGATAATAACATCGAAGCTAAGAATTGCAGATACTCATATTTTCATGTTTATGCTCCTCAAGTAGGATTAGACCGTTAAACCAAAATAAATATAAAAAAAATCTAGCTAACATAATTCATTTTATATCTGTAACTGAAAACTTACTTGGAGAATAATTATATGTAGATACAGAAGAGAACATGGAGTGGTGATGAGGTCAATTCTTAGAGAGTTCAAATATTAAGAAAGTAGGAGTGGTGTGAGAAAATGCAAAAGGCTTTTCATGGTAAAAAATAACAGAATTGGAATGAGAATACATTGAGTACATATAATTAGACAAAATTGAGAACACAAGAGTAATAAGTCTAGAAAATTGCAAACCATAAAAATTTTAAAGCATATGATAATTTTTATGGCAACATAAGAACTGAGAATGGGGAAGGAAGATAGTTATCAGATTGTTAAATATAGGTAAAAGAAAGATTGATATTTAGATAATATTAGTTATGTTAGATAATATTGGTGACAAAATAAAGAAAAGTTACAAATTATTTAATAGGGACTCAATAAGAAGTTAAGCTTTAGAGTTAAGAGATACAAATTTATGATAAATTTAGGTACCAATATTTTGTTCATTCCACTAGTTCATATGAGGTTAGAGAATCTCTGAAAAGGATTCAAAAATATAAATCCAAATCCCTATTGAAGTTTAGAAATCTCAAAGGTATCTTTTGCTCAACTAAGTCATTCATTAAAATTTTGAAATTTAAGAAGATGATTGATATTTAGTACCAAATAATTTTTTTCAAAAAAAAAGGTGATGTATAAAATTTAGTATAAACTAGATAAGATTGTTAACATGGATGTATGGGATTACTTGACAAGAAAAATCGGGTAATAATTATATTTCAGATTAAGATGAAAATACCATAGATTTTTGGATCATTCATGAGGCTAGAGGGGAGGGAGGTGTGAATAGTCAATCACGTCTTTTCTTGTTCGATTTTACAATCACAATTAGTATGCAATAAAATATCAAATCAAACACAAAACCCACTAGCAATTCAAACACTTGCCTTTTACGTGATTTGAAACCTTTGGTTCCTACTCTCCTCTACACTTTCTCCTTCTTGGATGCCCTCCTAAGATAGAGAACCCTCTTCCAATTTTGTTTTCCAAAGATAAACAAGAAGATACAATATGGGAACTCTTCTATGGCTTACTTTCACTTGTTACTAGCTTTCTTTCTCATATGATTGCTAAAAAATGTTGCCAAATTTCCCCTTGTCTCCTTACTTACAGACTTCTTATTTCCAACTATTGTGTTGTTTTCTGTCGAATCAGCCGACTATTAACCATCTTGAGAGTGCTTCAACTAAGTCAACTGAAACTGCATCTAATTGAAGCATTTAATTTACTACATATAATTGAAGCACTTAATTTGATTAGTTACTCCATTCTTATATGTGGGTTGCAAATTGGATAGGAAGAATACTATAAAAATGTCAATTTCTTGAGTCTTCACTACTTAGTATCCCTACATAGTTGGAGTGGCATGAAGCAACATTGTGTTGCTTTATCCTCAACCAAGGCCGAGTATGTGGCCATGGGTGGGTGGGTGGCATAACTATTTTAGATGCACACACTAGAGGTTTATGAACTTTAACTATGTTAAATTTCTATATAATTATATAAGCATCGTTAATTTGACCAAAAACTCAGTGCACCACTCTGAGATAAAGGATATTGAAGTGAAGCATCACTTCATTAAGGATTAAAGACCAAGTATCAAAGGGCAACATAGTGCTATGTAAAATCCAATTTTAACCCTTCTAACAAATTCACAAAGCCTCTTCCCAAAACCGAGTGTAGCTCTCTTTGAAGAGAGTCTAATATATGTTTTGTAGACTAGAATAGGTATCCTAGCCTTGCATGATCATCTAGAATAAGACTATACATTTTTACATCTAACAAACAATTTAAGAGAATATGATTTGTGTATGAAGCATATAGAAATTATGTGATCTGATAGGTGGATACTTTTGGTTCAAAATGTTAATTATGGTGCATCACTTTGAGCCAAAATAACATCTAATAATGAATTATGAAAATGATCAATCATGAGGAAGACATGTATAATTCATGTGCACATGGTCCAAAGATCATAATTAAAAATTTCAATCCATATGAATTTCAAAATGTTTTTGAAAACTTTAGGAAATCGATTTTGAACTAGAATCTTTGGATGATACAAAGTTGGAAGAGTATTGAAATTTTTCATAGTTTCCATTTTTGTGCCAATCATGAGAAATAGAACTTATTTTCATAAAAATAAACTATGGTATAAAAAGTGTGTTCATAAAGTTTCATGAATTTTAGACATAGATTTTTTAAATCTTTTTAGAATTTCAATTGATAAGACTTTCCAGTTGACTGCAATAATAATGGCAATCAACTAGGTTATATTAAGTCACCTAACTAGGTCTTCTAATCAACTAAAGCTCTATTGCAACAATATAGTGTTTGGATTTCAACTGAAGTTTAATTTTTGAACCCCCATCCCCATGAACTTGAATTCATTGCTAACATTTTGGAAGTTCTTTCAATTCTTTTATGGATTAAAAAAGTTATTGTAGTGCAATGTAGGGGGAGATTAGAGTATAAACTTATGGAGGATAAAATATGAACAATAGGGGACATTTGAATTCTTTTACCTAGATATTTTGAGGATGATTTCTCAATTGAGAGATTTAGTCTAAAGGGGGAGATTTGAATTCTTTCAGCTAAATATTTTTTTTGGATGATTTCTTAATGGAGAAATTTAGTCTTAATTGTAGAAATCTTCTTTCTTTCAATTTGAACATTTGAGTTAGGGAAGGATCCTAAATAAGAAGACTTAGTATCAAGATGATACATGATCAATTATAATTCTAGTGATACATTGAGGGAGTAGAGTTTAAGGTAAAATTTATGTTTTTGACTAGGCACCCAATTTTAGAAGAATTTCACTCTAATATAATTTTAGGGTGTTTTGGCTTCCTCCACGTCTATAAATGAATCTCAAGGGCCTTCTATTGGAAAGGAATGAAAAAAGACATCAAGAAGTTTATTGACATGTGTTAAAGAAAGAAAGGAAAAAATAAAGCAAGACTTAATTTTCTTAAACCTCTCACTGTACCCAAACAAATATGGATAGATAGTTCTATGGACTTTATAGACGGGTTACCAGCATCACAAGGACGACTACTATCATGGTGGTCATTAATCACCATACAAAATATGTCCACTTTTATTTGTTATCACATCCTTATATGATTGCTTGCATAACCAAGCATTTGTTGATCATATAATCAAGCTAGAAGGATTACTAAGATATGTTGTCGCTAATAAAGATAAGATATTTACAAGTAAATTTTGGAAATAATTGTTTCATTTGCAATGCACCAAGCTTAATTTCAGCATATCTTACCACCAACAGTTAAAATGGACAAATGGAGGTAGTTAATCAATGTTTAGTTACATTGCCTAACCAGTGATGAATCAAAGGAATGGGTTCGTTGACTTCCTTGGGTAGAATGGTGGTACAATATGACCTAGCACTTAGCTGCTAAGATTACGCCATTTGAGGCAATCTATAGATGTACCACCCTTGAACAACACATACACATGGATTAACAAGCGTGCGTAAGGTCGAATAAAACCTGTGCACATGGAACCAAGTATAGCAATTTTTGAAATATAACTTATAAAACACAAAAGCAATAATGAAGCAACTTGTGGACAAGCACCAATCAACAAATTCACAATAGGAGATTCAGTGTTTGTAAGATTTTAGGCATACAAGCAAGCTTCAATTCATGCTTCAATCTCTATAGAGTTGTTGCAAATATTTTGTGAACCTTATAAGATGCTAGAGTGCATTGGACTTGTTGTTTATTGTCTTGAGCTTATACAAAAATCCAAAAACACATTGTTTTCCATGCGTCTTGTTTAAAGAAAAAATTAGGCGACAAATATACTCCTCAACATCTTCCTAAAGTGAATTGTGATGGGTAACAGGAAGTTAAGTCTCAACCTCATGCTATTTTAGAAAGAAAACCTTAGAAGAAGAAGAATCATGTTGTAGTCAAATTATTAATTCAGCGGAATAAGTTGCCTATCCAAGATGCAACAAGGGAATCATGACACCATTCAAGAAAGATTGTTAGAGTTTATTGTTGTACAACCGTAAGGACAAGGTTATTTTAAAGATGGTGGAATGGTATGGCCCCCAAATACACATTCAAATAACCACTTCAAGATATTATCCTTTAAAATAGGTCATTAGAATTGTTATTAAATTTTCTCTTTTCTGATATAATAAGTCTGTTCGATATATTTATTAAATTTCTGTTGATAGGGCATTCTTACATGCCTATGTAAAGAGATATTATGTAACCTTTAGAGGAAGCAATATCATTAATTATCAAATTAGTGATTATTGGAGGTCGATCCCCATCCTATCCTCTCTTTTTCTTCTTTTCTTTGTTTTCTCTGTTTCTTCTCCTTCAGTAGAACTAGACTTTACAGCATAGAAAATTGTAGCACTAGTCCTAACCTAAACGAGTTGAATAAAATCTCCATATAATTATTCATTGCTACAGGCAAATGTGCCACCTTTATTTTTCTCTAAGAGATACTTGGAAGGAAAAGAAAAATAAGAAAGTTATGATGCATAGACATCAATGAGCGCAGCTAGGAAAGACGATACTGACCTGCGGCAGGAGTCAAAAACCGGAACAAAATGCCCGCCCCTTGATCTAAGAGTCCCGGAAGCATCGGCGGATGACAAACCGTGGTTCGTTATCAGCGAAGATGTCATTCTACGTTTTCTTATTCTCCGTCTTCTAAGAGGAATAAACAATGAAGAAGTAATACAAGTCCAAGAAAGGCACTTTCTAGCCCAACGATTCAGTAGATGGTAGTGGTGTGAATGGAGGTTCTGATGGCAACGGTTGAGTCAATGAAGGCGGCGGTGGAGAGGTGGCGGAGCTGAGAAAAGGCGGAGAGCGCCGGCAAGGAATTCATTTTAGGACAGTTTATCATTGTTAGGAGAAACGAAACAGGGTGATGCGGCGGGCCGATGCACCAGAATGGCACATTGTTAGGGTTTTAATAAACGTGGCAGTGTGCTTTTTCTGATCCCTGCGTAAATTTCTGATTCCTTTCCCATGAATCTTCTATCAACCCCCATCACAAGAGTGTTAATAAAATTATAATTTTTATAAATTTTAAATTATTACTGCTATTAATATTTTATACGTTGAATATATTAATTTCTAATCTATATTTTAAATTATAATATTTATAAATATTATATAAATTATTTTTAATATTTTATATCATATTAGTTGATCAAGAGAAAAAATTTTTAAATAGAATTAAAACATCCTAATATAAAATTTTCATGTAAAATATCTAATTTAAATTTAGGATCTAAAGAAAATACAACTAAATAAATATCAAAAATATAATAAAAAAATATTTTTTTATTTTACTTTTATTATTAATAGACAAAGAGATAAAAATTCATTTGTAATATATTTATTTAAAATTAAAATTATACTATAAAAAATATCATAACTAAATGATAAATAGGATAATAAATACTAAAAAAATTATTTGATTATATTATTAAATTTATTAAATTTTTTAAATTTTTACAAATACAATTACATATATTCGATTGATATGAAAATAAATATACATTAATATTTTATAAATAAATAAATATAAAAATTCTTTATATTAAAATAAATTTTGTAATAATTGATACGTCGAATTCTAATATGTTGATATATTATGTGTTTTTTTTAATCTCATCTATTAATTTTATAAAATCTACTATATTATTTGGATGTGACTATAAATAAAAAATAATAATTTAATTATTATAATTTAATTTTTTTTAATTTTTAATTCGTTTGAACATATAAATTTAAAATATGACACGTGTAACGAATATAAAAAATAAATAATTAATAGCAAGTTGACATATAAATTTAAATTTATCAATACTTGTAATATTAAAAATAGTATTATCAAATGATATTAAAAATATTTTATAAATTAATTCAAATTCTTCTAAAATTATGCATAATAATTAAGAGATATTGTGAGTAGTATGTGCTTCATCAAAAATTGATATGATAATAAATATTTTTGAATTATTTAAGAATTATTAATCCACTAGTAAGTGATAGACTGCATTTGTCGTGATACGATTACAATCAAATTAATACCGAATCTTCTAACTACACTAATATAATATATGATAAGTCAGATTGTCTCTCAAGAAATATAACTAGTGCGTGATAATCCTAAGATCAAATTATTTGAATATGAGATTTGAGTTTGATTCAATTCTAAGACTAACAATCGAAAGACAATGCAGGTAATGAAACGTAATCTAAAATAAACTACATTTGCACTGGAATTAAAAGTAACATCAAGTAAACATCTAGTGAAACCAAGTATTTAACGAAACTAAAAAGCTTGTAACGAAACATAAACTAATGTAATCTAATTGCATTCAAATGAAGGCATAAACATAATGAACTCAAAACTAACAAAGTAATGCAAACGATTAACTAAAGGAATTGCTGCAAAATTAAAGCTAACTACTTAAAGGGACATTTCTTCGCATATGTGGCATGCATCGTCCAATTCCAATGTTCCTGTTGAGATCTGCTTCCGGATCGAGCGGCTAACTCCCTCTACAGTACCTCGCTGGAGCTGATGAAGGGGACTCAGAGGAGATACCCTGCAAGAGAAAAGCTCGTAAAATGGAGGGCCAGGGGTGGTTCCCTGGCGCGACCACTCCGATGCTTAAGTTAGCAGTTGCCGAAAGAAGGAAAAAGTGGACGATGGAAAAAGGATTTTTTGGGGCTTTCTCTCTGTCTGTCTTTTTCAGCAAGATGCTAACCTTTTTAAGGGAGCGGAAAAATGTTACATCTCATCCTTGATGTGAAAGGGGGTTCCCTCACCGTTATGAAAGCGTACGGAGGTGCGTTAAAGGGGACGCAACCAGAGGGATGGTGCCACAGGTGAGCATGTCCCCTCGCTGACTTGCATTAAAGGAGATGTCTCATCAGGCACGTGTCCCTTTCCCACTTATGAGAGACGTGCGAGAGGGTATGGGGAGCAATCATAACGAATGAAGGACGGAGTGGCCCTTGGGAAGTGGAGAGATGGAAAACGTCTTTTCGGATAGGACATGGAGAGTGAAGTAAAAGTACCGAAGTGGAGTTCTATGCCGAGCCGAGGGGGACTTCGGCTTGGAGTAGCCGAAGTAGAGTTCGGCTGGGCAAGAAGCTTTATCACCGTACCGAGAGGGCTCCTGGTCCTAAGGTGGAATTGAAGGGGCTTTCGCATCCCGGACGAGGGGGAATTTTAGTTAGGCCAGTGTCCCGACATCCGGGTCGCGGTGGAGTTCGGATCACCGTGAAGTCATGGACCCGAACCGAAGTGGGACTTGTCTCGGCTTTGAAGTGGCCGAAAAGGGGGGAGCCGGAGAACTTAACATTTGTCCATGAGGATTGACCAGGTAGCCTACCAGGGACCAGGGCCGAGGTTTGTCGGCCTCACATCCTTGGACACGGTTGCCTTCCCTGCTTCTTATGACTTGATTAGCCTAACCTGCTTTTTTACGCCCCGATCACGCCCATAACACATGCCTTCCTACTAGTCTAGTCGAAGGAGATGTAAAGTCGACTGACTAGACCAGTCCTTGAGCAAACTTGTGGGGAACATAGGCTCGAGGAGGTTGTTCCTGCATGGGCGCGGCTTGTGGAACGCCATTAATGATTTTACTAATGACATCATGCGGACGTGGCGTTTGAAGAGACGGATCCGTGGTCATTAATGAAACAGGTCCATATCAAAGAGCGTGTTGATCACGTGACAGCCTGGTGGCCCCGTTCTTTCATTGTTGCACGTCTTAATTTTCGCGCAAGAGGCGGGTATTTATAAGAAGGGCGTGTTGTGAGGTAGTTCATCGTGGTGGGCTTCCTTTATAAGAAGGGCGTGTTGCACGTCTTAATTACTTGCAGGTTTCGAAGGCATGGGAGGGCCTGCAATTTCGTGTCGAGCGGCTGATTGGCGAGGAAGGCTTACTTTTCCGGGCGGGCCTGAGCCCGGTAGCTACAAAGCTATCGCAGCCGCTGGGTAAGACATGCTGCATGCCTTAATTTATTAAATAGCTGATTTTATGTGTGTTTGGGTATTTTGCAGAGGATCTTTGGCTTGCCGCCTCGATGAACAAGTTTATCAAGTGGGACCGGGCGACCTTCGAGCCGTTAGCTGACCCGGAACCCTCCGAAGAGGCTCCCGCTCCGGCCGATTCAGCAGGTAGTCGTTCGGCGGCGCCTGCCTCCGAAACTATACGCTCTTCAACAACTCTATCGGCGCAGCGCCGTGAAGAGGAGCGGCGTAAGAAGGCTTCATCGTCTAGGGGCATAACTATTATTGAGCCGCCAGAGGGGGCGGTTTCCAAGAAGCGCCCCTCTACCCCTGGGGAGGGGAAAATGAAAAAGAAGGCGCGACCTGATCCGTCAACTCCGTCTAAGCGGAAAGAACAACCATCCTCCCCGAAGGCAACGCAGTCTATTCCGGGCACAGAATCGAGTAGACGAGCAGGCCAACCTGTAGCACCAACAGAGTCTGCGGAGGGAGCAGCAGTGGCCACCCAGTCGGCAGTGGAGGTGGAGAGTGATACGGACGCCTTGGCAATAACCCAAGCCCCCCCGGCTGACGAGCTCGTCTCCGCATCGGAAACCGCGTCGACCACCCGAACTTCATCGGCCGCGGCAGATATTCTGCCAGAGACGACTCTCGGAGAGACGCGACGGATGCCTTCGGAGGTAATTCCTGGAGAGGAGGTGCTGGTGATATCCGTTGAGGACAAACTTCCCTTTGTTCCCTTTGTTCCCCCAGCTCATACGCCTGCCGATGCTCCGGGAGAGATTTCTGAAGCGTTAGCTCCCGAGGGGCCTCATGCATCCGATCTTCTGACGGGGGTGTCCGGAGAGCCAACTCCCGTCCCAGTCCCCGGCTCATATTCAGAGAAAGCGCCTAGCCATGCCGCTGGCCCCTCTACTTCCCCGCTAGCTGCACACCGGAGGGAGAGTTACACCCGAAGTTCTCCGGGAGCCCCTACGGGAGTTGGGTTCCCCCCCGATGAGGTGTCTTTGCCTCCTCTTCCAGTAGATGCCCCCCTTCGGCGAGATCAACTGAACGAGACTTTCCAACAAGTCCGCGCCATTCGAGGATCTCACTATTATTCCCACCTGTCGACGTCCGACATGATGAGCCGCACTGCCTATGGCACGTTTCGGGTAAGCTCCTTTTAATTTTTTGTTTGTCCTGATTGAGCAAGGTATGGCTCACCCCCTGGCGTATGCCACAGTCCTTGGCAGAGATCTTGGAGGTACAGGCCCGGCTGCCCCGCCTCTACCAAGGTCTCCATTCACTAGAGGAGCGGGTGGCCACCCTGCAAGCCAAGGAGATAGCGTTGACCACCGAACTCCTATCGGCGCGGGCTGTAGCAGAACAATGTCGGCAGCAACTGAGCTTGGCTAAAGCTCAATAGGATCCTGCTCTGGAGGAGCAAGTGACCGCTCTTCAGGCCAAAGAGGCGGCATTGGCCAAGGAGCTCCTCTCGGCCCAAGCCGCGACAGAACAGTGTCGACAACAAATGAGCCTGGCTAAAGCCCAGCAGGCTACTGCCGAGAATTTGGTGGAGAATCTGGAGCGGGAGCTACAGGAAGCCCGTGCCCAAGTGCAGGATCTGGAGGGAGAGGTAAAGCAAAAGACTGAGCGCTTGCTTGACCAAGAATTTCAAACGGCCAGCCGGGGTGCTAAAATACATGATCTGGAAAACCTCCTGGCTGAGGCGTGTGCTGATTTGGAGTTCACTGAAGACGAGAGGAAGGAGCTGAAAAAATAGGTTGCCGAGCTGACAGAGGAATCGGCTCGGTTAAAGAAGCAAATATCCGACTTGACAGCAGCGGCCAGGGTGATGGAAGACGTCTCGGCCACCGCCCGCAATGAGCTCGCGACCTACAAATTAGATGAAGAAGGCCGGCTTGATGCGGCTAGAATTGATTGGCTAGCTTCCGAGGAGTATAACGATCACTTTCTAGAGAGAGCCGCCAAGGTATTCCATTGTGGCTTTGAAGGTGCCATCAGGCAGCTCAAGCAAGCGGGTGTGGCCCTTCCTTTGGCGGCTTTGGCTCAACTAAACCCCCAAGAGGTATGGAAAGTCATACCGGAGCCGGACCGTACCGCACCTCGGCCTAAGCAATCCGGGACTAGCAAAGGGAAAGGGAAGGGGAAGAGGTAAATGACGTAGTCTTAAACCCTGTATGGGCTTGTAGTAAAACTTACACTGTGGACTTGCTGATGCCTTTTGGTGATATTCTGGTTGGTACCGTTCTTTTGGACCGGCACATCTCTTGCTCCTTTCGTTTTTGTGAGCACAACGTACTTGTTTTTCGAAATTGTGGCGAGTGCAGCCTTTATTTCTTGCGCGTAGATGAATAGCCTAATATGACCAATACCCTTTGAACGGAAGTGTGAGGCCTAAGTCGGAAAAGTGTCGACCCGTGACAGTGTTGGGGATTCCGAAGCGGGCTATGTTGTATCATGCTAAAGGAACCAAAGGATTATGATCAATGTGCCTTTTAAGTATTCCCTGGAGGCTATAGTGACCAAGCCTGTGCGCCTAGGGAAGATGACTGCCCGAGCCCGTTATCAGTGCGATATCGTGGCGACATGGTGCACTCCCTTACCATGTGTGACGAAAGTACCTGGGCAGGCAGGGCAAGACAGGAGGTTTCACCTCTTTGACCTCATCCACTATATACTTTTGGGAGAGTAACGACTTAGCAGTGTGCTCAACCTTGGCTATGTCCGAGCCGAAGGGAGTAAAGCCGATGGAGCTAGTGATCCGAGATCACCAGAATTATGCTCAACCTTGGCTATGTCCGAGCCGAAGGGAGTAAAGCCGATGGAGCTAGTGATCCGAGATCACTAGAATTGTGCTCAACTTTGGCTATGTCCGAGCCGAAGGGAGTAAAGCCGATGGAGCTAGTGATCCGAGATCACCAGAATTGTGCTCAACCTTGGCTATGTCCGAGCCGAAGGGAGTAAAGCCGATGGAGCTAGTGATCCGAGATCACCAGAATGGTGCTCAATATTGGCTATGTCCGAGCCGAAGGGAGTAAAGCCGATGGAGCTAGTGATCCGAGATCACCAGAATGGTGCTCAACCTTGGCTATGTCCGAGCCGAAGGGAGTAAAGCCGATGGAGCTAGTGATCCGAGATCACCAGAATCTATAGGAAGGATCTAGATGGTTTTCAAAACAGGAAAGACCTGAAATAGAAATCTGGCCATTAGTGATGTCCACGTGCATTAGTACAAGGGGCATTTAACAAGGGGTAAACGATCCGCCATCCTCAAATTCTATAGGGGCGCAGATATAAGGCATTCCATGGCCTCTTCAGCTCCTTGTCAGCAGCGTTAGCAAGGTAGTAGGAGCCAGTACTTGTCTTTTTGGTGATCCGGTACGGTCCTTCCCATGGTGGTTCCAGTTTACCGACATCTCCGACGGGCTTAGCGCGCTTCCATACAAAGTCGCCGACTTGGAAGGTGCGTGAGATGACTTTCTTATTATAAGTGCAGCACATTCGTTGCCGATATGCCGTTAGTCGCGTTGCGGCTTTGTCTCTAGCCTCGGAGACCAGATCTAGCTCCAGGAGCCGTTTGTCCCCATTATCTTTGCCGTAGTGTTGCCGCCGATCTGACTGGACCCCTACTTCTATAAGGACCACTGCCTCTCCACCATAGACCAAGTGAAAAGGCGTCATACCTGTACTTTCCCGAGGAGTGGTACGGTATGACCACAGAACAGAAGGAAGTTCGTCTACCCAGCTACCTCCTTCATGATCCAGTTTCTTCTCCAACCCCTTGATGATTTCCCGATTGATGACTTCGGCTTGACCATTAGCTTGTGGATAAGCAACAGATGTAAAGGCTTGTAGGATGGAGAGTCCTTGACACCATTCTCGAAGCTTCTTCCCTGAAAACTGCCTACCGTTATCCGATACCAGGCGATAGGGAATACCGTACCGACAGACGATGTTTCCCCACAAGAACTTCATGACGGCTCCTTCGGTGATGCGGGATAAGGCTTCGGCTTCTACCCATTTAGAAAAGTAGTCCACGACTACCAACAGGAACTTCTTCTGTTGTGGCCCCATCGGCAATGGTCCAACTATATCCAGGCCCCACTGGTCAAACGGGCAGGAGGTAGTGGCGGCCTTGAGCTGCTCGGTTGGGCGCCTGCCGAAAGGTTGGTACTTTTGACAATGAACACAGGTGTTCACCAGCTTGGCCGCGTCCTCTTGCAAAGTTGGCCAGAAGTATCCAGCGAGTAAGATTTTCCTGGCTAGGGACCTATCGCCGAGGTGATCGCCGCAGCAGCCGAGGTGGGCTTCTCTCAACACGTAATCGGCATCTTCCGGCCCCAAGCATTTGAGTAAGGGTCTGGAAAAGGATCTCCGATATAATTGATCCTCGATCAGAGTGAAACGCGAAGCTCTCCTCTTTAGCAGGCGGGCTTGGTCCGGATTTACTGGCGTAGTTCCGGTCTTCAGGAAGGCTCGAATAGGCGTGCGCCAATCCTCCTCTTCGGTTGTAGGAAGTTGGTCTATCTGGGCTACCGCAGCAATATGCGTGGTGGCCGTGTCATCTGTCCATTCGGTTAGAGAGCTGGCCAATTTTGCCAGCTCGTCAGCCTTAAGGTTTTCGGAACGGGGGATCTTCCGGAGGGAAACTGCTTGGAATTCTGCTCTTATCCTTCGGAAAGCCTCTGCATATTTTCAGAGCCGGTCGTTCTTGATTTCACAACTTCCTTCCACTTGTTGTGATACAAGCTGGGAGTCGGAGTAGAATGATATTCGGGTAGCTCCCATCCGTCTAGCCGCTTGAAGTCCAACTAAGGCAGCTTCATATTCAGCTTCATTATTAGAGGCTTTGAAGCCGAGCCGAATGGCGAGTCGGACCTCTTCCCCGGTGGGCGCCAGTAGCAACACGCCCACCCCGCTTCCCTGTTTGTTAGAAGCTTCATCCACATAAACCTTCCATTCTTCCTCCGCTTCTTCTCTCGATATTTCGGACAAAAAATCCGCCAAGGCTTGTGCTTTAATAGCCGTGCGAGGCTCGTATCGGATGTCATACTCACCAAGCTCTACGGTCCATTTGATGAGTCTCCCTGAAGCTTCCGGTTGAGTGAGTATCCTCCCCAAATTACTATTGGTCAACACTGTAATCGGATGCGATAGGAAATATGGACGGAGGCGGCGAGCTGTTAGCACAACGGCCCATGCTAATTTTTCTAAGTTGGTGTACCTTGTTTCGGCGTCTTTCAAGCGGCGACTGAAGAAATAGATGGGATGTTGGCTCTTCTCTTCTTCTTTAACTAATACCGAACTGACAGCCACTTCAGTAGCTGAGAGATACATCCACAGCGGCTCGGCAGGGAGAGATTTGGCGAGTCGAGGCAACTGGCTGAGATAATTCTTGAGCTCTTCAAAGGCTCGATCGCACTCAGCATTCCAATGAAACCGCTGAGCTTTCTTCAATACCTTGAAGAAGGGGAAGCTTCGCTCCGCCGAACGGGCAATGAACCGTGACAGAGCCGTGATGCGCCCCACTAGTTTTTGAGCTTCTCTGAGGTTTCGAGGAGGGGCCATTTGAGCCAGGGCATGCACCTTGTCCGGATTGGCTTCGATTCCTTTTTCAGTGACGATGTATCCTAAGAATCGCCCGACTCGGACTCCGAACACACATTTGGTGGGGTTGAGTTTGAGGCCGAAATGACGGAGAGTCCGGCAGGTCTCATCGATGTCTGCAAGGAGTTCTTCTTCTTTAGTCGTTTTTATCAAGATGTCATCGACATATACCTCGACATTCTTGCCCTTTTGATGTTGGAACACTTGGTTCATCAACCGCTGGTACGTGGCCCCCGCATTCTTGAGTCCAAACGGCATCACAGTGTAACAGAAAGTACCATCAGCTGTTATAAAACTGACCTTGTCTTAGTCGTTTACATCAAGAGGTATTTGATGGTAGCCTTGATAGGCATCCAACATACATATATACTCATACCCTGCTGTAGAGTCCACCATCTAATCGATCCTTGGTAAGGGGTAGCAATCTTTAGGGCATGCCTTGTTGAGATCCCGGAAATCCATGCAGACTCGCCACCTGTTACCTGGTTTCGGCACAAGTACGACGTTAGATAGCCATGTAGGGAACTGTACCTCCTTGATATGTCCAGCTGCTAGGAGTTTCTGGACTTCTACTCGAATGGCCTTGTTCTGTTCTGGGCGGAAGTGTCTTCGTTTCTGCTTCACAGGATGAGCGTCGGGCGTGATGTTGAGACGGTGAACGGCTACGGACGGGGAAATGCTGGTGAAGTCCTCCGGCGTCCAGGCGAAGACGTCTCGGTTTTGAAAGAGGCAGGTACACAATTCTTCTTTCATCTTGGGCGACAGGTCAGAAGCTACCTGAACCACTGTTTCGGCGCGGTCCGGGCAAACTTGTAGAGGCTCTTTTCCTTCAAAGTCCTTTGCGGAAGGACCTTCTTGGATGGTTTGGACTTCGCCCCCTGCTGTTTTTTGAACTTTTCGAGAGTCTGCGCGGACCATGTCAACGTAGCATCGACGGGAGACCTGTTGGTCTCCCCTTACCTCACCCACTTGATCACCTATCGGGAACTTTATCTTCTGGTGGTAGGGGGAGGCGACGGCGGAGAAGGCGCTTAGCGTGGGCCTCCCCAGTATGATGTTGTAGGAGGAAGGAGCGTCAACGACAACGAAGAGGATGCGCCGAGTTCGCATCAGAGGTGGTGCTCCCAATGAAAGCGGCAGAATGATCTGCCCCAGAGGTTGGACTCTATTCCCAGTAAATCCGAAGAGAGGGGTAACCAAGGGCTCCAAACTATCTTCGTTGATCTCCATCTGCTTAAAGGTCTTCTGAAACAAGACATTGACAGAGCTACCAGTGTCGATGAACACCCGACCAATATCATAATTGGCTACGGTAGCGCGAACGACCAAGGCGTCGTCATGAGGTACCTCGATACCTTCCAAATCTTGGGGCCCGAAAGAAATGACTGGCCTGTCCATAGGCGGACTTCGGCTCACCCCGCAGACGTCGAGTCGCCGACTATGCGCCTTACGGGCTCGATGTGAATCCCCATCGGTGGCTCCTCCAACAATCATATCGATGCACCCGACAGGGGCCTTGTCTTGGTTGTCTTCTGGGGCATCACGCCGGCGGGGGCTCTCCTGGTTTCGTGGTCCAGGTCGCCGCGGGGGCGGTACGGACCGTCTAGGAGAACGCTCGCGGGGGTGGGACGTCCGAGGAGAAGGTGGTTGCGTTTCTCGGCGTGGCTGCCGGGGCGGCGTTCGTTGTGTTCGGGGCGCGGTTGTTACCGGCACCTGCTGCTCAGCCTCTCGCCGCAACTCACGAGCGTACTGGTAACACTCACTGAGATCATGGCCTTGAGTATTGTGAAAAGTGCAGAACCGAGGTAACCATCGGCGATTCCTTCCGGCCTATCCCGGGTGGTTAGTCACAACATGGATGGCCCGGGTACTAGGCCCTCCCGGCGCAGCAGGCCGATCGATATCAGGTTTCCTTTACAGTCGCGGAGGCGGTCGCAGTTCCGCTCGGGGAACAGCCGCCGGGTTCCGGCTGGGACCATATGTATGAGGGGAATCCTTTTCCTTGCTGCGGGAGGATTGAGCTTCCTCCACATGAATGTATTTGACCGCCCGACTCTGAAGGGCGTCATAGTTAGTAGGTGGCTTCTTGATCAGGGACCGAAAAAAATCTCCTTCTTTGAGGCCTTGTGAAAAGGCACCCACCAAAACTTCTGAAGTGGCATCTGGCACATCTTGCGCCACTCGATTGAAACGGCGTACGAAATCCTTCAAAGACTCCTGGGGCCTCTGCTTGGTAGCGAAGAGGTCCATTGTAGTCTTGCAATAAGTGCGACAGTGGAGAAATGGCGCACGAACATCTCTTTGAAATCGTCGAAGGAATTGATGGAGGCCGGAGGCAACCGACTGAACCACCTAAGTGCTGATCCCGAGAAAGTGGTCGAGAATACCCGACACCTAATGGCGTCGGTATACTGATGGAGGGAAGCGGCATTTTCGAAACGCCCAACGTGGTCTTCTAGGTCTGTAGCCCCAATGTAATCGGAGAACTGGGGGGCACGGAAGTGACGAGGCACTTCCTCCTCCAGGATACGTCGAATGAAAGGGGACTTATTGGTCCCCCTACCTCCTGTTGTCATGGGGGCCTTTCCCTTGAGAGGGTCCCGGGGCACTTGGTTCGTCGCAGACTCCATGGAAGTATCTTGATGCCCCGCGCCCAAAGGGACACGCCCAGCAGGTCCCTACGGTTCCTCCATAGGTGTGAATAATCGACATGTAAGTCCTCTCAACGGGGCCGGAGGAGTTACGACCGGTCTAGCGGGATTGACAAGGGGAGGGGCGGGATCTCCTTGCTGGTTTCTTTCCAGGGCCTGGAGGACGGAGGCTACCACCCAGTTAAGATCCTCCTGTGTCATGTTGGTAGGGTGAGGTGGGTCTGGAGGGGGCTGCTGGTCATCCGTCGGCATGTCTCAAGGCAGGACAGTTTGTGTTCCCACAGACGGCGCCAAAATATGTTCCTGTTGAGATCTGCTTCTGGATCGAGCGGCTAACTCCCTCTACAGTACCTCGCTGGAGCTGATGAAGGGGACTCAGAGGAGATACCCTGCAAGAGAAAAGCTCGTAAGATGGAGGGCCAGGGGGTGGTTCCCTAGCGCGACCACTCCGATGCTTAAGTTAGCAGTTACCGAAAGAAGGAAAAAGTGGACGATGGAAAAAGGATTTTTTGGGGCTTTCTCTATCTGTCTTTTTCAGCAAGATGCTAACCTTTTTAAGGGAGCGGAAAAATGTTACGTCTCATCCTTGATGTGAAAGGGGGTTCCCTCACCGTTATGAAAGCGTACGGAGGTGCGTTAAAGGGGACGCAACCAGAGGGATGGTGCCACAGGTGAGCATGTCCCCTCGCTGACTTGCATTAAAGGAGATGTCCCATCAGGCACGTGTCCCTTTCCCACTTATGAGAGACGTGCGAGAGGGTATGGGGAGCAATCATAACGAATGAAGGACGGAGTGGCCCTTGGGAAGTGGAGAGATGGAAAACGTCTTTTCGGATAGGACATGGAGAGTGAAGTAAAAGTACCGAAGTGGAGTTCTATGCCGAGCCGAGGGGGACTTCGGCTCGGAGTAGCCGAAGTAGGGTTCGGCTC
>NC_133869.1:3730138-3740488 GCF_044706935.1 Curcuma longa
TAATTATTCGGTTTTAGGGTTTTTCCGACAAAACCCGGTTCGTCGCCATATTCGTCGCCAATTGGCGACAAATTTGAAAATTCGTCGCCAATTTGGCGACGAATTAATTGTTCGTCGCTAATCTAGAGTGCGATAATTAAAACTGTAATTTCTTTTGCGACAAAAAATAAATCGTTGCTAAATTTGTCGCTAATTTGGCGACGAATTATATTTTTCGTCGTAAATTGGCGACGAATAATATATTCGTCGCCAAATTGGCGACGAAAAATTAATTCGTTGCTAATTTGGCGACGAAAATCTTGTTCGTCGCCAATTTACGATAAATTTAGCGACGATTTATTTTTTTGCAACGAACTTAGCAACGAATTTATTTAGTTGCTAAATTAGCGACTAATATTTATTTCGTCGTAAAATTTGTTGCAGATTAGCGACGAAATATGGATTTGTCGCAAATTTCGTTGCTGATTGGCGTCGAAATTGATTCGTCCCAAAAATTCATCGTAAAATACCTGTTTTTTGTAGTGATTGCAATCATTTGACCAATACATGATACTTTATTTCATAAATGTTTATATACAAAAGAGCTAGTCTTTTCAGTATACTTCCTAACACAATCTTCCCCTCTCGAGAGAAAAGTTTCATTCTTATAACATATCTTATGAATACAAGAGTGAGTTTTCAAGGGTGGTGTATTATTCTGTACACTTGAACTTTCTACAAGATGAAGAGTATGTACAAAGCGTTGTTTTCGAGTATGAGACGACTTGTTTTGCTCCCATTGTAAAATATTGGGGCATCAACTTAATAGTTGCCTATGATCGAAATCACAAGAGAACCGGACTACTCAATGGAAAGTTGCTATTGTATATAGACCCAAAGAGCAATTAGAAGGTCATAGCGTCAATATAGTAAACTCTCAAGTAAATATCAGGGCCACAATTAAGTACAATCTTCACGGCAAATCCAAGTGCCACTAAAGCTGCTAGAATATGCTAAAATGGGGATAAACTCTAAGCTTTTGGCAAATACAATCGATCAGCCCTGATCGTTTGGGACAACAATAATAATTAGAGAAGATACCCAACACCAGCAGGACCTACAGAACTCCAAATAAGATATTTGTGGGGAGGGGACCTCTCGTTTGGCAGTTGAGATTTTTATACGATCTAAATAGAACAATGAACAGATTGCTAAATGCATGGAGCAGAACCAAACACAGAATGACCAACCTATTCAAGTGCAAGCGATCATTAGTAAGAAACTATTTAAAGGTAAGATAATCATGCAACAAGTTCCAACTAGGTAAAAGTCCCAAAGGATGGCACAGATCCTCTCCATAGCTTAATGAAAATAGTAAATTGGAACATAAGGGGCCTCAACATGCCCCTTAAACAAAATGAGGTGAGAAACCACATTAAATAGCACCACATAGATGTGTTGTGAGTCATTGAGACCAAACTGAGTCAAACTAAGTTAGAGCTTGTCATGAAGAATGAATTTCTTGGATGGAGGTATACCGACAACTTCCAAACTGTTCGAGGAGGAAGGGATCCTGATAATATGGAATCTAGATAAAGCAAAAGTGGAGTCTTTTGTGATTGACCAACAAGTTATACACTACAAGGAGACTTGTAAGGTGACTTTTATTTTCTTCCAAATCAGTTTTATCTACGATTACTATACTATTGTTACCATGAGGCAGCTCTAGGATAGTCTTTGTAATTGGGGAGTTGATTCTAAACTTCCATGGGTTGTACTGGGATATTTCAAGAATGTCATACACTAGCGAAAAAATAAAATGGGGTAAAAGTTACATCCCATGAGATACGAGATATGGTAGAGTTTTTGCTCACATTAGGGTTGGTAGATATGCCTTCAAGGTTCACTTGGTCAAACAATTCAGTATAGTGCAAATTAGATAGAGTATTAACAAATCCAAGATGATTTCAGGCTGAGTACTATGGTCAAGCTAATCTAATCATTTTTCGTGTGTGGTGTCATTTCTTCATCCTGAGATAACAAAAAGACCACTTTTCTAGTTTTTTAATACGTGGTTGGAGAAACTTTTCAGTTGGTCCATGAGGCATGAAACCAACAATCGAGAGGCACAAAAAAAAATTTATGTTATGTAAGAAGCTGAAGATGCTTAAGACTCCTTTGAAGGTGCTAAATAAAGAATAGTTTAGCCACATATCAACCCGTGCAAGGCAAGCGAATTAGGAGTTAAAGGTTTTGCAGTTGATATGCCACAACCAACCTAGTAATGTACTATTACAGCAGGAAACTATTGAGTTAAGGAAAATGGCTTTCACATTTAACGACGTTGAGCATTTATTTTATCAACAAAAGGTTAAAAGTTGCTTCATTAACAACGAAAATAACTGTACTAAGTTTTTCCACGATCTGGTTAGGCAAAGTAAAAAAATTAGTTAGTCATTCGAAAAGCAAATGATACTTTGACCTCTTCGCAATAAGAACTAGCTAAGAGTTTGTGTGATATTATACCACACTGCTTGGTACACCAGAGCAGACCTCTCCATTAGATCCTAGAGTGGTTGATGCGGGATTGACGCTCTCACTTCAGTAGGTTATGGATATCAACAAAGATGTGGATGAGGGGAAAATAAAAAAGGATGGGGGATATTAATAGAGACGTGACGACAAAGAGAATTGATAGAGTTAGAATTGGTCGGTTAGGATTGGTTTTGAAGATTTGATCTGTTTAAAGTTATTCTTGCAATTATGATCAGTATTGGATTTTTAGGGTTGATGGTTAGTAATTAGGTTAGGCTAAATGTTTGATGGAAAATTTACTTAGGTGGTTATTGTAGATTGAAATTGGATTGATCCGAGAACAAGGGCTTGAATCTGATCTGAGACTAACAGAATTGATTCAGGTGTGTTGAGACTGATCAAATATGGGTTGTTCCAGGGTTTAGTTGGATTAGGGTTCTTGATTCAATTAGGTTGTGTTCAGTAATGAAGGTTGTTTAGTGTAGGTTGTGTGTCGTTCAGATTTCTTGCCTTTTAGTTGGATTTGTTCTTGTTTTCTTGGAGGGATTGATTATGTGGATTTTGTTTTAGGGTTTGAGTTACATCTGATTATAGGTTGATTAGTGGATCTGATTAGGTTGTGGTTAGGTTAGTTAGGTTAATTAGGTTAGTTAGGGTAATTAAATTAGTTTGATGTGAGATCTGGTGGATTTGTTTTAGTAGGGTTTTGTTTTATAGGTTATGATGTAGGATTGTTTAGGGTTGTTGGTTTTTACCGATTTGGTTAGGTTAATGTATTATAGTTGTTGTTGATAGAATTAAATGATTATATTAAATATATAAGTGTAATTAGTGAGCATTGTTTGTTTAAATGGCAGGGCGTTGATCTGTTGATCCTGCTATATACGGAGTTCGTATTTGAGGGGGTTTATTCAACGTGCATTATACCAGGTGGGTACCCTGTACTTGGTCAGTACAGTCTTCCTTTATAGTGCTCATATGTTATTATTAGTTGTTGATATTTAGACTTAAAACTTAATCTGATACTTTGACCTTAGTTCTGTTGGATGTCTAATACTTGATACCTAGTTCTTGATACGTACAGTTGATGCTTTGATCTTATTGTTGATTTATGATACCTTATTGTGGGTTCTTGTTGTTGACCTATATTGTTGATCTATTATTTCTAGTGCATGATCTATCATTATTTACCTATCCTATTTCTACTCGTGTTGGTTACCTAATTGATACCTTGTGTTACTTGTTGTATTATACTCGCCAGTTGACCTTTGATTAATGTGTTCATTGACTGTACAGTCTCGAGTTTGTATCATTGACCTGTGAGGACTCATTCTGATTCATGTTGATTATGTTGAGTAGTTGTAGTTATTAATTGTTGAGCTTAGTATCATAACATCATAGCATGTTGTTGTTGGCTCTCACTAAGATCATTGTTGATAGTTGTATAGTGAGAGCATTGATGCACTACCTGTGTGAGTGCGATCATGGTAGCACTATGAGGGTGCGACACACTGCCTGTGTGAGTGCGATCATTGTAGCACTGTGTGGATGCGATCATTATAGCACTGCCTGTGTGGGTGCTATCAGGACTAGCTATCTTGAAGACTGCCCCTCCCCCTCACGTGTAGTTGGTTTATTGTTGGAGTGGTTGATTCCTGTTGTGCACCCTAGTTCATTGTGTGGGTGTCTAGGGATGTTGAGTGCAGACAATGACCAGGCCGGAGATAGCTCCCCTGTGATATTTTCCCACTCCCCACTCACGTGTAGTGGTTTGTTGTTGGAGGGTATGTAGTTGTCCTATCGTGCGCCCCAGTTCATTGTATGGGTGTCTGGGGATAGCAAGTGCAGACAGTGACCATGCATGTTGCATTTAATGTGTGTTGCATATGTGCATGCATTTGTTGGTAGGTTATTTTAATGCACTTGTTGATAGTTTATTTACTACATCATCTGTATGTGGTTGTTGCACTTGTATGATATATGATTGTTGCATTATTTGACATTACATGCATTGATTGCATTTGCATGATTTCTATTACCTGTTATGTAGTATTGACCTTTTTCACTATGTATCATTTGTTGAGACTGTATCTTTGATATCCATGCTTACATTCCTTTGATACCTTGTTATGTTGTGCACTTTCATTTTAGTATCCACTGAGTATTGTATACTCACTATCCAGACCCTGAGATTTTCCTTGTTTTCTCCATAGGTAGCAGATAGGGAGTTTTACTAGGAGCTTGGAGATCTGCCAGGCTGCTTCCATCTCATAGCAGGAGACTTTATGGTTTGGTTTGTATTGGTTCTAGTTGTATTTGGATATGTGGATCTTGGTGTGTATTTGGATCGTTCGTGGACTTATAGAGTTTTTGTGCATATCCGTGTTTTGGATTTACGTTCGTAGTTGTGTGGACTTGGATTTTGTTGTATTCTATTGCGGAGCTCTAGTATCGTTAATTACTTGTCGATGTGTTGTTTGTTTGGATTGTGATGCATATCGTAATGTTTTGGTATTTTCGTTGTTATGTGGATTATCTGTTGTGGTGGTTGTATAGTTGATGCATGAGTTGTATATGTGATGTATATATTGTAGCCGTGTAGGCCTTATTATGTGTTGAGCGGCTGTGTCGGTCTTGTACATATGTATTCAGGGAAATTGTCCTGTAACTTTGTTACAGGGGAGATGCTGTTGAAATTTTTCGGATGGCCTTTCGAGACGTGACATGAGCATCGGAGGAATCACATCAAGGTGCATACTACCCCCATTCTAACCTCTTATTGGTCTTTTTCAACCAATGATGGAGTCAGAAATTTTAGTCTCGAGTTGATCCTGAGCAGAATGAACGAAAAAAAAATCGCCTCTTCACCTCTCACACATATTCTTCCCGATCGCTTAGATGTCACACAGAGATCTTCTTCATCGTAGTCGACCCCCTGGGTAAAAGCTCAGGTAGGATAATACATGAAAGAAGTCTGGCTCGTTAGGATTCTATTCGCTCGACGCTAACCTACCAGTCACAGACCCAATCTATTAAAAACTGACCCGGATCTGATAGCAGATGGCAAGTAAAAATTAACAAAATATTATTTAACAGAAATTGAATTATCTCTCGATCACCGGATCAATAATAATTAATTATTATTGAAAAGACAAAACTTTACACGTACCTTCTCAAATAAAAGGCTCTATGAGCCACAAAAGCGTGTACAACTGCCCTTTGTCAATGATAGAAATTGGCCAAGAAATTCTTTGCACAGACAAAACTTTACACGTACTTTCTCAAGTAAAAGGCTCTACGAGCACCAAAAGCCCGTACAACTTCCTTTTGTCAATGAGAAAATTTGGTCAAACAATTCTTTGAAAAGACAAAACTTTACACGTACCTCCTCAAGTAAAAAGCTCTACGAGCCACAAAAGCCTGTACAATTGCCCTTAGTCAATGATAAAAATTGGCCGAACAATTCTTTTGGAAAAGTTTTGTGCCAACGGAAGCATGTTATTCCTGGATCTCTCGTTTAGTCAGCTCTTAGCGAAATCCCAATGCAAGACATTAATCTGTGAACTAGCGCAATGTGATTTTGTCACTTTGAAGGGCAGCATCAGTACAGCTTGTTGACTTTGTATCACTCTTAGTTTCCTAGAAACTTCCTACGGAAATGTTTTAAAAAATATTTACTGATTCATTTTGAAAATTCAAAAAAATTGAAAAGTTAACAGGTCTTAGTTTGATTTTTCTTTTTCTATTCTGTGATGTATCTTGACTAGCCAACAATACTTCTGAAAGGAAATTAAGTCCTCTTCAATTAAATAACGTGTTTCATATGTTGCAATTACTAAGGATAAAGGCCTCCTTCTCTACGCTATATTAGGTGAACCACAAAATACTATTATTAAAATGTAAATAAAAAAAATATTTGCCATACCTAAATAAAAGTATTTATATTTTAAGATTTTTTTTTTCAAAAAAGTTGAAACTATAAAACAAAGACAAATTAAAATGGAATACTTAAAAGACATTTGTCAAAATGAAAGTTTCTATTCAATGTAATACTTTTAAACGGAATACTTTTCCATTTGTGCTTAAAACATCTACTATGACTAAATGGAATATTTTTAGTCTATTTTTTTTTTATCAAAATGAAGACATTTGCAACAACTAAATGAAGATATTTAGCTACAATTAAACTAAAACATTGCTATAAAAAAATATTCTCATTCTAATTAAATAAGGACATCTACATTTTTTAATTTGAAAAAATTAATAAATATACACAAGTAGAAGTGTCGAGAAAGTTTTATTCCAAATATGACCGTATTCAATTATAAACATACACTAGGAGTAGCAAGTTAATGGCATTGCATGCATACACATCCTTGAATTGCTAGCTTACTCCAATATGGCCTCTGCCGTTGTCAATGCAAGTGATAAGTCAGTTTTGTTCCAAATTTGACCTGATTCAATTATAAATACACACTAGAGGCAAGTTAACAGCGTCGCATGCATTCACATACTTGATTAATTTGCTTACTCCAATATGGCCGCAGCCTATGTTTTTCCTTCCTTCTTCTTCCTCTTCTTCTTTTCTGCCGCCGTTGTCTCCACCACCCCCGAACTCATCACCCACCTCCACTTCTACTTACATGAACGCATCTTTTTCAGCCCCAACGCGACGGTGATGCTGGCGGTGGACGCCAACCCCAACTCTATCGCCCCTAGCTTCGGCGACATCGCGGTGTTCGACAGCGTTCTCCGGGAGGGAGTCGACCCCAACTCGGTACTCCTCGGCCGCGCACAAGGGCTCTTCATCTTCTCTGACATGGCCGGCAGCCGCGGCCGGGTTCTGACTCTCATCAACTTTGAGTTCACAGCTGGCGAGTACAATGGGAGCACGCTCTCTCTACTGGGTGGGTTGTACGAGGAGGGAGTGACGGAGCGGAGCGTGATCGGTGGCACCGGGCATTTTCGACTGGCAAGAGGCTACGCACTGAGCGAAATTATCAACACTACCACGACAACGTACACTGTGGAGTTCAACATTTATGTACTCACGCACCAACGTCGGAACTAATTTAATTTATATAAAATCTTAGCTAGTAAAAATATACAACAGCTAGAATATAATACCTATTATCGTATTCAATAAATAATTAGATGCAATGTGTCAGCGTCTCAGATTTCTTTTCTTAATATTTTTCTTTTTCATAAATGATGTGGTAAGTCTTGCCGGGCCTGACGTGGCGCGATCGGTCAATAGAATGCCCATCCTGGCCGGTTCGAGGGCCCACGGTCAAGGAAGTCTGGCCCGGTCATATGCGGCCCCAAGGGTCAACAAATTGGCTAACGTGGCAAACTCTGGGGCCCGTAGCCTCGATGTGGGTACCCCCAGTTAGGGGAATCCAAGAAGTCTAACGGGTAATCTCCCGGGAAACACATCCCCGGACCCCGGCTCAGCTAAGGATCCCTTGCTCGGCCATTCCTACACAAGGCCCGGTTCACCCGGCCATCACCGTCTATACCTTTCCCCGAGTATCGTCCAAACACACTCCCAGTTCCTCATATTATGTCTCGGCCATCACTCCCTATCACCGGGACTGCTTGACTACATTGAGTACCATCACGCCCGAGCATCCCTCGTCTCCTAGTCTCGCTTCCCGGGATACGCATCGGGTAACCTGCTCACTGTATCCATACTGCTTGTTTGCCCGGCCATCCCTCCAAGGTGCATGGCTCGCCCGGCTACTACTAAGCATAATTAGTCCCGAGCTTAATCTACCTTCTGAATGCAATTCCCGGGGAGTATCCCGCACAATCAACCTAAACTGCGTATATCGGCTCCCTGTAGCACAGCTCTTCAGGTAGCCCGACCATTCACCCACGGTGTCTGGTTCACTCGGGCAACGCACCCCATACTTGGTCCTGGGTAAACCCGATTGTTGTCGGTCCCAGATGATTTCCCACTCCGATAAGTAATCCCAGCTCAAGTTCAATTTACACTACAGACAAAGGAGCATGTAAACGGGTGTGCAGGGAACAGGTTGCACTCATGTCTTCACGATCGTCCCTCCCCGTGGCAATCATCTTCCCCTTCTTGGCTAAACGACAGAAGTCAGGTATGACGCCACGCTGGAAGACAGTTACAGACAGCTTGCCCTTGTCCCTCAGATGCCACCCCCCCTGGCGCAGGTGTCAGACAGTATCAGAGGTTGTCCCCCCGGATACCCTCAAAGTCTGCTTCGCTGACAGGTGGAAGGTTCTCTTCACAGGTATATAAGGCCTTTCACAGGTATGAAGAAGGCATCGCATCTTTTGCATACTCACGACTATCTTCTTCATTCTCACTACTTTTTCCACCTGAAACCTAACTTGAGCGTCGGAGTGGCCTGCCGGGACTTCCCGGCGCCAGCTAATCCGTTCGTTCTTCGGTGATCTTGCAGGTCTTCTTCCTCGCTGAGCCCCTGACGGTTGAGGTGGCATATTGTTGATCAGTGGGCTGACTGTCGTCGATTTTTAGCCGGAACAATAAAGTATCGTAGATTATAAATTTGAACGCTTTTTAATTATTGAATATTGGAGATATACATGGGAGCAACACCATGCTCAATTTGTTCATCATGCAAGAATTAGGGCAGCAAATGACTTATACCTGCGTATATATTAACTAAATAAATAAATTTAAATAACTTATCATTTAATCTAACAATAAATTTAAACACTTACGTGTTCATGAACTAAATTATTCATGAATAATATTTATAAATAAATTAAAGTTTATAAATTATATTCATCAAATAAAACTTTATCAAATTTATAAATAAAAAATTAACAAAATAAATAAATAAATTTAGAATATTAAATTTATTGGCGAAATAAACAAGTCTAAAAAAAAATAAAAACTTAAACAAAATTAATTAAAACTTTAATAACATTTAACTAAAACAAGTTCAAGATAAACGATCATGATAAATTCGACTCGAGCTTAAATTTAATAAAAAAAATATGCAATGCAAGTTTTAATAAATTTCAATAATGATGATTTATTTTTGGTTCGATTTAATTTGATGCGAATATTTTCTCAAATAAGTTTAAACAACGTAACACGAACGTTGACTTGACTTTGTCAGTGCAAGAATAATGATGACTGTTCTGGCCAAATACCGTAGAGGGCCAAGCCACCAGTCAACGAACCATCTGACGCAAGCGATTCCACAATCAAGTTGGACTAAGGGCGCCTTGGATGCCTTCGATCAAGAGAGTCCTGAAACACACTTCATAGGGGAGGTTAGAATGGTGCCCCGGGGGATCCCGGTAAGCCACTCCGACGCTCAAGTTAGGGTTCCGGCCGGAAAAAGTAAAAAGCAGTAAGAGTAGAAGTAAGAGAGTTCTTCCGACACTGACCTCTTGCATGGCGATGAGTTACTTCTTTTATAATCAACCTTTGGGTTCCGTACAGGAAGACGGCTGCTATGCGCCTCGGGCCCACACACGATCATCAGAAGAACTTTCCTTTTGTCCTCTCTATTCTGAGCTATATGCCTAGAGGAAGCTCATAGGGGAAACCCAGGTCTGATTTCCCATATCTTCTTTATGGTAATGCATGCAAACCATGAGGTTAGAGGAGGAAGCCACGTATAAGGACGGAGAGCGCCATTAATGTGGCAGGGTAACAAGGACTGGCGCTAGAAGCAGTTGTGTCTGAACAGCAGACTGGCCCCTTCCTCTTTCAGCGGTGGCGACGGTGGTCGGTGTCAGAAGATCAGGGTTAGAGTTAAGGTCTATCCTGATAGAGGCGGAGTGGCCGGATTTATAGGCGGAGGTGACAGAGACAGGACTAAA
>NC_133869.1:3740588-3808398 GCF_044706935.1 Curcuma longa
TGCTTGGGTGTGTTCTCTGTTTGCTCACGATCATTACTCTTCCTTGAAGCTCTCTGCCTGAGGTGGTGCAAGGAGTGGGTTCTGTTTATTGAAACTGTGCTGTAAGCTCTCTATCTGTTTGTCTCAATCTTTAGTTTCCTTCTATAATCTCTGTACTTAACAAACATCCTTGAGATTAGCTGTGGAGAGGCACTCCATCGAGAAGAAGACTTCATCTAGCCGGATTCATCCAGGGTTTGATCTACCGAAGATCAAGGGATCGTCCACCTTACGGACACGCCGAGGAGTAGGGGCAAGTTATCCCCGAACCTCGTACATCTTAGTGTTTGCATTGATTTCATTTTGTTAGCTATTTTTCGCTGCGCACTAACCTTTTGTAGGAGAAAATCGAATTTCAAAGGAGGCTATTCACTCCCCCCCTCTCTAGCCATTTCCCGATCTTCAACAGTATGTTGAGTGATGTGTGTCGTATTTATGATGTAAAAATTAGTTGTCTTGTATGTTGAATGCTTGGTGTTGAATAAGTGAATGTATGAGTTTTGAATGAAACTTGATGTGAAATTAGGGTTTAGGAATGTGAGTATGATGTTGTATGTTAAATGTATCATTGTTTGTATCATTGTTGTATGTTAAATGTATCATTTGTACATTGAATTTTGTTAATAAATGTTGTTTTTGTATCATTGTTTGAATAAATGCATGATTAAGAATGTGTATTTTGTATGCTTAGGATTCTTTGTTAATTGTAAATTAAAGTATGAATAAATGAAATTGTAAATAATTAGGAACGAATAAGGCATAATAAAACCCCTGTACCAACTGTATAGGACTACTTACATCATTGAGTCCAAGAGAGACGACCCGGACCTCTCTACACTACTTTAGCGATAAATAGGAGTTTGGTAATAAATAAATAAATAATTTTGATGGGTGTAAGTGACATAAGAAATAAGGAATAAAAATAGATAAATAAATTTCCTAACAAAATGCCCACATCAAGTAGTCGACTGTTAGGTGAAAATCAATCTTGACTTGAAGGTAATGAAAGAAGGATTTCAAGATGGTTTTCATCGCCGATTCTTGAAGGTTTTGGAAAATAGTGCTACTACATTTTCAGATCTTAGGAGGCAATCCAAAAGCATTCAATAACAAGCAAAGCAACAATTTCGATTGTAAATTATTTATTTACAATGTAATTGTTTTCATTTCTATTTTTATGTTTTGCTTTTTTTCTTGTAAGAATAGGTGAATTGTAAGAGGTTTTTTCACCTCCGAAATATCTCTAATAAGAAGAAAGCTAGATGATAGATTATCACTAGAATAGTTGGTCATAGCTAGAGTAAGAATCGAAGGTTTCGAACCACGTTAAATCTATTTATCTCTTATGTTTATTTTGTTGTATATTTGTTGTTTATATTTTTCGTTGCATATAACTCATTATAGACAAACACAACAATCGATGAATAAAAAGAGTTTTCGAATCACTATTCACTTCCTTTAGCGACGTCAATGATCTCAACATGTTACAATACTAAGTTTACTAGAAATCTTATAAATACATTGAAAAGGTCTGATAAAAGTTTTCTTGGAGAACAATTTTGCAAGTGCACCCATAAATATTCTTGTGCATCATGAAAGAATAAGCATAATGAGTTAAAATTTCACTTCATTTGAGAGTACATGAAAAATAACAAGCTAGAAATAATTCATATCAAAACACAAGATCAAGTTATGGACATTTTCACTAAGCCACTTCGTGACATTCCTTCACATGGAAAGTGAGAAAATTAAATTTAAAAGGAGAATTGAAGGTAAATTTAATTTGATTAATTCATGTGCGGAGATGAGTGAAACACAAATTTAACAACATTTGCTTTGCATGTACAAGGCATGAAGGCCACAAGAGACAACATAAGTCAATATAATCTTCAGTATGATCTCTTAAAACCTATATGTTTATCAAGAAATCTCACTATATATATAAGAGCTTTCTTGTATTCGTAAATGTGCAAAGTAGAAGATATAATATGTTATAGTTTTTATCTCCTCTTCTCTCCCTTAATAACTTTTTGAAGTTTCTATTAACAAAAACACAAGGAATCGAAGCCAATTACAAAATATCTTTATTGATAACTTCATGCTACATATTTTAATGAAACGAGATATTTAGACGATAGCATACTTCTTAAAGCTCTTGTCAAACCAAAGATGCCATGACAATAACTATAGTATAGAATTGGAAAACACACCATATTAAATCAAGTGGATGTATCGTCATCAGATACAATCATCCCAGAGCTCTTCACTAGATTTGTAAGGTCCCTTCTCAGAGACGAGCTCCAGAGCTTGTAAACTTTTGCGCTGAGGAATCCTACTGATCTTGTCCCTCTCTTCTTCAGTGAGCTCCCAATTCAGTATGTCCAAATTCTCCAGCATTTCATTCTCTTTGAAGGTTTTAACTATCACAACGTCTCCTTGCTCAAATACCCACCTCAAACATATCTGCATGCGCACAATCAATGCTGCGTTAGCAATGAAGTCCTACTTGTGTCTACAGTGTTGGCCTTCATACCGTATTAAAGTCCGGTTGAGAGGACAATAATCCAAAAGCTAAAGTGTTAAGAGATAGATGTCAAATATATTCATGTTTTTCTAGTACAGGATCAACATTTAACAGTATGTTTTGTTTACCTGAGCAACACTCTTTCCTTTCGCTTTGGCTATTTCGTGCAGAACATCACACTCCATAACCCAGTCTTTGCCCCACCCAGTTCCTTTGCCTCCCAATGGTGAGAAAGCACAGAATTGAATGCCTTTGGCCACACAGAACTCCCTCAACTTCTTTTGTTGCCAAAGAGGATTTACCTCCACCTTATTATCATGTATATAAAAAATAATCAAACTTTGCCAAGATAAGATAAGATTATGAATTCTCAAAAGAGTCAGAAATAAGAAATACAATCCTTATTCATTGTCCTTAGTATATACATCGGATATTTATGCGCAACACACAAACTGATGAGTAATTATCCAACAATTACGAAGAATATTTCTATGACAATTTATGTTCGAAACTGAAAGTTCTGAAAATAATTCAGTTTGCATCTAACAAGATGTTGAACATCAGATGTAACAGAAAGTTTCAAGATTAACTTAAATCAAATTGAATGGCATGTTTGACCGCAAGAAAGATTTGCATAAAAGCTTATGCATTGCCCTGCAATTATGTGGATTAATTTTACACTCCAACAAAAATAATAATAAAATCTTATGTTGAATCAACAGTAGTCATATTGATCTGTATAATCTGTCAGATTTAATATGCATATCACCATCAACAAGCCATGAAAGTCCAAACTTAATTTTGATCAGCTATAAGGATATCAGGCAGTATCATCATCAAGTAATAGGCAGATCTCAATGTACCTGGTTGGCTGCAGGAGGAATTTCAGCGGTAGCGAGCAATGTCTCGATCTTCTTGCTCGAGAAGTTGCTGACGCCTATGGATTTGGTGAGTCCCATCCTTTGACACTCCTCCATGGCCCTCCACACGGAGGTCAAGTCAATGGGCATGAGTTCATCCTCTGTTATTATGGCAGGATGGCCTTGGGGTTTGGCAGAAATTGGAAAGTGAATGAGATAAAGGTTAAGGTACTCCAATTGAAGGTTCCTAGAATTGCAAAAAAATTCCAAAGTTTAATTTAATTTGCTCGTTAAGAACTTGTTCCAAATAAGCATTCGCAAGAAAGAGTCATGAATTCTATACACCAACTAATTACTTGAGGGTTCTTTGAAGTGCAGGAAGCACAAGATGCGCTTGAGCGTCCCTGATCCAGAGCTTGGACGTGATGAAGAGCTCGTCCCGAGAGGCAATGAGCCCCGTGCTGAGCGCTTCGGCGACGGCCTGCCCCACCGCCTCCTCCGACCCGTAGAGCGCAGCGGTGTCGAGGTGGCGGTAGCCAAGCTCGATGGCGCGTAGCACGGCGGCTCGCGTGGACTCGGTGTCCGATAAGGGGAAGGAGGCGGTGCCCAAGCCGACGCGGGGCATGGGCGTGGAGCCGGAGCGCAGGGTTATCTGTGGTACTGCCATCGTCCTCGCTCCGCTGCCCCTTCTACGAGTTTTGGAGGGAAGTAGATCGAGAGGATGAAAGGCACAATTAGGAACGAACTAAGTTTGCCTAACAATGGAGTTCCAATCCCCCGTATAAATAATTAATGCCTCAAGATGCAACCTGACCTGATAATGTGAATAGAAAATTTAGTTAGCGTATTAGTTAACACAATTGTTGGCACTTTCATAACGTATCGAGTGGGCAAAAGCATTGAGGGTGCCATCAATTTTATTCTAAGTTAATAATACTCATGTAAGAAATTTTAATAGTCAATATAACTGACTCAAATGCAACTTACAAGGTCGGAAAGTCAAAGGTAATTAATAACTCCCCTATGGCTCGTATAGCAAATTTAGGATGCAGTATGCCACCAATTCTATGTTGAATTAACATTTTAATTGAAATTATAATACCTAATAACCTAAAAAAAAAAAGATGGTTTGAAAAGAAGCGAGACGCTTTCTAAAATTCAAAAAAAAAATGAATTCCTAATTCATCTTCAGATTGATTTTTCTCTCATCTGTACTCCACAGACACTTTTTTTTCATGTGCTCAAGGATTTTTCTCCATTTGCCTAGAACAACTTGAGTGTCTAGAATTTCTTTTCCATTTATCCAAAACAACTCTAATAATCAACCAATGACGCTTAACAAGGCAGTCGATTTGCAACGGCCAAGTCAGACTAACAACTCAAAGACTAAGCCGTCACGAGCTCACAATAACCCCGCAGAGGGCAAGGCCAAGTTTGGCCTCCACAGGGCCGCCGCGCACGCCCTCGGCTTGCAACAGCTAGGCCACAACCGTCGCGAGCGTGAGCAGCTTACGCCCAGTGATTTTCTGTTTTCCTTTTCTCTTTCATTCCTTGTCCTAATTGTTGATCTTTTTTTTCTTTTAACTGAGGCTTTTTTTTTTCTTCTCCATTTGCACTTGAGGGTAGATAGAGCATGAGAGTTGCCATATTTTAATATAGCGTTCAATACTTAAATTCAACAATAATAATTATTATAATACAAAGCAATTCTTACCAAAATTTTGCTTTGATCTTTCAATTCAAAGTTTTTGGTGATAGACAAGTCAACAAGTAACCTCCTTTCAATGACGAATTGTTGTGGTGATAGGACTTTGACTTTTGTGAACTAAATATGACCACAGGAGAAATTAGAAGTAAAATACATTTTTTTGATTCACATTCAAATATATTATAACGAGGAAGAAGTATGTATCCTTCTTCTTCAGTCTCATTCAAGTCGAATTAAAATATATTTTTAAGTCGAACAATTTGACTAAAAGTTTTTAAAGCGAGAGAGGAAAAAGAGAAGTAGGAGTTGCAAGTCAGCAAAATGATGGCAGGTGTACATATAGATCATGAACTTTGTCGTCAGTGTGTTTGATTCAAACCCATCCTGATAATTAATTACTGCAATGAATGTTTATGACTCTACTAGGACACCCATTCTGGAAAGTATGATCTTTCTCTTTTGTAATGGATGCAAACCCTGCTTCCTCATTCATTTTCAGTAAATCAGATTAAGCCTACTTTGTTTGTCGGAAAAATTATTTGTGGAAAATATTTTTTTTTATTTTTTAAAAGATACATATTTTTATTATTATTTAGATTTTCCATTAATATGGATCCATCAAATAGTTTGACTTGATCATACATGTTAGACAAATCACTTAGATTGATTAGCCCGATCAAAATACTAAACTCGATCAATCCAACCAAATTGATTAGGCCACCATGATCAATCAACTTTCTTAATTAGATCAATCAGATCGTCTGGACTAAATAAGCCACTCGATCATTGCGTATAGATCTAGACCATCCTCCCTCTTGATGTACTCCATTAGCATAGTTGAACCGGATCAATCAACTCGCTTATCTTGCCCAAATCAAAATACTTGATTAGATTGATCAATCTCACTCCCTAAATTAACCAAGTCAAATTAACTCACCTAGCTAACACCAAATTGACTGGTTAATCCTAATCCCCTTGAATAATTACACCAAGGAGTTTGTTAGACCTCTGCAACATAGTGAAAATTTTAAAACTATTTTACCCAGTGACAAAAATACCCAAGTTATTAAAGAATTATCAGGAATTTTTATTTTTATCAAACACACATTTGAATTTTGTAGCAAATGAAGCAACTTCACCACTTAACTGGTAGGGTGATGAGTATCTCTAAGGTATAATTGAGTTGATTATGACGGAACAGAGTTGTTAAAGTAAGTAAAGATCGAATCTCGATGAAGCATAGGCATTGCTCTCCTTCGTCGTGGCCAATTGCAATTTCTCAATTTATCTCCTCATAGATGGTCGTGAGATCGATCATGTGAGACCGCTGAAATAGTGGATTTTACTTTTTACTGAAATGGTTGGATGACAAGTTTTTTTATTTTTTTATTTTATTTAATTTTTTCGTCTTAGGCTTCGTTATGTCCTGTTATTAATATAAAATTATTTTTAAAAAATGGCTTCGCTTTATGTCCTGTTTTAATGTAAAACTACTGAAGAACCAAGTGGATCTACATTATTAAACTTCTGACTATCTCGTTATTTAACTGTATCTGCTATAATAGTGTTGGATGACACGTTTTGATAAATCATTTGTCATTTATTGATTTAACAATTTAAGTGTAATTTGTTAAGCAGATAAAAAAGCAAGTATAATTTCATTGTGATCTTATCATTAATTCTTGGCATGTAAAAGTCTGTCCTTGGCAAGAAAAACACACATATTGATGTTAATATGTCCTTGGCTAAATTCTACTGAAAAAGTCCTACTAATCAAGACCACTAGTTTCGCAGACAACTTGTTAAATATAAATTTAGACTTTTTGTTTGAAGGAAAAAGATATTTTTTAAAATGTCATTAATAATGAATTGTTTTTTAAAATATATATTGCCTAATATTTTATTAATTATAAAGTACCTTTAATTTTCTATTTTGCTATTAAAATACTCGTATCGAAGGCTAAAACATTTATTTTACCATTCTAAATTTCTAAAATTTTAATCATTACTTATTAATGAAGATGGGGTATTTTGATAATAAAAAAGAACTTCTAAAAAATATTTTATCATCAATGAAATCATGGATATTTATAAAAGGTCATTAAAGATATCTCAATAATTACTAGAAGAATAAATACCTTCTTAATTTTGACATATAATTAAGCAAGACAAACTAGCTTTGTACTTTTTAATCAAAATTCTTCTTGCCATTGTAGTCAAATACTCATACAATTTTATTGAAATTAAAAGTCAACAAGATTTTTTTATCTCTGTTGATATATTTTTTTTATCATTATGCTATAATTCTTGATAGCGTTTTCTAAAATATGAAGGATCAATAGATTCAACCAATTAATTTGGAAACCTAAAACTTTTTTTTTCTTCAAAATAAAAAAATCAAAACAAGCCGTATAAAGTAGGAGAATGTTGCACACACACAAGAGTTTTTTCTAATTTTGTTTATAATTTTTTTCATCATTATAATGTTAAAATCACATGCCATCAACAAATTCAACCAATTCATTTAACTTCCATTATTTCTTTTTCACAAAAGACAAATAATATATATATATATAGAAATATAGATAGATAAATAAATAGATAGGACTCTACCATGTGAAGATGAAACGAACTGTGCATCCTCTTCCTTTCGAAAATGATATCATTCTTTTACTTTCACAGTTGTGAGGCCCATCCTTATGCGATTGTTGTTACAAAGCTGTAGACATTTGTTTTCCTCCACTTCCTAAAAGAGATTCTAGAAGAGTGACTTCATTGCTAAATTTAACGCATCTGTAATGTTGAAATCGTCCACTTAGTGAAAAGACAATCCCTGAGGAGGTGACAAGAAGTTTCAATAGAGTTTTTGCAGAATATGGAGATTTTTTATTTTGGGCTGATTTTGGTGTTGATACTGTTCCTGTGAACCAGCCATACAAAAATTTTCAGTTTCTTTACTGCAAAATAACACCACATATGTCTATCATTACAAAAGGCAAAAAAAAATATCACAAATAATATTGTCACACATGGTTTTGCAACTTATGATGCTGCCCTTCCATTGTTGGTTCGAATCGATAAAGCTTCTGTTTCTTTTCATCCTAACAGATCCTATACTTGTACATCAACATGTGTCAGCAGATATCAACGTGACCTCTCTGATAGTTAAATTGACACTAGACTAAGAATAAGAAGAAATAGAAAAGCACGAATAAGTGCTCGTGTGCTTATGCAAAAAAACTTACCTTGAACTACTTTCACTTACTTTTTTATGCTCTTGAACCTCGCTGTCCATGTGGGCCGCCACGTCTGCCTGCAAACTGCCAAGGACATGGGACTATATCCAATGTCAGAGGTATGACACTGACGTTGTATATCTGACATCATCTAGATGGTTATCGCGAGTCATATTCGTCGGTGTTGTCTTGTCAATGGAAGTTACTGGCAACTTTATGTTTGCAACTGTTAGGGATGATCGTCAGATAATCAAATTGAAGGGGTCCTGCTCAATAAGGAAATTTCTAGTTGGGATGTTCCTGTGACTTGAGGGCACCATCTTAAGGATGTTTTTGTTCAAGAATGCTCCTCTATAATCTATTACAGGGATGTTCCCGAAATCAATACAGTTTGAATAGGATAATCGTTATCCCGCTCGATTTTAGTTGATATCAAAGCTCTAGATCCCATGGATGATCGTCATGGTCGTGGTCGTGATAGGTAAGTTTTGGCTAAAGAAGCTTCATACCATCATCGTAGCACCCAAAATGAAATTCTTGATCTACATAAAAAAATCATAAAATTTATTCAGTGTTTGGCGATGAGAGATCTTGAAGGTCATAAGTTCTCTTATCCTACTTATGATTCCACTTTTCAAAGCCCGTATCACGAAAAAATGGTATATATATAGATAAAAAAGAGGTTATATACATTCCAAAGATCAACATCACAGCTCAAACAGCCACTCGCCGTTGAACACAAACACATGACCCATTTCTCATGACATTACACCAATACCATAGCACAACCAATACCAAGATAGCACACCTACACACCTTACACATCCCCACAGCCACACATGAACCACGTATTTCAAAAACATGCATGCACCACAACGTGGAATGCAAAACACCACCGCCATACATGAACCACACATTACAAAACCATGCATGCACGACAACGTGTCATGCAAAACACCACATGCCAACCATTCCAACCACATGCAACTCATACCGACATTAGACATTGAGGTTACATGCCCCTTTACATGAATTACAATGCATCACATCCAAAACATGCCAAGAACCACCCAATTGCAAGCAGCCGCTTCCCACCTTGCTGCATCCACGCTGCCAGCAGCCTCCAACGGTGTCACCAGCAGCTTCTTGTGCCAGCAGCAGCCTCCAACAGCCCCACTTGGGCTTTGAACCATCAATGCATCCCTTATCCAGCTGCAACAGCAACCCCACAGCCTAGCCTTTCATCCAGCATAGCAGCAGAACGCCCAAAATCCTCCGTACATACAAGCAGGAGAATACTATCAACGTTGCAAACACCTTGGATCTATGTACAAACCTATACATATGCATTTGGATCTTACGGAACATTCTATCAACCCCGGGAGCCAATCATTCAAAGCGGCTACAATTGCGTGCCTCTCATAGCGCATAAAATCATACATAAAAGATCAAGATACCTTATCTTCATTATGTGACTTACTCCTTTATACCGCTGTCCCAGAATTTGCAACATCTCTTGAGCCACCCAAAAAGTATGTTTGATGTCTAACCACCGTCTCACCTTGTCCCTTAGACCCCTTGTGATAGGGCACTCAAAATAAATATGTGCATTTGACTCCATGTGCTGTCCACAAAGTGCACAACCCTTAACTTCCGTGTAGTCCATCCTATCCGCCGTTTTGAATTTGTCATTGGCAAGTAACCACATAATGAACCGATGCTTTGGCATAATCTCAGGCCTCCAAACCACCGTATGCCAATTTTGCTCCACCCCTCTTGGCTTGAAGAATTCATAGGCTTTGCCTACCCCCTTGGCTTCCGAAGCAAAAAAATCAAGAAGTGCTACTTCCCCTTGTCCATTAGAGCCTTGAAGAATTTTATCCCTAATGTCACCTAGCCGTTTGATCAAAGGCGAGTTCGAAGTTTTCACAATCCAATTTCAAAGAATAACACCTTTAATATAATGTATTTGCACCCATCTTACCCATGATGACTCCCTATTTGATTGAATGCCCCATAATGTCTTGCTAAGGAGCACATCGTTCCATGCATGGAGATCCCGAAGCCCATAGCCTCCATATTGCTTGGGTGAACATATCATAGACCATGCAATTGGAGGGTGCTTTGAAGCCCAAAAAAATTTTCTACAAATAGTGTGTATCTTGTCTATGATGCCACTGGGTATAGGAAGCATGGAGAGCCAATAACACTCAACCCCTTGGAGGATCGATCTCACCAACTCCAATCTTCCCGCATATGACAATGCTTGCTTTGAGGCTCCAAGCTAGACTTCTCTTGCGATGTGGATGAGGTCTACGATTTCAAAGCAAGTTGTGAGTTCTATAAGTACACCATGTTAAGGAAGATCTCCTTAGAAGAACCTCATCGATCTAGGTTTGCAGTCCACCCTGGTGAGTTCTATAATGACGATGGACCCACAATAATGTAGCTTACCCTCGTCATCATACACAAGATGTGATGATAAAATCACAGTAATCTACATCTACCATGCTAATCAACATGCGTAGGTATAAAGCCCTAATGATCACAGGTATCATAAGTAATGAAGACTATAAACCTCTAATGATCACAGGTATCATAGGAACAGGAAATAATAATCACAGAGATCAAAGAATTTATACAACAGAATAGATAATCATATATCAATAGGATTAAGGGCAAGCATGAGATAGACAGGAGTAAAACAGAAGTATCCAATCTATAAAAGGAATAGAATCAGGATATCTAACTACTAAACATGGAAAGGAATCATGCACTAGAAATAATAAATTCTGTATTGACTAAATACAGTAATTACTCACATGGTATATCACAAGTCAACAACAAAAGAATCCCCAGAAATAAATCCTCGTATAGTATCAAAGTCCTACAACCACTCAGGATCCTGCAAGAAAATAATAACATCCTTAAATATCATGATATATCAAAGAAACTCTAATCAAATCAAAGTTAGTTTAACTCTATTCAATTAACCTAACTTGGGTTAGACTAATCTAACTATTGGGTTGCTATTAACATGAATTAATCAATTAATTTATTTATTTATATTAACCAATTAATATAATTAATCTCATACTTAATCAACCCAAGTTAACCCATATTAGATTAATAAACTCCACTAGTTTAATCTTACTTGATTAAGTCCATAGTTGTAAGGATAGTTTTGAAACAGATCAATCCAATAGGATTAAACCTAGTTCCAATCAGAAACAATGATTCAATCCCCTACCCAAGAATAGATCAAGGTGTAGCTTAACCGGATCAAGATTTATCCAATTTGTAATTATCCGAGCCATGGACAGGTTAAATCAAGCATAGAACAGAGCATGATCAGGCCTCTATTTCAAAGAGTTTACTACAAGTATATACCCTAGCAAGACTATAATTAAGATTCAACATTCCTACATAAACCGAATCATCACATGCTAATTGAACTCATACAAGATCATGAACCGAATTCCCTTAACATGTCCAATTAGATAACCAACTCAAGAATTGAATCTCTAATACCTTAATCGGCTAAGAAATGCAATAGCAGTAGGAGTTTCCTAAACCAAAACCAATCAAGGCCAAAAACATAGAAATCCTTAACCCTTACCTTGGATGGAACCGTGCCCTAGAATTTCTTTTACTCAGCTTGATCCAATCCCGCCACCAATCAAGCTCCAAATCTCTCTTTCGATCGATTCAAGAATTGGGAATAGATCTGTAAATTTGTTCCACATTAAGCTGGAGATCTAAGAAAATCCTTAAGAATCAAGCTTCTCAACTTACTGATCAACCCCTTCCTCGAATCCAGCCTTCCTTGCTCATGTTGCCGCACTGATCGCCGCCGTCCTCACAAAGGAACCATGCCACCTCCGGCAAGAAGAAAGGCTCGAGGTCGATGATCCCTTGAGCAAAATTGGAAATCCTTTGCGCTCCTATGCAAGGCAGCTTGCTTGCCCATCTCCATCATTTCTTGATTGGCATGATATATTCTGGGTAATATACCAATTGTATTACCCTTGTGCTTCTCCTAAAATTTCTTTTCTAAGTATTCCCCAATTAAAGGCGGCATTTTCTTATAGAATTTGCTTGATAGCTCCTCATTCATGAATGCTATTCCTGTCTTCGCTGCATGCTCCTTATACATATTCATGTAAGAATTCAAATCTTTAGTATTGTGACAAACTAACCTTTTCAGGTCAAGATAAGCTTGATTTTGTTCCGTTAATCCCATTGAAGTAAATACTTTATCTGAGATAATCTCCGATGGCTTCCCTTGTCGTCGGCTCCAGCAGATGCCTCCTATGGTCGTGCGATCGGGACGAAGGTGGAGAACAGAGGAATGCCGCGAGAAACAGAGAGTTTATCGCGATTGGGAAGAGAAGAATCGCGAACACTGTAGTGTTCTTATCTGGCAGATTTCGGGCTTTCGGCTTAACGGGTTTCGGATCCAACCTTTAACCCCTTCAATCCATTAACCTATTAAAGCTAATTAGGCATTAAATCGGGCTTAGTTAATTGGACTGTCCAATTAACCCATTAATTAAGCGATATTACCTAACTAAGTTTACTTAGGTCCAATTAATTTTAATTAACCTCCAGATAAAGATCTACAAATCCAAACCGTCGGATGACCAAAAACCCTCGAAGATTATCCTGACCATGTCAGTAGGGGACTGATAGCCAATCACCGCAGCCAGATCTTGAAATAACGCCCCCCCCCCCCCACTTCTATATAAACGGCGCAGGTATGACAATAAGCTCTCAGAATTCTTTCCGGAGACACACTTCTTTACTCGTTGCCTGACTTGAGCGTCGGAGTGGCCACGCCGGGATCCCCCGGCGCCCCGCTAACCCGTGCGTTCATTTGTTGTCCCCTCAGGGCTTTTCTCCATCGACGTGGACGTGCAGGTTGACGCGGCCTCCTATTGCCTGGTGTTGTGGCTATCGTCGGCGAGGAGCCGGAACATTGCCCTAACAGCCTTGGATCCACTCAATCAACGCCGCCACCCAGCCGAATTCAAGATCTTCAACAAGATTCCCTCCGCAAATCGATTTTGATCAAGCTGTGAAGAACCATCGAAATCAAAAATCCGAACCCAAAATTCCTCGAGAAACTCTCACGAATCTTGGACTTACCGATTTCTTCCTTCATCTTCTTCTCTGTTGTCATGTGCGTTGATCGCCGACCACCAAGTGGAATACAACCCTTTGGCATGAAGACGAAACAAGGGCCAACTCTTCTGATCGCCGGCAACTTCTATCTTCGTCGGCACCGGCAGCCAACCCCCCGTGGTCGCGTGATCGGGAACGAAGGTGGAGAACAGAGGAATGCCGCGAGAAATAGAGGAAGGAAAATCATGGCTTGGGTTTCGTATTGGCCGGGTTTTAACTTAATGGGTTGCGGATCCAAACTTTAAGCCAATAACCCTTTAACCTATAACAAATGGGTTGGGCTTTAATTTGACTTAATTGGGCTGTTTAATTTGAGTTGTTAATTGGGCTAAAGGGGTTAGCTTAATTAGCTACTAATTGGGCTTCATTAATCCCCTTAAACCTTGTTAACCAATTAGGGTTATTTATGATTAATCCTAAAATTTTCTTGTATTTTACATTCTCCCCCACTAACAAAAATTTAGGTCTCAAATTTATTAACTTCATATTACAATGCAGAAGTACTATGAAACTTGAAATCATACCTCAAGCAAATAGATGGGGATATCGAGCTCGGATAGCATCCTCCAGCTACGCACTGCCTGTGTGGGTGCGATCATTATATCATTATAGCCCTGCCTGTGTGGGTGCAATCATTATAGCACTGCCTGTATGGGTGCTAACATACATTTGCTATTGTATTATACTCATTGTTGTTTACAACATCGTTGTGTGTGATTGTTGCAGTTGTATGATATATGACTGTTGCACTTGTATGATATATGACAGTTGCACTTGTTTGATATATGATTGTTGCATTGTATGACATGACATGCATTGTATGTATTCTCATGATTCTTATACCTATTACACAGTATTGATTTTCCTTTATTATCTCAGTTGATATATCATATTCTATTACCATGATTCATGTTACCTGTTGATTAGCTTTTATTTTTCTTTATATAGTCATTGTGGAGACTACATACTTTTTATTATTCCTGTTGATTTATCTTATCATGCGCTTCTATCTTATATCCACTGCGTATCTAATGTTTACTACCCAAACCCTGGGGTTACCTTATTTTCTCCCTACGTAGCAGATAGGAGGATAGTACTTGGAGCTTGGAGATCTGTCTGGCTGCTTCCATCTCACAGCAGATGGTTTTGGGTGGTGGTTTGTATGGTTTGGTTGTATTCAGTTTATGGAGTGTATTTGTGGTTTTTGGATTTATATTTGTGGTTGTGTGTTTTGTCAGACTTGTTATGTTTCTGTTGTGAAGTTTTCTATATCGTTTGCTGCGTAAATCTTGTAATATTGTGTGGACTTGTCATTTTTATGTTTTGTGTTAGTTGCATGTATTAGTTTAGTTGTTGTGGCTGTATAGGTCTTATATCTTATCTATTATGTATCTGTGTTGTGTGTTGATGGACGTGTACTCCTTATTGGGCCCGTATTGGCCTTTGTATTCATGTATTCAGGGAAATTGTCATAGTTACAGGGGAGATGTTGTTGACGGCCTTCCTGGGACGTGACAATTTAGTGGTATCAGAGCTTAGGTTCATATTTAGTTTCTTTCATGGTTGTCATTGCATTTTGAGCCTGTCTGATGCCAATTTAGTGGTATTAGAGCAGATTAGGTTCATTCGGATTTGCCATTGCATTTGTGTCTATTTTTTGGTGTTTGTTGGATTTATCGTCAGATTTATCGTTGTATTTATAGTCTTCGGGAGTTATCATTGCATCTGTAGGTTTATTTGATACCAATTATTTGGTATCAGAGCATATTAGGCTAAGCATTTAGTTCTAGAATTTAGGTATAATGTTCGAGTTTATCGTCGTGTAGGGTGTATCGAATTTGTTTACTCGATCCAAGTTGTAAGATAGACAGACAGCGGCATGAATTCTTCAAGCAAATTGTAAGTAAAATTTCTAGTACAGTTATTCATGTTGCTAGAAATTTATAGTGGTTATGTTATCAGGTGATATTATGGCCCCTGTACAGAACCGAGTAAGTGGTCGGTGACGGAGACAACCTACTAGATTTTTGGAGCCGAGGATGTCTGAGGATGATATTGATAGTCGAAATCATACCCGTAGTCCTCTAGTTGGACAGAGTTCTTGATCTCCGGAGATACCCTTGACGGACCCGGTACCAGCTACCGCTAGTAAGACAGTGGAAATGAGCCGCATACCAATACTGGCAAAGTCTGTTAAGGACCGGTTGACTTTATTCCATGGGGGATATGACCCATGGCTTGCTCGTTCATGGTTGGAGAACTTGACTGATACCTTTGTATATATTTCTTGCACTGAAGTAGAGAAGGTCAAGTTAGTTGTATACCACCTTCGTAATCAGGTTGTCACGTGGTGGAAGACTCAGAGGATTGCACTCGGGGAGCGAGATTTGTCTTAGTTATCATTCCGAGAGGCTTTCAAGAGACAGTATTTTTCAGAGGCATTCTGTCAAACACAGCGTCAGGCGTTTTTGAGCCTTAAGTAGGGGGACCGCTCGGTTACTGATTATCATACAGAGTTTTCTAAACTTGCGGAGTTCTGCTCACATTTGGTAGCCCAGGACAGAGATCGGATGCTCCAGTTTACTCAGGGACTAGCTCTATATATTCAACTGAAGATGTCTAATTGTCCAGTCAGTACGTACAGAGAGGCATTGGATCGGGCTCTGATTATTGAGACGACTCAGCAGCAAGTGAATCATGAGAGAGACGCAGAAAAGTCGAAGGGTCTGAGTTCACAGAGTTCTGGTCAGAAGAAGCAGGCTCAAGAATTAAAGTCTTAGGACTCTTCGAGATGGCAGAAAGGTATATGATCATCTTCAGGATCTTCGAGTGGATCCTAGTGGAACCAGAAGGATAAGGAAAAGAAATATAATTGGTGCAGATCGCATAACCATCTGGTCGTCGATTGTCTATTGGAATACTCTATCTGTTACTTCTACAAACTTCTCGGCCATATGGCTAGAGAGTGTACTCTGAAGGCTCAACTGGAGCCTACTAATTTTGCATTATTTGGAGGACGTTCTACACAGCAGCAATCACAGAGGACACAGAGGACGACAGCCCCTCAACAGCAGCGACCCCTGCCATCTCAGCCACAGATATATCTACTACAGGGGAGGAACCATGCAGCTATACCGACAGCATTCCAGTACACCACCAGTTCAGAGATGCAGTATCCTCGACAACATTATCTATCAACGGTGTCTCAACCATACATGTTACCAGTAGCTCCACAGTCAGAGGTCTGTTATTCGACAATTTTGATGCAGCAGCAACCACCGCAACATCTACTTCTTACAGTGTATTTTCTCATTATGTTTAGCAGACGACATCTGTACCCTAGAGTCAGATTCCTACAGAGTAGAGATCTTCTATCTCTCAGCCAGTTACACACCCGACCAGCGTGGAAGTTGGTCGTGTCTATGCTATCACACAAGAGGAGGCACAGCAGGCCAACAGATCGGTAATTCAGGGTATGATTTCAGTTTATGTTGTATATGATGATACCTTGATTGACACTGGTAGTTTCCATTTATTCATATTTAGATTATTTTTAGAAAAATTAGGCAAATTCTGATCGTGTAGTCTGGCAGTTTTTTTACCTTCGGGTGACGGTGAATCTTCAGGTGCTGGATATGTCATATGGAGTGCTGGATATCATTCTTGGTATGGATTGTTTAGTCACTATCATGTTGCGATGAATTGTCAAACTGAAGTGGTTACCTTCCGACATATAGATCAACTCGCATATGAATTCATGGTTACTAGGAGTGATCAAATATCTATTATTTTGACAATACAGGCATAGAAAATGTTAAACAGAGGTGCCGAGGTTAATTACTATTTCTGAAGCAAACAGAGAAAGATAGTGGTTCTCGTACATCCGATGTACATATCGTTCGAGAGCATCAGGATGTGTTTTCGGATAAACTTCCTGGCATGCCACCTTAGAGGCAGGTCCAGTTTACCATTGGGGTAATTCCAGGCACAGCAGCAGTGTCTAAAGCTCCGTATCAGATTGCTCTGAAGGAGTCAGAGGAACTAGAAGATCCAGCCACAGGAGTTATTGGACCGGGATTTGATTCATCCTAGTGTATTACCGTGGGAAGCCTAGTCATATTTGTGAAGAAGAAGGATGGATCCATGAGATTATGCCTTGATTACTGCTAGCTAAATGCAATAACAGTCAAGAATAAATATCTGTTGCCACGTATTGACGGTTTATTTGATCAGTTGAAGGGTTCCTGTGTGTACTCTAAGATCGATCTACGATCTGGTTATTATCAGCTCAGAGTACGAGATGAGAATGTGCAGAAGACAACCTTTCATACTCGGTACGGACACTATAAGTTCATGGTGATGTCGTTTGGTCTCACCAATGCTCCGGTCATATTTATAAATCTGATGAACTAGGTTTTCTTAGAGTATCTAAAGGATTATGATTGCACTATTAGCTATCATCCAGGAAAAGCTAATGTGGTTGTGGATGCACTTAGCTGGTAATCTCGTGGGATTCTGGCTAGTCAGTTGGTTGTGGTTACTAATTTTGTTCGATAGTTTTCAGAGTTAGGATTAGTGGAGCATAGTCGGACACAGCAGGGTGTTTTGGTCTCGATGGTTGCTCAGTCAGCTTTAGTGGAAAAGATTAAGTCAACACGATCTAGCGACCAGTATCTTTGGTTTGTTTGTAGTAGGATGAATTTTGAACAACAATTAGGGTTTTATTGTGACACAGTTGGAATAATTCGTTTCGAGAACGACTTTGTGTTCCAGAACAACATTCGATTAAGGAGGAGATGTTGTAGGAGGCATACCATTCTAGGTTTGCGATATATCTGATTGGTACTTGTATATATCGGGACCTTAAGCGTCCATATTGGTGGAACGACATGAAGTGAGTTATTGCCGATTTTATTGCGAGGTGTTTAGTGTGTCAGCAGGTGAGGGATGAACACCAGAGACCAACTAGGTTATTCAAGAGATGCCGGTGCCTGAATGGAAGCAAGAACATATTAGTATGATATTTCGGCACTATAGTATGAAGATAGTAAATTTGGAGACTAAATTTTTGTTAGTGGAGGAAAATGTAAAATACCAAAAATTAAGGGATAGTTTGTAAATAAAGTATGGTTAAAATGATCCAATTAACGATAATTTATGGTTGGATTTGGCTTAATGTTGAGTTGTATTTAAAGCTCAAATTAACCAGTTCAAATTAAATCAACGTTAGCCCAATTAAAGGTTCAAATCATCAACCCCAATTAAAGCCCAATTAGTTAATAGGTTAGTGAATTGGGTCTGATTAAATCTCGAACCAAATATCGGTTAGTAAAACCCTACTGTAGCTTCTAAGGAATCACAATTTGCCTCTTGCGTGTGTCTTCCTTCTCCCTGCGTCGCACCGCTGTGCTTGTCCGCGTGAAGGAGGCGCCGGATTAGAAGATCAACGCCGTCGATGCCGATCCGCCTTCCCTCTTCTTTCCTTGCCGCGATCTTTAGTCGCCACATCGCCTCCTGTAGCATCGACGCTGAAGACTAATCTAAGTGGAGCTGAAGCCTGGCAGATTCTACTGCCTTCCGTTTGCGTCGCTGTCCCTTCTCATCGGAAGCAAGTTGCTGCTTGTCTAACTGACAACCCTAGATTTGCTATGTGTCATGAATAGGGTTGCAAATTGATTTAAATTTCTGAAAACCCACAATTAATACAAACAAATGAATTATAGGGGCCTCGAGTCATAGTTTTCCAAGGGGCTAATAGAAAATCGTTTAATTCAAGCTTGCATGTCGCTCTTTTTGAGTTTTCAATAAAATGGGGGTTTTGGTGTTTTTCAAATTAAATGTAAATTTAAATTAGCAAGCAAATATAGGAAATGCAATAATTTAACGAAATGAAATTTAAATCGAGTTACCTCCTAATCTTGAAATGCAAATTCAAATCTATTGACTATCCAAAATCCTATCAGCAACCCTAATGCAATAAAAAAAAACTATCAGAAACCCTAACTGTGTAACCCATAACCTAGCCTAATGCAAGCTAAATGGATTTCTGTTCAAATGATGCAAGCTATACGATACAAATCAGTTCAATTCATTGAAACTTGATGGCTAAATCCTGAATTGCAAACAAACACTCGAATTGATATAGGCTTAATCTGATACACCCAGAAGCAATTGGAACGGAACAGTGCCAAGACAAAATCAGATTGCAAGAAGGGTTTAAACTCAGCTAAACAAACTCTAATGCAAATCAAAATCCAAACAAAAGCCAAGCATTAACTTGATAACTGAATTCACAAAGTTGCCTAGGAATTGAATTAAAGAACTTCAGAAAATGGAATTGCATAAACAATAGTTAGAAACTGAAATGCAGAAAACAAGTAAACTCATCCATCCATTCTTCTTCCACTTGTTTCTCCTTAGCTTGGTGTCAAACAAGCTATTGAATCCATAAATGCAGCTTCAACAATCACTCTAGAGTCTTCCACGCGATCTCTGGTGTGTTTACTCGTTGCCCGACGTTTGAAAAGACCGAAAAAACCCTCTCTGAACGAAATAGTGCCTTGCACGAGCTGGTTTGAGGTGGCAAATCTGAAATCCTCAGCTTCTTCTTGCTCCGATGGTGTTGCTGTTGATACAAGGGAGCTCCGCGATCCTAGGAGAACCCCTCCACGAACCTCGGACTCAGATTGTGCAGCAGGCCACCGGAAATGCCGAAAATAGAGGTTGCTGTGTCGGAAAAACCCTCTCTGCCGTGAGTCTTCTAGCTACCGGAATATACCCAATTGACCGGCGTTGGATTCCTCAAGGACCAAGGATTGCAATGGAAGAAGTTTGGGTGGACGGGACCAGCCGTGCGCGTACGTCGATGAGCAGGGGTTGGCGTTCGGGAATGATGAACAATGGCACAGCCACTGTTCATCGATTAAATCTTAGGTTTTATACGGCTGATTAATCTTTGAATCTGGGCCGCTGATTGCTGATCGTGTGATGGAGCTTGATCTAGGATTTTAGGGCAACCTAGGATTTAGAAAAATTTAGGGATTTTGATCAGGCTTGAGTTAGGTCATGTCCTCCATGTGACTTGATCAATTTGAGTGAATTCAGCTTGATTCGATCACGGTTGAGCTCCATCTTGGTCCAACTTGAGCCCTACAACCAATTAAACTCAATTAATGTAAAAATTCACCATTAAATCATAAAAATTATAATCAAGCCTCAAATCATGCAATATGACACAAATACAATCAAATCGATTCATTAAATAATTTATTTTCGTGCAAAAACTCAAAAATGAATCAATTAAAATCATAAAAACCCTAACTCATCACTAACCACCACCAAGATCAGCCGAATCGGATCTGGATTTCTACCATCATTTCTTCCTCCTCTATTCCGGTGGCTGCTTGACAGCCTATCGCCGTTGTCCATGAGTGGAATTAGGGCACGATCGGTAAGTGCTCTTGATCTAGTTCGGGTTCAATAACAAGAATTCATGATGAATTTCATTGGGATTTTATTCGGATTGCTGAATTGATTGAGCTCACTGGGTATTGGGAAGCAAATTGATCGGTGGGATTTCGGCAGTAAAGGATTTAAGAGGAGCTGGGAATTGGAACTGAAGGGCATAGTTCTGGGGTAAGCTTCTTTGTAAAGCTAAGTATTCTAGGTTGAATTACCTTGATTTGGATGTAGAGTTTTGTTGTTGTTCAGATTTTCGATGTCGTTGGATCTCGATGAAATGGAGATTTGGTTTTGGAAGTAATTAGAATTAGGTTTGATTTGGAATTTGGGATGATCGGGTGTGATGGTTGGTTTATACAGTTGGTGTTGAATGTGTTGTGATGTTGATTTATTGGGATTGATTCTATTCTATTTTTAGCTGGGAATGGAGATCGGGTTGGGATTGTTTGAGGTGTTGTCCTATTTTGCCGATGCAATGAAGAGTTGGGTTTCGTGTGTTGGATCCATTGTGGCTTGTAGAAATCGGTTGCTTGATGTTTGGAGGTTTTGGATAATTGGGTGTGATGTTTGGGTTTTATATATTTGGTTAATTCGTTGAGGAGTTACTTAGTTAGGTTGTTGTTCAAATGTGGGTGTAGTTGTTAGGTTTGACTGATATAGGTTTGATTTATTTTAGGGTGTAACCCTGGGTTAGGTTAAATGTGGATTGGTTGAGACTGATCAAGGGAATGTTGACCAGTGATCTAATCGAGATTGGTTAGGATTTATGTGATTAATCATGTTGATTAGGTTTAGTTTCGGGTGTAGTTAGGTAGGGTATGAGTGTTGATTAGGTTAGTTAGGTTAATAAGGTTAGGTTAAATCTGATGAAAATTAAGTGTGGATTTTTAGTGTGGGTTGACTAGTTTGATCATTGTATTTAGGAATGTGGTTTATTCCTTTTACAGGATCTTAATTGAGTTGTGATCCTGCTATATACACGGAGTTGTATTTTCTGGGGGTTCGGTCGTTGACGATCATCGGATTCAGGTGGGTACTCTGTACTTGATCACTACAGGTGTTCTTTCAGTGCATGATCTATTGTTGTTGTTATCTACCCTGTTGATACTCCTGCTACTTGTACCATTTATCTAGTTGATACCTTATAATATTCATTATTTGATACCTTCTAGTTGACATTCCCAGGTTATTTACCTAGTTGATACCTTAGCTTATTCGTTGCTTGATACATGCTTATTGACCTTTGATTGATCTATCCATTGATAGTATAGTCTTAATTTTTATATCATCGACCTGTGAGGACTCATCTTGAATCATGTTGATTATGCTGATTAGTTGTAACTATTATATGTTGAGATGATCATCATAACATCTACATGCTAGAAGTAGGTGTTGTTGCTTGTTGTTGTTGTTATATCTCACTGCCTGTGTGGTTGAGATCATTATAGCACTGACTGTGTGGGTACTACGCACTGCCTGTGTGGGTGCGATTATTATATCATTATAGCACTGTCTGGTGGGTGCTACGCACTACCTGTGTGGGTGTGATCATTTTAACACTACCTGTGTGGGTGCAATCATTATAGCACTGCCTGTATGGGTGCTAGCATGCATTTGCTGTTGTATTATACTGCATTGTTGTTTAAAAACATAAATAAAATATTTTTTTTAATAAAAAGACCATCTTATTCATAAAAAAGAAAAAAATTATATAAGAAGGGGGTCAAATCTAACCTTCTAATATACAATATAAGAAAATATCTTACCACCATTCATCTCTATTGGAAATATTTTTTTTGCAAAAGAATATTTATTCCTTAAAAAGGAAAAACCCATATTAGAAGGGGGGTCAGACCCACGAGGAGGGTTGTGGTGTCGGCTTGCTTGCGAGTGTAGGGGAAGAAAGGGAAAATCGAAAAGGATCGCGTGTAGGGGAGATATACAGCCACATGCGACTGGAATAAGGACTACACGTCCAACAATACATCACAACACACATCATAGATGCAACATAAGGCCTACACGGCCACATACTACTATCACACGCACAATAACCTAAATAAGTAACTCTGCGTAGCGGCAACTACGTAAATCCGATAAAATAAACAACCACAAATATAAATCCAACATAAATACAGTCCCTGTCCACGAAATACAAAATGCATACTCAAATACAACTACAAACCATACAAACCACTACATTACCCTTTCGATGTGAGATAGAACCAGCCTACTGAATCTCCAAGCTCTAAATAACCTATATGCTACCTGGGGAGAAAACAAAATAACCCCAGGGTCTAGGTAGTGAGCATTACTCAATGGGTACAGAATAGATGTGCATGTAAGATAAACTAGCAGGAATAAAAGGAATGTAACATCTAGAATGAATAAGTATAGAAGAAGTAACACTAATCAACAGATAATAGGTATCAACAGATAGCATGAATCATGGTAATTGCACATGGTGTATCAACTGAGACAATAAAGAAAGAATGATATGTGCAACAGGTATAGGTATCAGGTACATGTAATCATGTATGTAATGTCATACAAGTACAATAATCATAGCAAATAAATACAACATTCACAACCATATGAATAAAGTAAACTATGTAATAACCTACCAATAAATGCATGTAATATGCATCAACCATCTCAATCAAATGCAAGTCACTGTCTGCACTCGCCACCCCTAGTCACCCTCAAGGGCAGTGAACTGAGGCTCCAAATAGGACATACTGCACAAATTCCAACAACTGACCACTAATAATAAGTGGAGAGTGGCAGTGTAACAGGAAGGCAATATAGCCAGTCTTGGTCGCACCCAACTATAGTACAATCTCTAACCCATATGCCACCACAACACGGTGTCAGGTAAGAGCCAAAAACAACAACACCTACAACGAGTTTATGGATGTATAATGATCATCTCAACATGTAATAGCTAAAATTAATTAGCATGTTCAACAGGAGTCAACAGGAGTCAACAAGAATCGACATAGGTCAATAATACAATAGTTAATCCATCAGAGGTCATATGACATATATCAGACAATGAATCATATGAGTATCAACAAGATAGATGATATAGCTAATAAGAATATCAACATGATATCAACAGATCATCATAAGGTCAAATAGCAAGTATCAAGCAATGACCATCAAAAGTATCAACTAGGCAACTATCTCAAGTAGCATGAGTGGCAACAAGATCAATAAAATAACAACAAGACATGCACGGGGAAAATGAACCTGTATTGACCAAGTACATGATACCCACCTGATCAGACAATCGTAGACAACAGAACCCCAGAAAATAAGTTTCGAGAATAATAGGACCAATTAAGTCAAGGTCCTGCAATAATAACAATACAACACTCAATACACCATTGTATTAAATTTACCATAACGTAAATTCTAACCCAACATTTAGGTTAATCCCACCTATATTAATCTAACTTAGGTTAAACCCAATTAATCACGATTCGATCCACACTAACCACTAAATTTAGTTTGAATCAACTTTAACCCAACCTGATTAACCCAATTAATTCAACACCCCCAACTGATCAAACCACAAAATCAACAATTTTAATCACTCCTTGATCAGCCCCCCTTAAGCCAACTCATACACTCTGATCTAACACAACCAAAAGCCAATAAAAATCAATCGAACAGTAACCATGTTCTAGTTCACCTAAACAAAACTCATTCATTAACAGATTACATCTAATCAAGAATAGTTCCCCTAAAATCAACAATAAACTTACCTCAAATCAACCCAATGCTTTGCCCTAGATCCAAGCCTCAATTCCACCCCTTCTTCTTCTTCTTCTTCCTTGTAACTGAACAACACGAATCAGTCAAGCAGTAGCCGACACAATCGGTAATTCCAAATCCAACTAAACCCATGGCTAACAAAACAACTAGATTAATGTCAACAAGAGAACTTACCTAAATTAGCAACATTAGCCCAGCTCCTCTTCTTCCTTCTTCATGGCCAAAAACACAACAATCCCACCAGCCAGCTAAACCCAATTTAAGCTCCCGATTCTAGATCTAGATCAAGCTCTGATAATCAGAAAACCTAGATCTAAACTCAGGAACTAAACATAACCTAAGATTAAGCTCAGATTCTTACCAATCGGTTCCCTGTTCCTCCGGATCTCGCCCCCCTTGAGCCGTTGCCACCGCCTATTCAAGCCTCCGTCGGTGAGCATTCAACCTCAACCAACCAGCTCTTGTGGTTAGAGAGACACCCTCTCTCAGCTTTTACGGAGGAGAAGAAGGAGCAGAGGTTGCGTCGGGTGAAACAGAGGATAACATTGCGATGGGGAGAAGAAATTTCGGCTACTGTAGGTTTCTCAACCGGTCTTTTAAGCCTTCCTTAACGGGTTTAGATCCAATAGCCCATTACTTCATCCACTACCTATATAACCCTAATACCTTATTAATTGTATTAGGTTTTAAATAAACCAATTCAACATTATGGTTAATTTAATTAACCTCCCTCAACATAAAGGTTAATTTTATTTACGAATTTACCCCCCTTAGGTTCCGGTATTTTATGTTCTCCCCCACTAACAAAAAATTGGTCCCCAAATTTATTATTTTCATACTACGATACAAAAATACCATAATAATTAAAACATACCTCAAGCAAACAGATAAAGGTATCGAGCTCGGATAGAATCCTCCAGTTCCCAAGTAGCCTCCTCGTCTGTATGATGCTGCCATCCGACTTTAACTAGTCGAATGATTTTGTTCCTCAACTGTCATTCCTTTCGATCAAGAATCCGCACCGGAATCTTCTCATATGACGCATCCGATTGGAGAGGAATAGATACTTCCTGTAGGATCGCTGGAACTCGCTAGAGGGGGGGATAAATAGTGCGTTGTCACTTTTCTCGTTCGTTCATTTTCTATCAGAATACTAAGCAGTGGATTAGATAACAATGCTGGGTATTCGCGGATTTACTTCATTCCTAACACCCCAGGGTTAGTACGTCCAAGGCCTATGTACAGGAGGCGCCGTCCACTAGTGGTCTCCTTTCTTAACCTTGTTCGGAGGCAGAGAAACTCGTTTTACAGTCCGTAAAAAAAACAAATAAATTAAGAACAGAAATTAAAGACAATAATTTAAAAGAAAACTCTTGTTACCAATCTAGAAGTCCTGACCACCGCGCACTCCTCTTGGATCTTCCCCGATTGCAAGAACTTGGCCTTGTTTGCGTTCTCAAGCACTACTAGATGAGGAGGAAAGTTTCTAGCTTTAATATCCTTGTTTGTGCACATTCACCTCCTTTAATACTGCTCCTGAGTCGACTCCAATGCTGATCTGAGTCGACTCCAGTCGACGTGGCAGATAAATCTTCTTTCTGCTTGTTATCCACTGTTTGAGTTGACTTGAGTACATCTAAGTTGACTCCAGGCTCTACTTGAGTTGACTCAAGCTACAATTGAGTCAACTCCAAGACACATTTTGTAGAGCTCTAAAAGGGCTTCGAAACGCATCTGATCGTGCCTCATTCTGAGTCCAGAGTCAAAAGTTATGTACCGTTGAAGTCGGACTCCTCATGTGTTGCCCCTGCATCAAGATTCCTGCAAGATAAACATGCAAACAAAGCAACACATCCTACCCTTATTTTGTGGGTATAACTTCAGATTTCTATCAAAATCTTAGGTTAGTCTGATGCCTACCATTCCACTCCGGGAACGCACCCTTACCCACTCCACTCAAGAGAATTTACCTTTGCCAACCAAGTCCTCCTAACTTGTTGGACTTTTGCTCAGCTCTGTCCTCAACTCCCAGAATTTGTGCTGTGATTCGGTCCTCCCGTCCAACCCAGACATCTGCTATGACTCGATCCTCCAAATCAGCCTAGACTTCTACTGCGACTTAGTCCTCCTAACTAGCCTAGACTTCTCGCTGCGACTCGGCCCTCCAGACCAACCCATACTTCACCTGGTGCTTTGACTCTGCCAAGACCTCCGCCTGATCCTCTAAATCAGGACTTCTGTAATGACCGATAGCTTATGCTTCCAGACAACTCAAAGACTATGAGAAGAACTACCCCACTCATGATCTTGAGCTGGCAGCTGTGGTCTTTGCACTAAAGCTCTGGCGACATTATTTGTATGGAGTTCAGTGCAGAATCTTCACAGACCATCAGAGTTTGAAGTATTTCTTTACCCAGAAAGACTTAAACATGAGACAGCGTAGGTGGCTAGAGTTGGTTAAAGATTATGACTGTGAAATCCTCTACCACCCAGGTAAAGCTAACAAAGTGGCGGATGCACTAAGCCAAAAATCCAGTGCACCCCTGATGTCCTTGTCATCATTAGCACTGCCACTGCAGAAGGAATTGTCAGACTTTAGAGTTGAAGTTATTTATGGGCAACTCTCTGCATTGACCTTAGAGTCAACCCTGCTTGAGGATATACAGAGAAAGCAAAGTGAAGATCCAGATATCCAAAAGATCAAGCAAGGGATACAAAAAGAAGAAAATGCAGAGTTTCGAGTATCAGACAGTGGGATGCTCTATCTTGGTGACCGTCTCTGTGTCCCCAATGATGAAGAGCTGAGAAAGAAGATTTTAGAAGAAGCCCATAGTACACCTTACTCTATGCATCCTGGTTCTACCAAGATGTATCAGGATGTGAAACAGAGATTCTGGTGGCCTAGACTCAAAGGAGATGTGGCTAGATATGTTAGTACCTGCCTGACATGTCAAAGAGTTAAAGCAGAACACCAGAGGCCGGGAGGAGTCTTACAGCCCATTCAGATTCCAGAATGGAAGTGGGAAGAAATATCCATGGACTTCATAGTTGGTCTTCCAAGGACGAGTAATGGATATGATGCAATATGGGTGATAGTAGACAGATTGACTAAATCTGCCCATTTTCTAGCGATCAAGGTGTCCTACTCTATAGAGCAGTTGGCACAGCTATATGTTAAGGAAGTGATCAGGCTTCATGGAGTTCCAAGGTCGATCATTTCTGACAGAGATGGGCGTTTCACTTTGCACTTTTGGGAGTGCGTACATACAACACTAGGCACTAAACTCAAGTTCAGCACAGCCTTCCATCCTCAGACCGATGGACAAACCGAAAGAGTAAATCAAGTTTTAGAGGACATGCTCAGGGCTTGTGCACTAGAGTTTAAGGGCAGTTGGTGCAAGTATTTGTGCTTAGCTGAATTTGCCTACAACAATAGCTATCAGGCCACTATCAAGATGGCACCTTACGAGGTACTATATGGCCAGAACATCAAAGTGTAGATCGGCTTTGGCCGTGCCTCAAAGGCACGGCCGTGCCTTCAAACAGAGACAAAACTCTTCTGAACCGTGCCTCAGAGGCACGACCGTGCCCCTGGATAGAACTGCGACTTCATCTGGCCGTGCCTCATCCAGTGAAGGCGTCCACACTGGGTCGTGCCACCCAGGCATGGCCGTGTGGATGGAGCGTGCCTGACCTCGGGGACTACCTATAAATAGGTCCTTTTAGGACCCTAGTAAAGGGGGGAGACTTTGGAGAGCCACCGAAGCTGTTCTTGATCGGAGCGAGATTTGATCCTCCGCAAGTGCACGGAATATCGCCAAGTAATAAAAAGATCGAATCCACAGGGACCGTGGAACTACTTACTAAATCTAGCACAAAAAGGTGGAGAGAATATAGATCATGAGTTGTGTGGGGGAGATGGGAGTGTTTTAAAGTGCTTTATCCTAGAAGTCGGAGAAAGGGATCGACTGTGACACTGATGGGTGAAGCGATCCTAGGATTTCGGACTCCTCAGAGAATGGATTAATTGACTTGGATCCTCTACCTTTCCTCAATAACTGTTCAATTGTAGGAATGTCAACCAAATTATCCAATTCAACCTCGTCAGGTATCCTCGAATTAAATCATTGGTGTTCTTACGTCACTCGTTATTGGTTTGAAACGGTTCTAGAAGCCCGGTTCAAGGTCTGCCCGTGTCACTCAGGCGCCCCGGAAATACTAAAAGAACCCTATCCACTGTCACTGGATATCCTTTTACAGATCTCTCCCCAATAACGAATGACCGCTAACTATCCCTCATAGGAATTCAACTATGTATTAGAAAACCCCTCGGAATCTCGCCCGGTTCAAGGTCTGCCCCTTTTACAGAGCGCCCCGGTATACGGCCTAATGATTCCCCAATTCATAGTAAATCCCTACCCTCATGGATTCACACACACACAATTTATCATCAAGTACAAGCATAAATCCACAAAGCAATGCACAGTATTTCATAGAAAACGGTAGATTAATCAAATCCAAATACAATCATCCATTACATCTGATTTATCCTACATCCTAGAATCTAGGGAAATCTACTCCATAGTGTGGAGAATACAATCCAAAGGAAAGAGAGAATACATCTTGTTCCCAAAGGTAAACAAAGAAATGCAGGAAACTAGACTTATCTTCTTCCTCGGAGTGAAATCTCTGCGTAGATGAGATGGAAATGGTCTGGAGCAGTCGGATCGGTGATGGATCGTCGAATCTCTCTCCGAAATAGGCGTCGGCGGCTCTAGAACAACTCCGGTGGCTCTCCAAAGTCTCCCCCCTTTCCTAGGTCTCATTAGAGACCTATTTATAGTGCAGGGTTCGGAAGCAGCACGCCCCCGTGCACACGGCCGTGCCTGGAAGGCACGGCCTTGTGTTGGCTTAAGACACATATACAGAAAATCCTTGTGGTTAACAAGAATATCCTAAGAGAATGTCTAGTTAAGGAGAATATCATTCTTGAAGGACTTTATCTTTAAAAAAACCTCTTAAAAATTATGTTTAAAAATTTTAATATTTTGAAAACATTTTTTTTAAAACTCTTATTTTACAAAATATTTTAAAAATTGTGATTTTAACTTGGAACAACTTCTAAGACACATAGGGAGATTATTTATAGTCAACAAGGAGCCCTAAAGGAGTGTCAGGTTTAGCGAAAATCTAAATTTAAAAGTCTAATAAAAAATCATATTTTGAAAAGTCTTTTGGAAAATCATAAGCTATTAGCTCTATTTATTTAGATTAACCTCTAAGATACTTAGAGAGTTTACCGTGTGGTTAACAAGGAGCCCTAAGGAAGTGTCAGATTTAGGAGGTCCAAATCAAAGAGTAAAATTATTTCAAAAATTATTTTAAAATTCATGTTTATTTCAAAAATCTTTGAAAATTATTTCAAAATTATATTTTAAAATCATTTTAAATATTATCCATTATTTTTTTGATTTGGATCAAACCCTAAGACACACAAGGAGATTGTTTTGTAGTTAACAAAGAGCCCTAAGGATGTGTCAGGTAAAGGGGGAGATTCTGACTTAAAAGGATAATAACTAGTTTTTCAAAAAACTATCTATTTTAGAAATACCTACTTTTGAAAACACTCTTGAAAAAATATTTTAAAAAATTGATTTAAAATTTTATACAAAATTATTTTAAAAATTTTTCAAAATTTATGTTTGAAAAACTATTTCGAAAAACAGGCTTTACAACTTGTTTTGAAAATTCTTTTGACAAGTTATTATAAAAAATATGTGTTCAAACCTCATTTGAAAATCTTTTGAAAATTTGATTTAAAAATTCTTTACATTTAAAAAATGTTGGAAAACTCTAAAAAATATTATAAAATATTTTAAAAAGTCTTTCAAAAACTTGGTTTGAAAAGCGTTTGAGAAATTATTTTGAAAAGGTTTTTGAAACTTATTACAAAACTATTTGTAAAAACTACTATAGTTTTTCAAGAATTGTCAAGACTAAATTGTGACCATAGGCATTACCATGATTGTTGGTGCAAAATTGAATTAAAAATATTCTATCTTTTTTATGTGTAAAAAGGGGGAGAAGGGACTTATGTTAATTATATAGAATTCTCTAAATTGTTAAACCCTGACCCGAATTAACTTAAGAAATTGTCAAACATCAAAAAGGAGAAGATTGTTGGTGCAAGGAGCACTAGATCTGACCCTAGAGTTTCGATGTTTGACAATATACCTAGGTCTGGTCAGTTTGACCAAGGGTTGATCCAAACAGGACCTAATGTTTGGATGTAAGTGAAGTCTAGTCAGGTCAGTTTGACCAGAAGACTAGCGAGAAGTCCTAGTCGGTTAGACCAGGCATGAAGAAGTCCTAGTTGAGGCTAGGTAGGGAAAGTCCTAGTGTGAGATCTAGGCAATGGAAAGTCCTAGTTGGAGGCTAGGCAGTGAAAGTCCTGGTCTGGAGGACTAGGCAGAAGTCTTGGCGGATCAAGTGCACCAGGTGAAAGTCCAAGCAGGTCAGGTGGACCAGATGCATGGCAGGAAATCCAGGCAGGTCAGGTGGACCAAATGTCGGATGAAAGTCTAGGCAGGTCAGGTGGACCAGATGTCTAGCAGCAAATCCTGGGGGCTGAGGATCGAGGCTAAGCGGAAGTCCAACAAGTCTGGAGGACTTGGTTGGCAGGTAAATTCTCCCGAGTGGAGTGGGTAAGGGTGCGTTCCTAGTGTGGGAACAGTAGGTGTCAGTCTAACCCAGGATTTCATTGGAAATCCGAAGTTAGACCTACAGGGTAAGACTTAGGTTGCTTGCATGTTTGTATGCTTATCTTGCAGGAATCAGGAGCTAGAAGCAAGATGGAGAAAGCATAAGTGGAGCAAACAGAGGCAGCCGAACCAAGTCCGGGGTCAACTCAGGTCAAACCTGAGTCAACTGGATCCAGGCGCCCTAAAGATTTCCAGGCGCCTAGACGGTCCAGGCGCCCCTATCTCTTCCAGGTGCCCCGATCGAGAAGACTCAGCCCGGATAAGATCGAGAAGAGATCGGATCAGATCAGATCTTATCCAGGCGCCCGGATAAGATTTTCAAGCGCCCGGAAGGGGCTATATAAGGGACCTTGGCGTGAACCACAAAGACACAACTTCTCTACGCCATCCTCTTCCTCTAGTGGTGCTGCTGAACGCGAACGGGACCAGGCTCGTGCAACCGGGGAAGTTCCAGGAGGAGTGCGTGACGCTCAGGACTTCCGGATCGGCTTCGACACAAGTGTTTGGTATTTTCTTTCAAGTCTTACTTTCTGTATTTCATTTATATTATTATTTGGACTGTAAGACGGGTTTCTCCGCCTCCGAACAAGGTTCGGAAAGGAGACCACTAGTGGACGAGCGCCTCTCGTACATAGGCCTTGGACGTACTAACCCTGGGGGTTAGGAACCAAGTAAATCCGCGAGTCCCCTGCATATTTATCTAAATTTGCTGCTTAGTTATCTCTGATAGAACGAAAAATGAACGAACGACGAACGCACTATTCACCCCCTCTAACGCATCTCAAGAACAAATGGGGGTTTTGATTGAACAAAAGCAAAATCAATGTTACTGTCTTCAATTCATAGCTCAAAAATTAGGGTTACGATGCTCAAAAATCATGATTACGATCTCCCCAACTTGAACCTAGAATAGAGTTCACCGATCGAACAAGTTCTGCTCCGGTGAAATCGCAAAGCCCTTCTAGCTGAATGCACACCAACTGCAAGCAGAAGGATCTTCGCCTAAGTTGGACCATTCTGGCGAAGTCCGATCGAAGAATGCAAGGTCCAATCACCATCGTCTGCTCTAATCAGCTGCCGCAACCACGAAATGGATTGAATAGAAAATCAAAAATCCTTACCTTAGATTCACTGGTGGCTAAAGGCGGTCAGAGCCGAACAGGGCAGCCCTCGTGTTCACGAACTACGTCGGCGAGGATAGCAGATACTGAGCTCTGGTGGATGCGAGAAGGGAGAGGAGCTCACCGGAGTTGGACCACTCTAGCAAAGTCCCTAGATGATGCAATACAATCGGCTGTTGTCGTTAACCAAAGCCCTAACCAAGTCGATAGGTGATAGGCAGTCGGAGGAGGCAGTCGGAGGGGGTGAAGAAGCTGCTTATCGGAGCTGGACCACTCCGACGGAACTCCTGTGAGGTCGTCGGCATTTGTCAACCTTCGAATGACGCCATCGGTTGCTCTGAATCTACAATCGGGAAGAAAGGGACTGAGCGGAGAAGAAGTCACGAAGAAGAAGAAGTAATCGTGATTTTTGGGAGTTGACCTAGCACAAGCTCCTTTCTACGTGAACCAGTTTTCACTATTTAAACCCCATTGAACCAGATCGAGTAGAACTGAACTGCTGAACCGGACCGCTGAACTGAATTGGTTTTTTCCAAATTGAACTTTTTTCTTGAGCTTTTTGATTTGGCTTTTTGGCTTGATTTGAACTCCTTGAAATTGGGCATCTACCATATGAAATTTGGTTTGATTGCAATTCTCGGGTCAAACCGGATCACGATTAAACCGAACTCGATGTTTCCTCCTCAAGTTGTTATCCTCACCCTAAATTCTTGCAAAAAAAATATGATAAATTAATAATCATGAATTATCTCAAATTAATAGGAATTATGATGAAGACCACAACAAAATCCAAGCTAATAAAATATACTAGAAACACATTTTAGGATATAAAAGAGGATCAAAACACCGAGATATAACCCTAAATAAGCATGTCCCAAATCTGATTATCAGTTGTCTCCAATCACCTAGAAGAATCTTCAAGGAGATGATGATGGAGGGAGCGATGCTTAGCTCTATTCCTATCATTCCACTCCAGAACTAAATTCTACACCTGAACCGTCTCCAACCTCCCGAAAGAACCTTCAAGGAGACGATGATAGAGAGAGCAGCACTTAACGAAGCTGATCACAAGAAGAAGGCTCTCACCTCCACTCAGATCATCCCACTACCACCTAGCTACTATTATTGAATCGCCTTCAATCGCTAGGAAAAAAGAAGAGTTCATTTTTTTCCTTTTTTTCTTAATCTTTTGTTTGTGTGTGTTTGCTTTGCTTTCTTGCTTTGTACTTTGTTTAGTCTTATATGCATTTTGTGTGGTTTTGTTTACATTTCCCTGTGGTTCCTTTGAGAATCATAAAAGCTTTTAAATTCCATGACATGATTGGATACTGTGCATGCATGTTGTTGGTTAGTATGGTGATAGATTTCTACCTTGATAGATTAAGTTTGATATTTTACATTTACCCAGAGAAGATCTTAGTCATGTTTATTCTTTATCCTCTTTGTCTGTGAATTGCACTCATAATATTTGACACTCTAGAGCTTGCTTTGCTTCTTTACGAGATTACAGTAACATAGGCATGTGTGAATGTGACAAAGGCTATCTTTCTTGTTCACCTTGTATTTTCTGTCCTTGTTTAGTTACTAGTTGAATAATCCACCTACTTTTTCACTGTCCATTATATTTCCTTTTCTATACTTTAAATGATGATTTCTTTCCCCTTATCTTGTGATGAGAGTATTGGTTAATCTCATAATTGATTACATTGTCTGAGATGGCCAATTTTTAAGTATGGGGGGAGACAAATATGTGTGGATGAATGCTTGTTGTGGAGATATATGTGAAAAGAATGCTTGTTGAAAAAAAATCACTCAAAGTAAAAGAAAGTCGATCTAATAAAGGGGGTTAACTAATTTATTGACCTCCTTTAATAATTCGATCCTTTACATGACCTCTGAACTAGAATGGGATTGAAATCTTAGGCATCAACAAAAAAATACAAAATTTAAATGTATCTTACATAGAAAAGGTATTTTTGACACTAAAGAAACATATTGATATCCCACCACAAAACACTCACCTTGAAAATGCATCCCCAACCCAACAAGGTGTATTCTACCAACACAATTAAAAGAATGCACACACAAAAGTCTTCCTTAGTCAACAACAATAATAACTAAGTCTTATCCTATTAGATGGAATTGAATATATAGATCCTTCTACGCCATGTCTCTATCTCCTATTATATCATCATTTATATTTAAATAAATTTTATCTTATTATTTTATTATTATTAACCAATTCTTTTTTGTCTTCCTCTTCTTCATTTGACGTCTACATTTGTTATAGTTTCACATCGCCTAATTGGAGCATCTATTGGTCATCTATGTACATATTCGTACCATCTTAAATATGTCTCCTTGAATTTTTTTCTTAATAGATGCAACCTTGATTTTCTCTCTAATATTTTCATTTCTTATCTTTTTCATTCTTATATATCCGTACATCCATCTTAATATCATCATCTTTGCAACTCTCATTTTCTGCTCATCTGTTCAAGTCATAGCCCAACACTCAGCTCTATACAACATAGCAGTCAAACCACTTTTAGGCAAAACTTTCTTTCAAGACTTAGAGGTCATTTACGATCACAAAAAATATTTGATACTCTTTCCCATTTTAACCATCCCGCTTGTATTATATATAAGTCATCTCTCTCAATCCTTTTATCCTTTTACAAAAATGATCTTAAATTAATATTTAAAACTCTCAATTACAAATAATTTGTCGTCTCCTATCTTAATAATTATCTCATTATGTCCAATATTACTAAACTTAAATTTTGTATATTCTGTCTTTACTCTACTAAGTATAAAATGTTTCACTTCTAATATTTTCTGTCAAGATTCAAACTTAACATTTACTCTTTCACGTGTCTTATCTATCAAAATAATATTATCTATAAATAGCATACACCACGATACTGTATCTTGGATGTGTCCAGTGAATTCATCCATGATTAGTGTAAAAAGATAGAGATTTAAAATTGATCATTGATGTAACCCTGTCTTTATAGAAAATACTTCGATTAATACATCTAAAGTCTTCACTCTTATTATTACATCCTCATACATATCTTTAATTAGTTTAATATACTTTAGCTAACTCCTCTCTTTTTTAGAATTCTCCATATAATTTTTCTTGAGACTTTATCATAAGTTTTTTCTAGGTTGACGAATATCATATGTAAGTCTTGTTTCTATTCCCGATACTTTTAAATTACTTATATGAACAGATTTATAGCTTCTATTATCAACCTTTTGATCATAAATCCAAATTTATTTTCAATCACCCTAGTCTCCTTCCTTAGTCTTTTTTCTATTACTCTTTTCAAAATTTCTTAGTATGACTCATTAGTTTAATACCCCTATAATTTGTACAATTGTATATGTCTCCTTTATTATTGTATAATGGAACTAGAGTACTAACCCTCTACTAGTCATGCATTTTTTTAGTTTAGTCCAATTGTTTTTTCATTTTACATCCCATTTAAAGATTTCTCTACTTCTGAAATTTAAATTCTACGAAAAAATGTTAAATTTCTATACTCATGTAGCCTACTTAAATTACCTAAGTATAAGTTGGTCATCTAAGCCTTTATTAAAAAGTTGATAAAAATACTTCTTCCATCGCTCTTTTATTTCCTCATCATTTCCTAATACCCTATGTATTCATCTTTAATACATCTTATTTAGATAAGATATCTTATTTTTCTCTCTTTTGCTTTAGATATTTTATAAATATCTCTTTCCCTTTCTTTTGTATTTAATTTTCGATATAAGCGTTCAAAAATTTCATTCTTAGCTTCATTCACTATTTTCTTAGTCTCTTTTTTGGCTAATATATATTTTTTAAAAATTTTCGTATTCTTACAAGTATATAATTCCTTATAAGCTGTTTATTTTTCCTTCACTTTCTCTTGTACTTTCTCATTCCACCATCAATATCCTTTATTTAGTGGTGTATGTCCCTTTGACTCATCAATTACACTTTTAGCTACTATTTTTAACTTTGATATTATCTCATCTCATGTCATATTTAAATCTCTGCATATTTCTCTTAATATTTGTACTTACCCTCTTCTTAAATAGGTTTTACTTTCATTCTTTAACTTCCACCACTTAATTGTAGGAATCGTGTATATTTTCCTTCTATTGATATTGTACTTGAGGCGTATATCCAACACTATTAATCTATGTCAGGTAGTTTAATTTTCTCTAAGGATGAACTTGCAATCTTTATAAATTTTTCTATCATTCTTTCTGACTATAAGAAAGTCAATTGACGATTTATTATTCCCACTTCTGAATGTGACCAAGTTTTTTTTTCTTAAAAAAATATATTATCTAATATAAGGTCGTATGCTTTCGCAAAATCTAATATAATTTTTCTTTCTGTATTTCTTATTTCAAACTCATAACTCTCATGCACCCTATCATATTCCTCATTTTTCACTTCTACATCATGCTCATTTAGATCTCCTATTAAAATCATTTCGATTGGTAGAATATTTTATAATACCTAATCTAAGTCATCGCAAAATCTGGATTTAGCGTATTCATCTAATCCTACTTGAGGTACATATATGTTAATTACATTAATAATTTTTTTCACTACCACTAGCTTGAAAGTTATAACAATATCTCTCTTTCTAACTACTTTATCCTTTAGTAAATTATCAATAACAATATCTACTTCATTTCTTATTTTATTCCTTCCTATGTATCATAACTTAAAACATGAATTCTTTATCATCTTTTCTTTCCCTCCTACTCATTTATCTTTTATACATATAAAATATTAATTATTCTCCTAATCATCATATCTACAGCCTCCATTATTTTACTAGTAAACATCCTTATATTCCATATTCCAAATCCTAAATAATTAATCTTTTAATAATATTTATTTTTACTCAATTTATGATATGAGAACTCTTACATATTTAATACTAAACTCAAATTCTCATAGAGACTGTCCTTACGAAAACATCCTAACATTAGCACAATAATTTAATGAGTTCATTTATTAAATATTTACCAAAAAATTCACATTAACTAGCAATTTAATGTACAACCCTCGTCATTTTTCAATCAGACTTAAAACCGACTTTGACGAATTTGTCTTCTTTCACCATATGAAATATAATTTATGCCAACAAAGAACCATAATGACATCAAAAAGATAATAATTTTTTAAAAATTAATATATATACAAATAAAAAACATAACGACATCAAAAAGATAATAATTAAAAAAAATAAATCAACAACTCATGATTTCCACTAAAAAAAATACCTTCACTTAGTGACTATATCTTCCCAATTGATCAAATAAAAAAGAAACGATTGAAAAATATCACTCAGCAAATATCTGCAGCCATAAAAAGACGAAAGGTGAAGCCAAATTATAAACTCACCATCATCAGCAAAATAAAATGGAAAAGAAACAAAAGTTGCTCGTGTACTCTTATTTTGATTATAAAAAAATTAATATAATAATTTAATAAATCCATTCAATAAAAATTAATTTAAAAATTAATATTTATTGACAACTTAATATAATTTTCATCCTTTTTAAACAGACTTGAAATCAACTTTGACGAATTTATCTTCAGGGCATTCATTGTCTCCATAGCAGCGAATATCTCAGCATCAATTGTTGATTTTACTACAGGAAACTTGCCATGCGCATATGCACAAATTTTTTCAGTGGATCTTGGATCAAACTTTGTCTTCTTCCATTTACAGATTCCACCCCAGCCCATCATGGATCCGTCTATTTCCAATACTATATAGGCCTGCTCAGGAGGAATCTAAAGATCCGGAAGCTCTTGGACCTGGGCCTTGATTTGTTTTACTAAGGCCCAATCAAAAGACTTCATGCGTTTATCACTATGCGGTGAAGTCTTTTCATATAAAGGTCTTAGCTTTGAACTCAAGTTGGGAATATAAGTACGAGCATAGTGTAGGATGCCTAACCAAGAACGCAATCCCTTCTTCTCCTTGAGTTGCTCATCTTTAAATTCAGTTATCTTTTTTATGATATGAGGTTGAAGGCGTAATTTTCCTTCACATATTTCCGCACCCAAAAATTCAATTCTTGGTACCGCCAGCTTGCATTTTGTAGGAGAAAGGGCAAGCCCATTTTGTTCACAAATATTAAGCATTATTTCCAAATGCTTGATGTGTTCCTTCTCTGACTTGGAAAATACCAATATGTCATCTATGTAAACTGCAATAAATTCACTGGTACCTTTAAAACATTCATCCATCTTTCTTTGAAAAATAACTGATGTGTTCTTCAACCCGAAAGACATTACGAGCCATTCACACAGCCCAGATGGACATATGAATGGCGTCCATTCCACTGAGGCTAGGTCCATCGCTATCTAATGAAAGCCTGATTTCAAATCAAATTTTGAATATATTCTTGAATTTCTGACCTTCTTAAGAATTGTATTAATACCAGGGAGACTGTATTGGTTTTTATATGTATTATCATTCAATCTCTTGTAATTAAAGACCATACGTTCCTTACCCAAGCAGATATCTGGGATACTTGGGGGCAGCCCAGTGGAAGGTTTGACTACAAGGTCAAATATAATCCGCCCAAGTATATTCCTTATGTTAATCCAACTAAACCTTCTTGGGGAGATGAGGATGACGACGACACTAGTACTTCAGGTTGCCACCACCGCAACAAGAAAGGCGTCCCTGTTATGGGTGGATAAGTGAAAGTGAAGATGAAGATGAACAAAATAAGAAAATTGAGCAAAATCAATTCCCTACGGAAGGTGGTGGGTATGACTCTGAAACTTCTTATGAATTTGCAGGTTTATCTCTTATTCTTGATACAAAAACAGAGACACTAGCTCACCTTGAGCTGGAGGAGGAACTGGAAATGGAATATCCAGTCATGAAGCAGTCAACTATTCTAGCATCATCATCAGCAATCTCGACGTATAACCCTCTAGAGGACTCGATGATGGGGCCACCGCAATATGCAGCAGCTACGAAAAGGCCTTCTACATCAAACTCATACCAAAATATGGATTTTATTGGAGCAAAAATTGGTAAGCTTCAAAAGGGGCTTAACAATGAGCAGTGGATACTTCCCTCTGCTCAGCAGCAATCAGGTGCGCTTTTGGTTTTACCTGACAATATAGGTTTATACCATGATGTTATATCCAGATGGGAGTCAATCACTACAAATGTTGTTGATTCAAAAATATGGTCCGACAAAAGATCGAAAGTCCAATTTATAGAAAACTTGCTGAGTGAAATAGAGAAGCAGACCTTTGTTCAATGGCGGATGATGTATCCTGATCAATATGACAAATTGATAAGTTCTGTTGATGAAACCCAGAATATACTTTCTCAGATAAGAAGAATATAACCTTGGAGGATCCATCTTCAGGTTCAACTGCCGAACAGAACCAAGCATATTTGGATCTGGAAAGACTGGTTTGCACTAACACTAGAGATTTGGTGAGTTACATGAACCAGTATAAAGAGCTAGCATCCAAAACAAGACGGATGTTTATTAATGAAGAGTTATCAGATAAATTCTACCGAAAGATGCCGCCATTATTAGGGAGTTATTTAGAACAGAAGTTTAAAGAGAAATTCAGAAGAAATACAATTGGAGTACTCTCGAGGATCCATCATGCATATCAAGAATTAATGGAGATGTGTAAACAAGCAACTTTACAAAAAAAATGTGAGGAATCTGCAATTCTGTGCACAGATCCCAGTACTGAACTTTTATCAGAATAAAAGAAAATATGGCATAAGAAAGGCACAGAGCTACCGAGGTAAACCCCACAAAACTCATGCCCGAGTTATTAAAAGAAAATATCAAAATGACAGGACAAGAGTGAGAAAGTGTACTGAACTTTTATCAGAATAAAAGAAAATATGGCATAAGGAAGGCGCAGAGCTACCGAGGTAAACCCCACAAAACTCATGCTCGAGTTATTAAAAGAAAATATCAAAATGACAGGACAAGAGTGAGAAAGTGTAGATGCTACATTTGTGGTGAAGAAGGGCATTTTGACAGAGAATGCAGAAACAAAGTTAGTAATAAAGAAAGAATTGTCATGCTTGTAGAATTGGAATTACCAGAAGACTTTGATGTAGTATCAGTAGATCCTGAAGAGACCGACAGTGATGATGCAGTGTGATCGAAGGGGAGGCTGAAACAGAACAATATTGTAACCTGGTAACTAAAACTCTTCCTTTTACTGAATCATTATTTGTGCTATTAGGCGAAAGTCAAGGATGGCAAGTTCTTTCGCAGTATAAAATATAATTTATACAAACAAAGAATCATAATGACATCAAAAAGATAATAATTAAAAAAATAAATCAATATTTATGCAAATAAAAAACCATAATGAAATAAAAAGATAATAATTATAAAAAAAACAAATCAACAACTATAGACTTCGACTAAAAAACACCTTCACTTCGTAACTATTCTATCTCCCAATTGTCCAAGTAAAAAAGGAAAACGATTGAAAAATAAATCAACTATTTGACTCATCTAAATGTCTACAGCCATAAAAATACGAAGGGTGAGACCAAATTACAAACTAGCCATCATGACAGAGCAAAATAAAATGGAAAAGAAACAAAAGTTGCTCCGTGTACTCTTATTTTGATTACAACAAAAAAAAAGTTAGTTGCTAAATGGATATATAAGTAGACTAAGTCTTGTACATTTATATATATCCAATGTGCCCTTACAAGTTGAATCAACAAAAAAAAAAAAAAACCCCACCTAAGTTTCGGCAGTCAAATACTACAAAAAGGTGCGATCAGGCCCTGACCAAATGCAAGTCAAATTCCCAAAAGAGGGTATATATTTAGATCTCATCATCCTTATAAGAAAAGCTCTTCCAGACAGCCATATATGGGCATTAATCATCCACGTGAATCTGCTACTGGTAGCATTCTTTGATCCATGTGTTGAAAATTGGCATCGTCAAAGCACCTGTTAACATGAAATAATGATAAAGGCCAGTTGCAAGAATTGCAAAGAAGAGGAGGTAATGTTCAAACAAAGAAATGATGTTGAAACGTTTTGAAAGGAAGATGCAAAAATTACGAGATTTTGAAAATGCACTGAAATGTAATTATTACTAGTTTTGATTATAATGGTGCTTCAAGAAAAACAAACAAACAAACTCCACAAATATGATTTTAGTTGAACAGATGCCTGCACAAGAAACTTACTGCCAAGAAAGAGTTTGATCAAACAAAATTACTATATCTGATGCAAAGTAATTTGGCATGTATTTGATATATATGCGTAAAAATTATCAAAATTTGTAACACCCAAATGCAAATGAGAAGTTAAGAGTAAACAAATGAAAGTATCAACTAGCAAGTTCTTTCCAACGCAACAGACAACCATAATAACATGCCTGAAATGTTTAAAAAAAGCTAACACAGCAAAAAGCAAAATAGCAATTTAAGCATTCAGAAATCAGAATACAACAAAATAATTGCATGCAATTCTGGATCAGCAGGTTCTTTAGGCACATTGAATACGAATTTCTAACAAATGCTGCTACAAAAAACTGTAAACAAATTTAAAGTAGCAAAAAAGGATTCAGAGTGATTCCTAGTACATCATGAAGCTGGAGATAATCTATTCAGGGCATTTAATTAAAGATAGACACTTGAGGCATCCTTAAGCAATATCAAACTTAAGTAGGGGATAAGGTAAGTGATGGGGTCAGTCAAACTTTGCATAATTTGGTGAAATATCAAAAACTAGTTGATAGTGATCAACAAGAAGAAAAGTTAGAAGCAAAAGTTATTTTTTCCTGCTAGAAATAAGTTGCAAGAATTAAGAATTCGATATTGTGAGGGCCACGTAACAAAAGTTTGAGAAGACCAAAGAGAAAGATAATAAAGAAGCATACTTACTGAACAGCAAAATTAATTTAGCCCTTCATTTTTCACATTTTTTAGAAATTAGACACTCAGACGTGTCCATCCAAATTGTTGGTTGCAAACTATTGCTAAGAAAAATGTTTGATCAAAAACCAAACATTTTTCTGTAGTTCTTCATATCAGGAACTTCACTAGACCACCAGCAGCATGTTCACTGTGTTCAAAAGATACTCCAAAAAAGAGAGCAGCAGCACCTCAAATCCTAAGTGATTTTAAAGGTCTAACCTATTTACAAGATAAATATAACATCAGTCACTAGAAAAAGTTGGCAACTGGTCTAATAGCAACCTTATGATGTTTACCTTCTTATTCACAGAGATTCAGAACCAAACAGAGTGGCCGATCCAACCAAGGAGCATAATGGAGATTCCATGTTTTCTCTAATGTCATGCATTCGCTTGGAGGTAACAGAATCAAGACAACCATGATGATCCTCACATGTAACTTGAGCAGAGTAAGGGAATTTGAGTATGGCACAAAGGGCCTCAGAAGAATCATGAGTTGGCATTGTCTTGTGGTGTTCAATGTCGTATTTAACCAATCTGACTGCAGAAACCACAAAAAATGCCGAAACAGGGAGTCACAAAGAAACTAATTAAATATCAACTACATTAAACATGCTCACCTCCATCAATAGACATATTTTCAGACGAATGATTTTTCAGCAATTGCTTCTGTAATAAACCAGTACCAGGAAAAACCAACATGTTTATGGACCTAGCATCTAATTCTTGAGAAACCTCAAGAGGCCTAAAGCCAAAGACATTAATCCAAGTGTCCTTTAATTCAGAAATTGCAGGTATAACTAACTTTTCAACATTTAGAGAAGAGAGGGCCTGAATATGAGAATGAGAACAAATTAATGTCTAAGAAAAAGAAAAAAAAACTTAACTAATTGAGATTTCTGAAATAAAAGACTATGCTAACTTTTAACAAAACAAAGGGAAAATGAGAAAAGCAAAACTAATGCAATAGTCAAACTAGTGCAAAAAATCATGGTCAAACCACATTCACAAACACCTGGGGCACCTGGGTGGAATGTGTGAACTTATTGGAAGGACATTAAATAAATCACTGGTGAAATTGTTAGTAACAATGTAGCAGCAAATGAACTCAATTTCATACAAAATAACTCCAAAGTTGCAAGCTTGAAAATATCATATGCACACCTACAATCTCGTATAACTTTCAGAAGTATCCAACTTAGACCAATCTAATGGTTGACTAATCAGTAATCATCTTGTCCATTAGCTATCTTCTTTCTAAAGACAAGCCTCAGCGCCTCGTAAAAGCTTGGTCCCCTGCGCCACGTAAAAGCTTGGTCCCCTGCGCCATCCACAAGACTGCAACTAGGATTTTAGTCACCAAATAACTTCAATGCTTGCGATGGTACTTCATAAATATCCTATGGCACAGCACGTTAGCAGCACTTCTTTTTTTATTTCCATCATGCTACCTTTCACATGCCATGCACTATAGCTTGGCCATAATTTTTGGCTCTTGTTTTTCTTCCTATCTATTACTTTGACTCTTTAATTACCTTTCCTTTTTAGCTACACGGTGCTTTAAAAATATTAGATTGGTAGGATAGAATGGAATTGATGCAAATTAAGAATTGATTTGTAAATTATGATCAAATTCAATAATTGTTTTAGGCGTCAAAATTTGATACCTTTTAATTTGCAAAAAGGTTTAGGAATTTAGATTAGATTTTTAGTTTGGTAAGATTTTATATTCTCAAAATCATAATCAATTTATTTTCTAAGTCTCAATTTATTTTCTTATCTCATTTGTTTGATTTTATTTTTCAATTTTAATTGGATTTGAACCACTCCAACTCCTCTTTGTAATTTATCTTACTTTCAATATTAATTTTTTCAATAAAGTTGATCATTCTTGGTGCTTCGTATCTGTCTCACTACAACTAATTTTTGTATCAAGTGACAATAAAGTCAAAATTCCTGCTTAAATATTTGATACTTCCCCATCCACCCCTAATTATTGTTCGAGTACTCTATTCATGCCCCCGGGACCTACGGTATAGCAGTTAGGTCTTCCAGCAAATAATTAGGCATCTCAAGTTCAAGTCTTAGCTGCGGTGCACTGCACGAGATTTTCCCTCTAGTGAAAAGCGAGCCTAAGAACGTTGGTCGTCTGGATGTGCCTCTGTAAATGTTTCCCGATTTACCCTAGTAGTCGATGGGAAATTTTTGTGGGGTCGAGTTGATCACCCTCAGGATTAAACGGTTCTAAAAGCTAGACACCTTGTGCTAACTAAAGAAAAAATGAGCACTCTATTCATCTCTCATCCAACTTTCTATATATCTTCTTTACCTTTGCACATCCTTTCCCACACGGTCCCCTATCATCCATCACCCTCACTCTACCACATACTACCCCAAATCTATCATCATCATCGTCTTCATGCATCCCTAACAAGCTACGGGTCAAGACTGAGGAAGAAGCCTTCTCTCGACACTTGCCCTACGCATCCAATATTTCGAATGACATAAATTCCCAAATCTTCTTCCCTAGTGAAGCCTCATTGTTGTTTGTGGCCTGACGTGCATCTTAATGGATCTCTATACCCACCTTCGCTAGCATCACCATTCTGCCACTTGATTGGCTCTTCTTAGTGTGATTTGCATGTGAGTATTGTTAGGAATCCTATGCGATAAAATAAAAAATCGCAGCGAAAATTAGGAAATCCGTACAAGTTTAATCAACAAAATCCAAATCCTATCTAATAAAATTTCTTTCTCATCTGATGACAGTATTGACTAACAACACTCTGGGTCAGATATTAACTAATCTCAAAGTTTCAGGGTGATTGATCAAATAGACTACCGAGCTAGGGGAGTATGATATACAGTATCAACTGAGAACAACTATCAAGGTACAAGCTTTACCAGATTTTTTAACCAAGACCTTGGACACTAATGAACCCGAGACATGGAAGGTATTCGTAGATGGATCATCCACCAAAAAGGGAAGTGGAATTAGAATTTTATTATGTTCTCCTAAAGGAGACTTATTGTCGATAACCATAAAACTTCATTTTAAAACTTCTAACAATGAGACCGAGTACGAGACATTACTTGCTGGACTACAAGTAGCTCAGCATGTTGGGGCAACACGAGTAATAATCTGTACATACTCTCAACTTGCTACTCAGTAGATAGAAGGAACCTTCGAGACTCGCAATGATAAGCTTCAGAGATATGCTGAAGCCTTTAACAGACTGAAAAAATCCTTTCAGGTGGTTACTGTTTAGAGGATACCTCGGGCTAACAATCAGAAGGCAGATAAGCTGGCTCGCTTGGCTAGTAGTTTGACTAGTTAGGAGCAAGAGGAACCGGTAATACACGATCAACTGATAGCACACATCGACCTAGCCACTGAAATAAATGGGATGATTGATTGGAGAACTCCCATCATCGACTTTCTTAAGAATGGGAGCTTACCGAACGAAGCTGAACAAGCCAGGGATGTCAGAAAGTGTGCAGCTCGGTTCACCTTGGTTGGAGATATCTTATATAAAAGGGCATTCTCTGAACCTTTACTTAAATGTCTGAGACCTAATGAAGCTGAGTATGTCATGCAAGAAGTTCATCAAAGTATTTGTGAAAATCATATAGGAGGGAGAACTCTGGCACAGAAAGTGTTATTGGCTGCTGGATATTTTTGGCCTACTTTGTAAAGGGATATAGCTCGGATGACTAGCACCTATCTTAATTGTCAGAGACATCAGAATCTTCCTCATCAGCCGACATAACTATTGAAAACTGTCACTATCTCTTGTCCCTTTGATCAATGGGGAATTGATATCATAGGTCCTTTCCCAATAGGACTTAATCAGAAGAAGTTTCTACTGGTAGCTATAAATTACTTTTCCAAATGGATAGAAGTCGAACCGCTGGCTAAGATCACTAAGGATGTTGTTTTAAAGTTTCTATGGAAGAACATCATTTGCCGGTACGGAATTCCTCGTAAGATAGTATTTGATAATGGATGATAATTTCAAGGACACAAGATACATGATTTGTGCAAAGAACTAGAGATTATCCAAGCCTTCACTTTCGTGGCCTATCCACAAAGCAATGGACAAGCAGAAGCCGTTAACAGAGAGCTCGTCAAAGGCCTTAAAATAAAGCTGGATCAAGTACAAGAAAATTGGGTGGGTGAGTTGCCGGCATTCTATGAGCTTATAGAACTACTCCAAGAGACAGTACCCAGCTGACCCCTTTCCACCTAGTTTATGGAGGAGAAGCAGTGATACCTATGGAGGTCGAAGAGGAATCAAGCCGAGTCCTTGCTTATGAAAATGACAACAATGATAAGAGACGTACAGAATTAGATCTCGTTACTGAAACCACAACAATATGTCCTACTTCTATATCACATATAAAAGAAAAAAATTTTGTATGATCTTTCATAAGTGACTCTTATACCACTGTAGGGAATCCTATGCAATAAAAACAAATCGCAGCAGAAAAAGGATCTCTTGCGCGATCCATGTGAAAGAAAACTCATACAAGTTTAGCTCTACAAAATCCTATCTAATAGGGTATACCTTTGGAGCGTGACTTTCGCTTATCCCGCTCATCCAAAATTTGTCGGATCTCTTACACGTTGTGCATTTATGCATATCCACACGAACACTCATTTTTGAAGGAAATTTTAGTTATGCTAGCAATCCATTGGTGGTGTGTTCGGCCAAGAAGAAGAGGGGGAAGAAGATGAACACCCAACATGAGTTTTGGGAAGAAAAAACTCTTTTATACTCAAACCATGAATACTAAAGGTTTTTAGACTTTTGGTATTCCCTCATCAATGCATGATTAATCCTTATTAATCATGCATGATAACCTCATCTTCTTCAACGCATGATTAATCCACATTAATCATACATGATGAATCATCAACTTGGTCTAATTTGAGTCTAACTCAAATTCAACCAACTTGAGTCTAACTCAAGTCTCGACCATCCAATGAGCTTAATTGTTCCTTTAGTCAAACTAAAATGAATCCATCTCTAAAATAAAATGTTATTTGTATGTGACCCAATAGATTCTTGTAACGTTGACAATATCTCTAAAATTCATTTTAGAAATATAAACAATGAGTGATATATAACAATGCATCATTGCTACCCAAGTGACAAGAATGTCGAGATTCGACATAACTTTCGTGACTATGATAATGTATGATCATGTTCTTCTATCCTCGATATGTAGATTGATCAATGAGGCATAGACTGTGTCATCCTATTATCAATCTTTGTGTTTCTTGATCCCCAAGTAGATTCACTCAAGCAAATGAGCTCAATATCTCATATTGACTCATTTGAGCTTGACCATGCATTTCGTAGTCCTACTCTATCAAGAGGCCTCAAGATATCACTCCTGTCATATTGGAGGGATAGATCTCATCTACATCACTCACATCCCTCCGCATAATTTGTTACATACCCAATGATCACCTTTATAGTCCACCCTACTACGGGTGACGTTTGACGACACCAAAGTATATAACTTCTTATGTAGGGAACTGTAGTGACTGTAAGTCTAAGGACTATTCATACCAATAGTCATATGAGAGTTTATGACACTCATATAATGATCCATGAAACTTTCTTATGGCGGGCCAATTCACTATACATTCTCTAATGTATACCCATGTGTCAACTCGATATTCCATATCTATGACTTGTGAGATCAAGTCATTCAGTTGACCTACATGCTTGACTAGGAATGATTAAGAGTAGTGTTCTCTATATCATCTCACTATTGACTCAAATAATCGATATGATGTAGATTAGAACTAGCTACCCAAGGACATTATTATACTTAGTTATTTGGCATAAACATAAAGTAAGTATAATAAATAAAAACTTTATCTTTATTAATAATAGAATATGATACAAAAGTCCCTAGTCAATCATCATATATATAATTAGCTCTAGGGCTACTACTAACACCCATAGTGACTAAAGTATGACCAAACGAGTAAAGAAGACCAATCGCCAGAGCGAACCACCCATGACGAGGTCTCCAACGGTTGCGTCGGCGCTCGTCGACCGTCGAGATTATCAGCCGCCACCCATGTGCTGATCAGGAAGAAGAATGAAGGTGGAGATGCGCGATGGAACTCAGTGAGGAAGAAGAAAGTCGTGATGAGAAGCTACAGTGTGATCGAGAGAAAAATCTAGCGATCGAGCCCCCAATCACATTGAACCTGAACCCGAACTAGCCTTTTAAGCCTGTACTGAATCGGGCTGAACCAAATGAATTGAACCAACTTGAACCAAACTCGCATTGAACCCAAGCTGAGCTAGAACCAATTTTGAATCGAACTGAATCTAACTTCAGCCTGACTTGAGTCAGACGCAAACTAAACTTGATTTTCTTCAAATTGAGCTTATTCGTGGGCTTTCTGAATTGATTTTCTTGGCCTGATTATAATTTTTAACAATTGGACTTGATTACATTTATCTAAAAAATTATTATCTTCATCCTAATTTTTTACAAAAATAAATACAGCAAATTAATATCCGTAAATTATCTTAAATTAATAAGAAATAGAATAAAGACATTAAATTAACCAAAATTAATGAAATAGACTAAAAACCCAATTTATGATATAGAAAATGATCAAATCAATCTAATATAACCCTAATTTATCTCGTCAAAAAGCCACTTATCATCCTCTTGACTAGGATATCCTTACCTAGTCTTCCAAACCAGGTCTTCCTTGTCCAATCCCTCCTGACTAGGACTTCCTTGCCTAGTCTTCCAAACCAGGTGTTCCTTGCCTAGTCCCAACTAGGGTTTTCTTTGCCTAGCCTCAACTAGGACTTCCCTGTGCTACTTGCATACTCAGTTCAGCTTGTTAGTGCACTTCACAAAATTAACTTGAACCCTTTGCCATTATCAAAACTCAAGTTCAATCATCTGGCGCTCCCTGCACCAACAATTATTATACTTATTCATTGGCATAGATTTGAAGTAAATATAATAACCATAAATTTTACCTTTTATTAATAAAATATAATATAAAAATTTACTTGTCAATCATCTCATAATTAGCTCTAAGAGCTAACACTAATACAATTCTGTGAGACTAGCATATGTTAGACTCCTTGGTTTTACTAAGCAACTGATCCTCACTGGCTAGAAGCATTAGGATGTTGAGAGTTAACTTATAGATGCTAGTTGAGGGGTAACTAGTTCATTGGAAGTGACCTATCATGAGATTTTATATGGTTCTATGAATGGCTATAAAGATCTCATTGCAGCTCGAGTGCGAGTTTCCTTTGACTTGAGGTATTCAAGTCATCTTGATCATAGAGACTTATACTTTGACATCTCAAGCAAGCATCTCTAAGAAGGTGTGAATCCGAGATGATTGGGTATAAGCCGAAGTATCCAAAAGTGTTTAAGTAGCCAATAGAGGATTCACTGCTCCTTTAATTAGGAGACATATACCATATAACCACTTGTCAGGATTGTTACTCATAAGTCTTTGCACAAAGGAATAATATGTCAAAAGGATGATCCTCTTAGATAATTATTCTGAGTAATTTGAATCCGCAGGATAAGAAACTATAGCTTAGCTAGGTGTGACGTAGTCAACTTAGTGAGAACTAACACATAGACCATGTCCTGAACTAAGCGGGTATAAGATACATGAAAGGAACATAGGCACGATCAACTGTAGTTGCTGAAGGATTCAAAAGTGATTCTAGAATCAACTATAATTTTTTGATTAATTAGGGGTCATGATGTACTACTAGCTATCACTCATGATCGATCCATAATTAATGATTAATTATGGATGGTTAACATAAATCAGGAACCTATAAGGTCACATGCACTATGAGTTTCTCCAAGAGAGATAAAATGAGTTTGAGAATTAGATTCTCAGATCGAGAAATATTGAGTTTAGTTGGACTAGATGAAGAGTAAATATGAAAGATATTTTTTTGAAAGAAAGCACGAATGGACCACGTCTTTTAAAGATAAAGTGGACCTTCTTTGGTTTAATTATAAATCAAATTGGTTTGATTTTAATTAAAGGTGATTTGGTTTTGAACCAATCCGGTTTGGTTGTAAACCAAACTTGAGACAAAAAGATTGAAGTTTGGTTTAACATATTCTGTTAATTTTTTTAACAAAAAAAATTTATTAAATATCTATAAATATAACTCTTATGAAGAGTTATTAACACAAGATTAAAACTTAATTTTTGGTTTTAAAAATCGTGGCTCCCTCCTCTCCTTCCTCCTTGCCGTCGTCTAAGCCATCTCTTCCTCCTTCTTGTTGTTGCCGCCCACCCTCTTGTGAGTGCTTGTTGCCGCTGGCCAAGGAAGGCTTCCAAGCTTACCTTCGAATAAGGATCTTCTCTAAGATTAGTATCTCCCAAGGGTTGATCATTCCGGAGCCAAAGGAAGCTACAATCGGCAGCGGAAGCAAGGAACGTGAGGAGAAGCAACATTTGCTTCTCCATCGAAAGGTATCACATTTTTTCTTTTGTTTTGGGTTTTTATTTCGGGGCAATTATTACCACTAGAACATCCATGCCATATAGGTTCACTGTCCCTTCTTGACAGCAAACCACACGACCTTCGAACGGTGGTGTGATCTCCTCCGTTCAATCTGATTCGTATCGTCTGTTTGCTTTGTGCTGCCGGATATGAAATCAGACTATAGGTCCTCTCTCAAATCGCTTATCTTCCCCTTCAATTAGTATCACAACGAAGACACACATGTGACTTAGGAGGTCGTCTCGAGGAGATCTCGGCATGACTACCAGTAGAGGCAACCTTGCTCAAGGTTGCAAGTTGATGAAGTTTCCGCTCCGCATCATTCAAAAGGTATAAAGTTGTTTATGTCATATTTACGATTATGTTTCCATGCGTGTATTCCTTTGGATGGATTTTCGCGTAGTTAGCTTCCGCTGTATATTTAGTGAAACATAAAAAATTTTAAATTACATATATGGAAACCCAACACATATTGCACTAACAATCGTCCTATTATTTTATGTTTGGTAAGGTCTTTAAGTTAGGTAAATCATGAATTGGAATTTGGGGGCTAAGCTAGGCTCCTCCTACACCTAAGCTAGAAATTTTACATTTGTCAATAAGAGGAGATATTAAGATTTTTAACTTAAATTTTATCCCTTCTCCCTCTTTGACAACATAAAAGAGATTGAAGTAATTTCCATTCATGAAGTCCATCCAAATCATGAATTTTACACCAAAATTATATTCTAAAATCCCTTACATGGATCTAAATGAAACCTAAAGTTTATTTCAACAAAAAGTTAAAGTTTTTTTGAAAGTTCTTGTCTTAATACAGTCGACTTATTAGAGTTGAAGTCGATTGTTTATTCAACTTTTTGAATTGCAAATCTATATCAAATTTCGAAATGCAATAAAAAATTCACAAAGTTAAAAAAAAATATAAATACATTTGTTTCAAGAGAACTTATCATTAAAAATGTTAGTTTCTTAAAATTTATCTTAATTTTGGGAATTGATCCAAATTTTAAAAACTTCAAAAACCGTTGATCAATCATTCTCTATCAACTTTAAAGCAAAATTGTTTCGAATTCTTACAAAACAGTGGTTGGAGGATGAGTTGGCGAGTCGTGATCATAGAAAGAAGGATAGAGAGTTAGGAACAACCATCGAATTAAATGCCAATTATCTTCTTCTACAGAACACATAGTAAAAATACAAATAACATATGCTTTTTATTACTTTCGTTTTTTATTTGTAACCATCGTATAATGCTAAATACAAAGTAGGTAGCAATTTATTTTTTCTAGAAAAAAAAAGAAATGTGAGGCAAAATAGTGCACCAATACGGACATGCACGTAGTGCTCTCAATCAAACATCAAAGTAGAGGACAAGTCATTCGGAAATAGTGTTATCGTCCACATATATATTAAGAGATATTAAATGGTATGAAAAACAAATTCCAGTACTTTGTATTGAGATTCTTTTGGTTTCTTTCATATTATTTTTATACCTATTAAAAAATATTTTGCCCCTCATAATTTATCTCTTCTAAAATTGCCCCATACTTTCATAACATTGAAATCTTTTGGACGGTGCATTGATAGCCATGCACAATGTAGCTAACAAACTATAATCTAAGCTTATTTGCAAATTTTGTATTTCTAAACAAAATATAATTTATAGGTAAAAAACATCTTTAAATGCATCTTGAGTGGTGCTGACAAACTTATACATATCTTAAACAGCGAGCTAATTTTTAAATTTGGCTATAAAAAATTCCACTTCAAACTATTTGTTGATGAATATCTCATCAAAATAAGCTTTTCTACGAAATACAAATCTTGATATTTCTTTGGTAGCATTGGCAAATTCAATGTGGCACCATAAACTAATTTTAAAACCATTTGCTCCATCAAAACTATTACAAAAATTCGTGTGGTCGTAAGATAAATTTTTATTTAAATAGGCATTGTTTTTGTGATCTTTGATATGCCTCTCTAACAATGTTGTTAGGTTAAAAAAGGTAAACGCCTTTGCTAAGCTCAAAATGGTAAAAACCTTAAATAATTTAGGGACAAAACTCGAAAGGGCACCCTTTATTTTTAGAATTATCCAGATGACATCCCACTTTAATTTTTTTAAAAAGGACACCCCACCTCCATATATAATTACTCAACTACCCTCTACTATATAGAATCGAGTTAAAGCATTAAAGAGGGGTGAATAGCGCGTTGTGGCTTTTTCACTTGTTCGATAAATCGTACATTAAAACAGAGTGCGTAAATTAAATCTTGCAGCGGAAAGTAAGAAATTAGTACGCTTTTGTTTATTTGGTTCACAGTTACAGGCTACTACACCACGATTCTTGATCATTTTCGATAGACAATTCACTATAAAAACTCCCCTCTTATGAGAAAGAGTTTGTCGTTTTACAAAATCTGTTAGGATCGGTAAATCCTTACCGTCCTAAAATGTTAAGTACAAAAATGATAGAGTAATAGTTACTGACTTAAAAGATGAGAAGTGTGGATGTTGGTGCAGCTCCTCAGCATTATCACGGCATGTTGAATCGGTTGTTCATGCTCAGGAAATTGTTGTAGTAGTGTAGTAAGTTGTACTTAGGGTTTCCCCTCGTAGTTGCTTATAAAGGATGATCCGAGTGCTTGGACGTCCTTCCGAGCGCCTCCATGTCATCCCGTCGATCCGCTTTCGATGTTGACTTGGTATCTTCTGGGTGTCTATATCTCTTCCGAGTGCTTAGATGCTGATGTGGAGGGTGTCGGATCAACTTTGACTCCACAACGCCTTATCCTTATCCGGATGCTTGGAGCCTTTCCGGGCGCCTCAAGGCTGAGGTGTCCTGACCACTAGGACTTTGCCATCTCATCCGCCTCACTAGCCTGTTCGACTAACATCCGAGCGCCTGGATCCCTTTCAAGCACCTGGACCATCCGGTCACCTGGATCCAAATAAAGATGCACGAAACACAAAGTTTCAACCCCCTTCTTTCCTACATCACAAATTAGTATAAAAACAAAGTATAACAGGAAAATAACAGTTTTGACAAACTATTTGGTCTTGATTTGAGGTTTCCAGTGAAACAACCTTAGGTCAAATCGATGCCTACTGTTCTCCTACCTGAGAATGTGTCCTCGCCCACTCCACTTAGAAGAAATTACCTTTTGCCAACTTGGTTTTCCAGACCCGTTTGACTTTTGCTCAACCTTGATCCTTGGTTCCCAGAACTTTCGTTGCTAGACATTCAGTTCTTCAAACCTACCTAGACTTTCCACTTGGTGCTCTAATCTATCAAGATTTCTTGCCTAGTCCTCCTAGCTAAGATTCTCTTGCCTAGCCACAACTAGGGCTTCCTTGCCTAGCCTCAACTAGAGCTTCCTTTGCCTAGCCTCAACTAGGGCTTCCTTTACCTAGTTTTAACTAGGACTTTCTTATGCTACCTACATACTTAGTTCAACTTGTTAGTCCACTTATCAAAATTTAGATTCGATCATTTGATGCTCTCTGCACCAACACACTATACTATTTCCATTGTTATCTCTCGTCTATATTTTCCACATAAATACTAAATCAAGAATGTGTTATAGTAGCTACGAACCCATAACTGCTACAACTATATAACAGTTATAATTTCATAACTACTACAACTGAACTGCCACACAATTTTAACAATTATGGTTTCATAGCTGCTACATAGTTGTAGCAGCTACGAAATGTGAATGTTAAGACTGATACACTACAAAAATATAGGCCTTTTGCGACGAATTTGACGACGAAAAAATCAAAAATTTTCGTCGCCAAATTTTTTTGCGACGAATTTTTTTTCGTTGCAAATAGCTCGTCGCAACTCTCGGCGATGAAAAATTATAAATTCGTTGCAAATTTGGCGACGAAATTATATTTCATCACCAAATTGGCAATGACGAAAATCGTCCCAAATTTGGCGACGAAAATTCATTTTCGTCGCCAATTTTGGCGACGAAAACCTCTTTCGTCGCCATAGTGGACGAGCAAAGAAGGAAATTTTACGGTCAATTTGGCGACGAAATTGTATTTTTGTCGCCAAATTGGCGACGAAAACCAGATTTCGTCGCCAATTGGCGACGAAAATAATTTCATTGCCAATTTGGCGACGAAATACAAATTTCGTCGCCAAATTGGCGACGAAAAACTAAAATTCATCGCCAATTGGCGACGAAAAGTAGTTTTTCGTCGCCAATTGGCGACGATAAGATTTCATCGCCAAATAATACAACACTATTTTTTGATATATTTGCGATGAATCCACGATTCGTCGCAAAATTCGTCGCAAAGTTAAAAAAAAATTCACAACTTCAATTTATTTCTTCAAAATATGAATCCTGTTTACATATACAAACATTCCAAATTACAATCATCACATAATTCACATCCTATCACATCCTATATTACAATTACTCACATATCAACATTTAAACACATTCTAATTATCATAACAATCCATAACATCATATATACAATAAACAAAAAGTATCCAAAGTATCAAACATAACAAAAGTATCCATAACACCATAACAATTACTCCAAAGTATCAAACAATCCATAACATCATCCAAACATAACATCCATTCATAATAAAGTATCAAAATGACAAGAAACAAAAAGTATCACCGTCCACGGCATCGACCTCGGATAATACTTTCTGCATCACTTTCTTCTTCATCGTAGTTTTTTTTTCTTTTCCTACATAAGAAAACAAAAATATTATAACTTTATTTTGTACAAGTATAAAATGTAAAAACTTACTTCTTAGCCATCCTTGGTTTCATCAACCCTGTTCAAAATAAAAGTACAATATTAATCAATAAAAAATAAAATATTTATAAATTGAAAAAAAAATTAAAGCAATACTAATTATGAAAAAAATTAATTAATACACAACTAGGCTACGAAGAATCGTCGTCGCCACCGTCATCATCGGCATTACCGTCTTCACCGGGAACAAGAGGAAGCTGACTCGGAGCGGACCCTAACTGAAGATGATGCATAATAAAATCCTGCTGTCTGCGCATTTCTCTCATTTCTTCATCTCTTTTCAAAATGATGCCTTTTAAATGAGAGACTTCTTCAGTTAGGGTGTCTATTTGTGCCCTCATTGCTGGTTGGGTGGAAGAAGATGTGCCAGAAACTCGATGAGTTCTGCTCAGAGAACTCATTCCCAATATCCTTCCCCCCCCCTTGGATCCTCCACTCGCCTCCAACCAGATACTCAGGTCATTTCCAACGGAGGGCTCAGATCCATCAGCATTATCACTAGCACTTGAACTTCTCTGTGCTAGCTCAAGCTCATCATATTTTTCCTGTATTGAAATATAAATATATTTTATAAGTTAGAGAAGATACATAACTATTAAAATTCAATTAAGTTAAATATTAAAATTCAAACCTTCATTGCTTTAGCTCTCTGCCCGCTCCAAGACTTATCTTTTTTCTGAAATGTGCGGGTAAATGTCTCAATAAAAAGTGGCTCCTTCCCCATCTCCTTAGCCTAAAAAAACATTGTTAGCAATAGTATAATAATTTAAATTTAATTAATAATATAGTGTTGATAAGCATTTTACTAATCTGCGTGTGTGTTCCTCGATGTTGATGGAGCCTCCCGCATATGTAGCAGATGAGTCACCAGAATTAAATGTTTGATTTGCTTTGTTCTGGTGACTTCTTTGTTTACTTTCCTCGGTGGCCCAAACACCGAGGATCCTCGTCCAATTTTCATCGGTGATGCACGGTGGTTTTTTGCCTCTCGTCTTCGCATGATTTAGAACATGTCGAATATGATCCCCACATTTTTTTAAAAAAAATTCGCTTGATTTCTGTTTCTTCGGCTGGATCCCAAGTAAATGCACGCTAAAATGAAAAAAAATAACAAATGATTAGATATATTCAAGTTCATTTGATATATCGATTAAAGAAAATATATACCTTAAATTCACTCCACCATAAATCTTTTGTGGTTGATGGAGTGCTAGTGTAGGTCATAAAAGCCCCTCCCCAATGGTTATTCACGATTTTATTAATTTCGCGAATAACTGGTACAGAATTTTGAAATCTATACAAAAATTGCAAACAATAATTAGTAACCTAAATAAAATAAAATCTGAATTTAAAAAAAAAGATAAATACTTACGAATCGCCCTGAGGGACTATAAACTCCCGAGTCTTCTGGATCTCGGTAGCGGACTGTCTGGGAGAAGGGTCTGGAGACTGTAAAGGCGACGATTGTGGTGGCGAAGGTGCATGCGAAGGTCCTGCAGCCTCAGGTGGTGAAGCAGACTGGCCAGGTGTCTGGGAAGGTCCTGCAGCGCCAGGTGCTGAAGGAGACTGACCAGGTGTCTGGGAAGGTCCTGCAGCGCCAGGTGCTGAAGCAGACTGGCCAGGACTACTCCGTCTATGACCACCTCTGCGAAACTGTCAAACAAAATTGGTATGAGATAAAATAATAAATATTCATTACACAAAGAAGAATATGAAAAAACTTACCACCATGATGTGCTACGTACGGGATCGACAGGTGCAAAATAGAATATGCAAATAATATCACCTGTAATAAACTATAAAAGAAATATACAGTGCATCAACAGTTAATTACAAATATTTAACAATAAGACAGTATATAAACAAGTAAATAAGCAACGAATTATATAAATATGAAGAATATTATAATATGTAACAAACTTATATTATATAACAAACATAATTAATTAAAATATATTGAAATTAATATAAGATACATAAACAATCTTACAACCCTAACTCGGCCGAAAACCCTAACTCAGCTGACCAGCAAACCCTAACACGGTTGGTCTAAACCCTAACCCTAAACCTTAACCCAGGCGGCCAGCAAACCTAATTAACCATGGATAAACCCTAATCAGCTGCCAAAAGCAAGTCATCACTTCAGTCCACCCTAACTAGCCGTTAAGAGCAAGCAACCCAACAATTACAGCCGGCCACCACTGTTCCCCACCACCGGCCGACCAGCACCCACCATTGGCCGGCCAACACCCCACCAGCCGTCGGCCGGCCAGCACCCCACCAGCCGCCGGCCGGCCAGCACCCCACGCACCACAAAACCTCAACAAGCCGCCACCCCCTGCCACCAACACAGGCCAGCAGCAGCGAGCCGCCGCCGCCTGGCCAAGGGCCGCCACCGGCTGGCCAGCGGGCCACCGCCGGCCGGCCACCATCACGCCACAAAAACCACTGCGAAGAGAGGAGAAGAAAAAAAACTAGGAAAAATGGCTTTTACCGTCGTCGACCGTCGCCTAACGCAAATTCGTCGCCTTTGTAGTCGCCGGAGGGATCCGGAAGCTTGGAATCGCGGTGGAGCAGGCGGAGGAGGAAGAAATCGGGGAGAAGAAGGAAGAAAATCGCGCAGGGAAAGGAAAAGGGGATCGGGCGGAGTGTTTAATTAGGGCATTTGGCGATGAAATTGTATTCGTCGCCAAATTCATCGCCAATTGCGACGAAAATACAGTTTCATCGCCAATTAGCGACGAAAACTATTTTCGTCGCCAATTGGCGATGAATTTGGCGACGAATACAGTTTCGTCGCCAAATTCACTAAAAGTAAACCCACCCGTCACCCGTTAAGCTTCGCTAACCTAGCCAAATTGGCGACGAAATCTGAGTTTCGTCGCCAATTTAGCGACGAATTACTGTTTCATCATGGAATTGGCGACGAAATCAGTTTTTTATCGCCAATTTGGCGACAACTCAGATTTCGTCGCCAAATGGCGATGCCGGATGGCCATAGCTTCGGACCTTGCCACATTTTAGCCGTTTTTGCGACGAATCCTAGTATTCGTCGTAAAATTTTATGACAAATCATACTTTTGTCGCAAATTTAGTGACGAATTTGCTTATTCGATAAAATGTGATTTATCGCCAAATGGCAACGAAATTGGCGACAAAATGTGATTAATCCCAAAGTTGCAACGAAACTAAATTCGTCGCTAAAATCGTTGCACGTTTTAAATTGGCGCATAGAGGATTCACTGCTCTTTGAAAAAAGAGACATATATCCTGCGATCGCTTGTTAGGATTGTTACTGAAAGTCTTTGGCCAAACCATCATATGTCAAGAGTGTGGTACTCTTGGATACATGTACAATTAACTTGAATCCACAGGATAAGAAACCAAGCTTGGACTAGGTGTGACGTAGTCAACCTAGTGGGGACCCACACGCATAGACCATGTCCTAAACCAAGCGGATATAAGATGATGAAAGGAACGATTATAGCTGCTGAAGCATTTAGAAATTATTCTACAATCAATCATTGATTTTTAGATCAATTGGGGATCATGATGTACTACTAGGTGTCACTCATGATCATTCTACAATTAATGATTAATTACATATGACCAACATAACCAGGAACGTATTGGATCACACGCACTACAAGTTCTCTGAAGGACTTAAAACAAGTTTGAGAATTAAATTCTTAGATCGAGAGAAATAAAGTCTCATTGGATCGAACAAGGGTAAAATGATGGGCTTCGTCTTATGAAGATGAAATAAATAAAATTAATTTAGTTCAAATCGGAGGTGATTTGGTTATTGAAACAAACGATTCAGTTTTGAACCAAATTGAACCAACTTATTTTGGTTCATAATAAAAGATATTTTAGCAAAATGGAAGCAATGATGGGTTTCATCTTGTGAACACGAAATGAATAAAACTTATTTGGGTCAAATCATAGGTCGTTTGGTTATTGAATCAAGCTATTTAGTTTTGAACCCGATTTACTACAGTAAATCCTAAATTTTTAAGTTTGGTTCAGATTGGGTTTCTTTTCTCTAGTTCAGTTCCTTTTCCCTCCCCGGGCACTGACCCAGTTTGTCATCACCCCGCACGCCCGCGCGATCTCCTCTCACACGCCCGATTTTTTGATGATAAAATCGTGATCCATGCGCAATAAAAGCTTCTTCAATAGCCGAAAAGAAAGGTATGGAAGCAAGGAACACTAGCCTCATTCGCTTCTTCCTCTTCTCTGCCCTGTTCGCGCCATCTGCCGAGAGCAGCTAGTCGTCGCGCATTCCCTTTCTTCTCTCAAGCGCAGGCACCGCTGGCCCCTGGCTAAAAGTAGAGTCCCGCATGCCTGCTTCTCCTACCACCGACCCTTTTCTTCTCCTAAGCTTGGCCACAAAAATAGGGAAGAACACTGTCAGACGGCCTCTGATTCTTCCAATGAAGAACGTTGTAGCTGGCTAAGGAAGAGGGTAGTCGGTGTCCAAGCATTGACCACCTCCGATTTTTATCCCTCATTGCATTTTGACTGTTCAAAATCACGAGTTCCCTTTTTGCTTCCTCCCTGTGAAGTACATCTCTAACCATCCTTTTGTCTCCTCCCGAGAAAGAAGCACCACTAGTGATGTGCTGTCGAACAACTTGTATTTCTTTGTGGATTACTGTTGGAAATCATTTCTAGCCACCACAAGTTGCTACTGGAAGCTAGGGTTTTGACGTCGATTTGTTGCCAGGATTTGTCATTCTTGGAAGCTTCACCAGCTTTCGGAGAACGTTCCATCAACGTCGGAAAGGTTCCGATAATTTATCCTAAATTGACGGTCAAAGATTGACTACCAAAAACTACGTCGGGAATACAATTTTTGGTGATAGTTAGAAAGTCCTAAAAAATGATTGCGCCAAACGTTGTTGTGTATTTTCAGAATTGGATTTTTCTCTCGTATCGACCATTGTCGATCATCGGCTAGTACCGAAGATGATGATGCAACTCATGGCTTCGAAAGTCGTCCAGACGAGAGCTTGGCATGGATCACCAGTATAGGCAGATCTTCGACAAGGGTTACTCAATTGATGTCAATCCTGATCTTACTGAGTGTTATACACCAAGTACACGTAGAATATTTATTATTCTAAAAAATTTTAAATTTTCTATTATGCCATGTACCTGTTATATCCTGTATTTGCATGCGTGTATTGTAATAATTAGATTTAATTATTAGTTTATTTCTGTTGTATACGTTTGCGAAATGTGTAAACACGCACAACGCAACAAGACGATCTCAACAGTAGTACCAGAGCTTGATAGTTCAAGGTATACACGTAAAATAATTTTACGTATCGTAGTTAGTCATAAATTTAATTAGAAAAATATTATAGTTTAATTAAGGATTTTTAATTATAGAAATTTCACTTGAAAATTATATTTTTTAAAATAAAATATGTGATTAGATATGAAAAATTATTTTCTAATTTAATTAAAGAATTTTAATTTGTGAAATTGAATTTTTAATCATATTTTATTAAATGAGATTTACGATGACTATAGCTAGAAGTAGTCATAATTAGTTGCATTAATTATGTCATGTCATGTCATTTGTCATAATTAGCGATCTGACTTCAACTTGAAGCGTTGATTTATTGGACTCTCTCCAAGGTCAATGTGGATAGAGGTTAAGTTGGATGTTATACATAGGATGTATATGTGTTAATGTATTAACAACTCGATATTTATGTGAACATTCAAGTAATTGATAGCATAATATAATAGTTTTGTATTTGTGATACATAATCGGTATATGATACCTATTGAATCGAGGTGGACCGACAAGAGGGGGGTGAATTGCCCCTGAAAATAAAACATGAATCTCTTGTGTTTCCTTACAAGGATAGAAGTTAGCAGTAATCAATTAAATAAATAAACGTTAATTAATTAAATAAATGGTTAAAGGCAAATACATACAGATGTACTTGGTTACAACCTAGGTGGTTGTAAGCCAAAGCGGTTGAAGCTTGACTATAAAAATCTCCTTCTGGCGGAGAAGCCTTTTACAGAACTTTGAAGCACAAGACAGAAGCAAAGTAATTGATGAATTCTAAATTTCAGTGTTAGTTTTCTTCTAACTTCTAAGCTTATTTATAGCTTAAGTCAACTGATCTTGACCGTTGATCGTAGATAGACTTTGATCGTAGCCGTTGATTAAATAAGGATAAACTTTATCTTTAATAAAACATAAAGAGAATTATCCTTAATAAAAATTAAATATTTATCTTTTATATGATAAAAGATAAATTAATCAAATGTTATCTTTTTTTCTTCTTCAAAAGCCATGTCTAAAAGGTCCAAGTCTAAGTCTTCTACTCCGATCAACGGTCAAAAGTCAATATGTTTTACTTTTATTGACTTTTTTGTAGAATCGTCGGTTGGGTGATTTCTGGCCAACCGGAGTTAGGCTCACCCGATCCTGACTCTGACCTTTTGTCCCTCGAGCGTACTTCCATTCGGCTTCTCATCCCTCGGACGTCGCGCACGTCCTTCTCGCTCCATCGGTGTACTTTTCCGCAGCTTCCACGTCCCTCGGATACACCGAGCTTGTCGGCTCACTTCCCCGTGCCATCCTTCTCATTTGCTGTGTCTTACGCTCGACTTCCTCCGTTCCTAAGCTCCTGCACACTTAGACAAAGGGATCATAAACACACAGGACCTAACCTAACTTGGTTGATCACATCAAAAATAACTGGGGTACCAATAATCTCCCCTTTTTGATGTGCATCAACCCAAGTTTAGTAAGGGTAAATAATAAAAATAATAAAACATATTGATAGATAAACATAATAAAAATATTGCAGTTATCACCCATAACCTCCCCCTGAACCTAAGCACTCTCTCCCTTTGATCACAGCAAAAATTGGGGCATAACAAATTAGGGAAAGGGAAAAAAATAATATTTTAAATTTAAAAAAATATAAAACATTTTTTCCAACCCTTGAATAGATTTAATTTCTAAGAAATAAAATGTCTAAGTATTTTTAAAATTAAAAATATGATTATCACTTAAAAAATTCATAGAAAATAATTCATCCATTGGAAAAATTTAAAAATTTTTTTACAGGTAGAAGAGGAAATTCTAACTTTGTACAAAAAATTTTAAGTCAAAACTTTTTTTTAATTTTCAAGAATAAATAAGAAATTATCATAATAAAGAATTTATAAATAAATTTTTAAAATTCAAAATTTTCATCAAAACATCAGAGAAAAATTTTATCTACTTTCAAAAATAAATCAAAAACCTTGAGAGTAGAAATTTAAGAAATAAATTTTTTAAAATTCAAAAATCCTATCAGAAAATTATGAAAAAATTTCACCAAGTTCGATTGGCCATGTGTAGATCCTAAAAAATCGAATCCAACAAAATAAAATATTTTTAAAATTAAAACTTTATTTTTTAGATGAAAATTCATAAAAATTCAAACATTATCAGAAAAATATTTAAAAAATCACAGTAGATCAGTAAGACACTTGTGCATTAAGGAAAAAAATATAAATATAATTTTCTCAAGATAAGGTATGGTCGAAATTGTTTTGCCAAGGACAATAAAAAGAGTGTTAGTTAAATAAAAGACACATAACAAAGAAAAAGCTATTAGTCAAAATAATAATAAATAATTTTTAACTCAAAAATAATCAGAAAATTAATTTAGACATAACTTTGGGATCCAAAATAGATTTTCATCTACAGAGTTAATTAGAAATTTAGAGGAATATAATTCTTAGGTACTTTTCTAAGTTGACCCGTATGATTTTTAATATACCAGTTCAAATTTTTAGGATAAAAATTCTTTGAATAATGATAGATTTTTAGTTCATGACACACTAATGCAGTGGGTCCCATTGCAATATTGTTTTCTAACTTTTAGTAAGCATGCAATATCGTTTTCTTACTTTTCAACTAAGTTTTTTAAGTTTTCATTTTCTATTCTCAATTTGTCAAATAAATTAGACGAACATGCAGTGCCTAATTTCTCTTTTAATTCAGAGTTTTCCTCTTCTATTTTATTCATAGACTTCAACATGGATTTTATTATAGAATAAATTCGAGCAGGTGGAAGTAGGCATACCTCACTTACCGGGTCGGTCTTGAAGTTAGGGACTCCCCCTTCGTTGTTGCTCTCTTCCGAGGTACTTTTGTCATCTTCTTGGTGACTTGCCATTAGCGCAAGTATGACGTACTCTTTAGCTTCCGATTCGTCCGACGAGGTCTCATCCCAGGTGGCTTTTAGTGCCTTCTTCTTCTTTGGCTGGTTCTTGAGTTTGGGGCACTGATCTTTCAGATGACCCTCCTCGTTACAGTTGTAGCATCGGACCGTGCGTTTCTTCTTTCTCTGCACCTTTTTAGAACGATTAGCTTTAATAAATTTAGACAAGTTTCTTACCGTTAGAGCTGTTTCTTCATCGTCCGTTGAAGATTCTTTGTCGAGTTGGATCTTCCTTGTATTTAGTGCGACGTTGTCTGTTTTCCTGTTCTTTTCTACACATCGAGATTCGTGAAGTTCTAATATAGAAAATAACTGTTCTAACGTACTCACCTCTAAATCTTTTGAAATATAGTACGCGTCGATTACCGAGGTCCATTCCGGGGTTCTCGGGAATGTGTTTAGGGCATACCTTTGAGCATCGCGATTGGTCACCTTTTCTCTGAGATTTTCAAGGCTTGTGATTAATTCTTTTACCTTGGCGTGTAATTTTGCAACTGATTCTCCGTCTTCCATCCGGAGATTGGTCAGTCGGCTTCGAAGGATATCTCGTCGCGTCAGTTTTGCCTCCGAGGTGCCTTCGTGCAATTCCAGGAATTTTTCCCAAAGTTCCTTTGCCGAGTCGTACTTCCCGATTCGATTGACATCTTGTTCGGGGAGGGCGGTCAACAGATGGAATTCTGCCTTTCCGTTCGCTATAGCGTCTGCTTGCTCCTTCTTGTTCCAAGAGTCAAGATCCTTTATCTTTCCTTCATTATATTCTGGAGCTGCATAGCCATTTTTCATGATAATTAATAATTCATAATCTGTGGAAAAGAATATCTTCATTTTTCTTTTCCATGCTCCAAACTGTTAGATTTGAGAGGTATCCTAAGGCAGTCGCCTTACGGTTATACTATTTATTGGATAAATAGTAATTCACTATTTGAGTGCGCATTCCATATGTGTTTGATAGGATCTTAAACTCAAATACTGAATGTCCGCAATACGATTCATAGCGTGAGAGAATTTGTGATTGGATCACAACTAGTGAGCGTCTCTACACGTGTAATTATGAGCGTATTAAAATTATCCCTAGTCGAGGAATTGATGAGCACGGACGTCATCGATTCTGTCGAGTCTAGCACGTTTTGAACTCCTTGGCTAGCAAAGCAGTTGATCTCACTGCTGTCGACATTAGATGTTGAGAGTTAAACGTGGATGCTGGTTAAAGGTAACCAGTTCATTGAAGTGACCTGCCATTAGATTTTATATGGTTCAATTCATATGTCAATGAAGATCTCAATGCAACTTAAGTGTGAGTTTCCTTTGACTTGCGGTATTCAAGTCACCTTGGTCATGGAGGCTTATACTTTGACATCTTAAGCAAGCATCTCCGAGGAGGTGCGGACCCGAGATGATTGGGTATAAGTCAAAATGTTCGAAGGTGTTTGAATAGCCCACAGAGGAATCACCGCTCCTTAGAAAAGGAGACGTATACCCTATGACCACTTGTCAGGATTGTTACTAAAAGTCTTTGGCCAAAGCATTACATGTTAAGAGTACGGTACTCTTGGACACGTGTAAAGTAACTTGAATCCACAAGACAAGAAAGTAGCTTGGACTAGGTGTGACGTAGTCAGCCTAGTGGGGACCAACACATAGACCATGTCCTGAACCAAGCGGGTTTAAGACGGTGAAAGGAACGAGGCATGATTCAGTGTAGCTGCTGAAGGGTTTAGAAGATATTTTGGAATATAATCATTGATTTTTCGATCAATTGGGGATCATGATATACTACTAGGTGTCACTTATGACCGTTCTGTAATTAATGGTTAATTACGGACAGCCAATATAACCAGGAACCTATTAGGTCACACGCACAACAAGTTCTCGAAGGACTTAAAACAAGTTTGAGAATTGAATTCTCAGAATGAGAGAAATAAAGTCTGGTTGAATCAGACAATGGACAAAATGATGAAACTCATCTTACGAAGATGAAATGAACGAAATTGATTTCGTTCAAATCAGAGGTCGTTTGGTTAGTGAACCGAACGATTCGATTTTAAACCAAATTGAACCAACTTGGTTTGGTTCACGATGAAAGGGATTTTGGAAGAACGGAAGTGATGAGAAGATTCGTCTTGTGAAGATAAATCGAACAAAACTAGTTTGGGTCAAATCGAAGTTCGTTTGGTTAGTGAACCAAGCGAACCAAAATAAATCCGATTTACTACAGTATTTGTTCGGCTAAACCCAGTTCAAATCAATTTAAGGTTTTGGTCCGGTTCATCTCTTCTCCTTCTGGTTCACTGCGCCACACCTGCGAGTTCCTTCTTCTCCCCGACGCCGCACACACAGGGATCGCAATCTCGCGATCTCGGATTTGCTGGCGTGGGAGGAGGAAACCTAAACGACGGTCGTGGTTAAAAGGGGTCGGCTGAGAATGATAAAGTGGGCTGAAAAACCCTAATCGATAGGCTCTCCTCCTCCCTTCTGCTCTTCATCTTCCTCCTTGTCAATGCAGCGCCGCGCCGCTCTACTGCTGTTCGCCAGCCGCCGGAGAATCGAAGAGGCACTGCAAACCCTAGCCGTGTTCTCGCGATCCAGAGTCTGTCGGCCGCAACAATGAAGGATGGAGCCAACCGCAAGGAGCAGATGGCACGAACCCTAGCGTGACGGCCACCGTCAAGCGTCGGCCCCTCACCTCTCCTCGTGTCGTTCGTTGCTCATCTTGGGTGCGTGAAGGAGGAGATCGTCCATCGCGAGTTCCCTTCTTCCTTCGCGCGAGCAGTGGCGGTCATCATCTTCTGTGTTGCCAACCGGAACAGTGGCATCTACTGTCTTGTGTTGCTAATCGGAACAAAGGCTTGCTGACCAAAACAGTGAAGGGTCTCTGTTTTGTGTTGCCGACCCGCAACAAGTCATAGCTCGTGTCCTGTAACTTTGTGTTGTTGACCACAAGAAACAGATACCGATCTTTGGTTGCTTGCCGCATGAAGAGAGAGCCGAAAGAAGAAAAATACCTTGTTTTATTTCTTCTTCTCATAGCAATTTATGATATCATTGTCGGTTTAATCATAATGCATTGTTATCGGATTTTATCGTAGCCGGAAGCTTATGAAGCGTTCCGAATATTGTTCCATCATCATCGGATTAGTTCTGACTAATTTGTCCATTATCGGAGGTTAATAGTTGACCACCAAAACTATATCGAGAATACGATTCTAGGTAATAGTTAGAAAGCCCCAGAACGATCGCGACAAATGTTGTTATAGTTTCCGGAACAAGGCTTCTCTCGATTCGATCGTTGTCGATCATCGACTAGTATCGAAGATGATGACATGACTCGTGACTTCCGAAGTCGTCCAAACGGGAGCTTGGCGTGGATCACCAGTAAAGGCGGGATTCTGACGAAGACCGCTCGATTGATTCAACACCATTCAAACATCATCCGTGAGATACGCGTAGAATAATCTTTTATTCTACAAATTCTAATTGTGCAAGTAGAATAATTTTTATTCTGAAAATTTTAATTTTCTGCCTTGCCTTGTACATGTTGTTTCCACTTATATGCATGCGTGTGTTGTATGATAATAATTAGTT
>NC_133869.1:3808498-3883097 GCF_044706935.1 Curcuma longa
TGCTAGAGGCGTGTCAAAACTGAGTCATGAGGTCGGCCACAAGCTAGAGAGCGGGTAGAGATCGAAGTAGGAGATTGACACATGCTTTAAGAAACAAACTAAGTCCGAAATTAGAGATCGGAGTTTCTTAAATTAATGAATGTTTATTTTTACTTTTTTTTCTCTTACATCCCCTAGTACTCGGCATCCACGTAATCAAATAATCCTATCAGAATTTTATCAATTTGATCTATCTTATCTTTTTTATTTTCATATTTTATGATACTTTTAAATTTATATTTAAAAATTATGTATTTTTAAATTTATAATTTAAATTTTAAAAATTTATGGTAGTATATTGTTTAAAATTTATAATTCATATAATAGTTTACACCAAAAAAATATTTGGGGTACATATTAGATCAATTAAGATGACGATCAATTGATGATATTTTAACCGACAGATAAAAGTACAATAGATATAAAAGAATAAATTTGACAAAAAAATATATTGGGCAACGTGCTCTCTGGATGTTATTTGATGATAAATTTAAAAGAGAGTCATTTCATATTTTTTTTAGTAATCCATTCCAATTCTTCAAATCGACTAAGGTTAGGCCAACAATCAATCTACACGATCAATTCATCACTGTAGAGCACCATGCTCTATTTTGATATTAGAATCGTAGACCATAATAGATTGCTCCATCAGATTGTAGCACAATCTACCCAAATAATCATATATCAGACTATTTTTCATAGTTTTTTTTATTAAATAAAAAATATACATGTTCTAGTCGAGAATTGAACTGTGACATTCTAGAAATAATATGATCTCAGATAGATTTATTCAAATAACTGCTTAAAAATATTATTCTTTTTAGAATTATTAGATTTATTATTAATTTGGATAGTCATTAGATTTATTAATATTTATCCTTTAAATAAATTATTAAAGTTATTAATAATTTTTATATTGATTTAGTATTATTGTATAGTTATCGTTGAGTCTATATGTAATCTTTTAGGAAAGAAGTAAGGAAGTAATTTAATTAAGTAATCAATTTATTCCGGTTATTAGAGGATAATCCATTCGAAGTGATCATCTCATCCCCTTTCTTTTATCCTTTTCTTTATTTCCCTATGCATGAGATAGGATACGAGTTTCTATCAATTTGGTATCAAAGTAAGATTAATTTCATATTATGATAAATTGTAGATCATATGAAGATGAATTCCCTTATTAATAAAGTAGAGATCATATTGGATTTATTTCTTAAGCAAAAATATATTTTATTCTACATGACACATCAAATGATTTGAAGGTGGAGATAACTTCTTTACATCTGGATGGAGAGACTCTTCGATGTTATCAATTATTTATGTCATATCATGGATCTGTAACATGGGAGGAGTTTGTAGATATGGTCTTCTCACTTGTTTCACACCTCAAGAGTTTGATAATGCAGATGAGAAGTTATCCAAAATTCAACAGATCACAAACGGTAGTAAAATATCATGGTCGCTTTCTTCAACTCTTTAACCAAACTCGTGATTGGTAGAATCAAAATTGTTGAATACTTTTATTGAGGGACTTCATCTTAACATCCAAAAAAGATGAAGACGTATTATCCTCATATTGTAACAATTGAATTGTCCTTTGCACGATTGCAAGAGGAGAAAGTCAATAAGAAAGCACGAAAAAATAATAAGTGACATCGAAGTCATCAATGTACACAAAAGAGATTATTGATAGATGAACCAATAGAAAACTCAACAGAAAAAGATGATACCTATGAAGAAAAAAAATACAAGAATGTGTCGATGAAATACAAGATGTCGCTATAACAAAATTAATTCATGCCTTAGAAGGATTATAACCTTCACAAATAATACAGGTAAAAGGATTCATTGAACAACAATAAGATAGTTAAAGAGATAATATACATGAGGAGCTAAAACTTTATGATACCCGTAATTGAAGTCATTGGATTTACACCAATTTCTACTTTCATCACTCAAGTGAATGAAACAATAATGCTTTATCATCTCCAATAACATCCAACAAATCATAGAGTATTTTTTCATCATAACTCTATAAGGACCCAAAGCAAAGCTAAGCGAAGGGAAAAAAAAATATTGGCATGATCATAAATTTTCGATGAAGACCCAAAGGAAATTTTTAAATTTAAGAAAAAATTATAAAAGATTTTTCATCAAAAGGAGATTTCAATTAGTGCATAATAATTATTTTAGGCAAATCATTGAAAGCAAAGGAAGAAAAACAAGATCAACTTTAAAAAGACGGAGATGGATACAATATATTAAAAAGATTTATTCAAATAAATCTTTTAAAATATTATCCTTTAGAATATACTATTAAATTTTTTATTAATCTGAATAAGATCATTAAATTTTTTAATATTTATCTATTGAATAAGTTATTAGATTTATTAATAATTTTTATATTATTTAATATTTTTATATGATTATATATAAAGTCTAATCTTTAAGGAAAGAAATAAAATAGTGATTCAAAATAATCAATTTATTCTGATTATCTCATCTCTTTTCTTCTATTTTTTTTTATTTCCCAGTAAGATAAGGCACTTTGCTACTATCTGGTTTTCTATGAGATACGAAAGGAGTTTCTATCAGAGAATTTTCTATTCTTGCAGGGTGTCCCGTGGGACAGAAGCCCTTTCATAATGATCACATGCGACAGGCAACCACCATGTAGTGAGTAATGAATGGCGGTGGTTGGAGAATCCCGATTGGGACTGTGGGGTGGGGGGCAAATGACGACAGGCAACCACCACGTAGCATTCATGTGTACAGATTGTTACGTGAGTATTCATGACGCTCTAGTGAGAGGCCAACTAACCAAATAATTCAAAGATTTTGTCCAAAAAAAAATAGTCGACGACCAATTAGAAGCATTGTGGACAGAGAAAATTTATTATTAGAATAAAGGACTTTTAGTTATGCTACTATGTTTTTTCAAGAAATGTTTTTCTCACAAAATATCTACCACTAAATAGAAAATTTTTCACTGATAAAATATTATTTTACTTTAGTTTTTCCTATTGTACTAAACGTTAGACAATCTAATTAAAGAGTATTTTTGTAAAAAAAAATATGTATTCTATAAATAAATGGAACCTAAATGGACTTTTATATCATATTTGAAGTCGAGATTTATTTTTAATCTTATTTTCAGTTTGAAAATATTTTAGTCTATTAAATAATTTTGACCGAATAAAAATAAGACTATATCTAGTTCTTGAGGGCATGCTGAGTTTAATTCTACTTTTTTTTTCAAATATTTTAATCAGTTCATCCCACAATTTTAACATATATATATTTTTTAAAAACTAGGTTCAGATAAAGAATCCAATGATATCTTTGTTTGCCAAACATGCCAACGTTTCAACCCTTCAAACAAATTTAAGATCAACGAAATTATAAATTTCATATAAAAATAGAATTTTCATAGCTTATAAATTACAAAATAACGCCAAATATATGTTGTTAAGAACGCAATAAATTTGTGCCTTGGTCGGTCAAGCTATTATCATCAAAAATATATCAATGGGCCCCAGATAATAATATTTATTTATTTCAATGATGCCTATTTGTAAAGTTTCAATTTATTAACATAATTTTATGGTCCAATGACTCTGAATGATGTATATTCTTGGTACAGGAAAAAAAATAAAAGAGTATATAAAATAAAAAATTATAATTTATTTCAATACGCTTTATATGTTTATGGTGTTGGAAAATTAATTTTCATAATAAATTGATAGGATGATTATTTTGTGAGTAAATCATTAATTTATCAAGTGAATATAAAATTAATATTTAAGATTATTCAAATAATGTAGGATTAATCGATCAAACGAAAGTAAAGACTCACACATGTTCACATATACGAGTATATGAATGCAAACACAAATATGCATGATCGGGTAGGGATATTTAATAATGACGTGGACGGCAAGTATGAGGGGAAATATGACAGAAAATAAGTAAAAATAAGTATTCATCAAGTTGGAAAGCTCGAATCTTTCCTCGACATTGGGTAGAGCTCTATCAGGTTTCAGAATGCGACTTTAAATATTGAGTTGAACTCTCTCTCATATCTTGATGTGCTTCTGTAAGCCCATGCCGACTCTCTCTGGCCTCAACCGACCTCTTTGAGCAAACAATAGGCTCCTACCTCAACCTTTACATATCTCCCAGCTTCACGCGCAGACCTCATGACTTAGTCCCGACCTCAACCGCCGACCTGATGACTTGATCCCGGCCTCAACAGTCGAACTCATGACTTGATCCTGGCCTCAACCGCCAACCTCATGCCTTAATCCCCACCTCACGTGCCGACCTCATGACTTCATCCCGGCCTCAACCGCTGACCTTATGCCTTGGTCCCGGCCTCACGCGTTGACCTCATGACTTGGTCCTGGCCTCAACCGCCGACTTCATGACTTGATCCCGGCCTCAACCGCCGACCTCATGCCTTGGTCCCGGCCTCATGCATCGATCTCATGACTTGGTCTTAGTATCATACACTAAGCTCAGTCATACGCTCAGCTCGGCCACACGCTTAGTTCAACCTGGCTACACGTATAAGAGAGCTCGGCCACATGCTCAGGTCAGCTCGAGCATACATAGGAGAGCTCAGACGCATACTTAGTTCAGTTCGGCGATTCATATAAGCTCAGCCACATGCTCGCACAGCTCAGCCACTCATACAGATCGGCCACATATCTTCTGACCTCAGGCATCAGGTTAGCCATCAACGGACAATTACGCTGACTCCTTCGCCTTGGATTAGACTTATCAACTCATCCAAAAGGATAAGGACAGTGACCAAGTCCTCAGACTTGGTCCTCAAGAATCCTGCACACTTATGCGCACAACCGTCGATTGAAGATAATCAACATTGTTGAGTCGTTGGATGTGCGAACACTGTCAGAGATTGGGCCGTTGATGGCACCGTAATAGCCTATCACACGCGGTAAGATCCGAAGATCACATCCCCTCTGCTGCTATATAAACCCCACAGGTATGAAGGAAAAGGGGCTGAAATTCTCTACACATAGTACCATTTCTATTTCTTCTCTTCTAACTTGAGCGTCGGAGCGGCCTCGCCGGGAATCCCCGGCGCCCTACTAATCCGTTCGTTCAGTTCTTTCTTCCTCAGGTTCTTCTCATTGGCGGGATTCACAAAGGTTGAGATGGTCGATTATTGACTAGTGGCTTGGCCGTTATCAACATCAAGCCGGAACAATGCATAAAATGTTAATCCATGTAAAATCATTAAAGGGTAAAGAAATCATAATTAATTTTTAAAATTTAACTACAAAGGATTGAATTTAATCAATTAATTATTAATTAACTAATTAATTGATTAATTAAAGATTAATTAATCAATTAATTGAAAGACATATAAAATTAATTAATTTAATTTAATAAATTAGGTTAACGACATGTTTAACAGACATGCGCAGATAAGGAAATCTACACATGAGACATGTTTAACATACACACGCGGATAGAAAAATCTACATATGATAGGGATAAATCAAAGTTAAATCAATGAGTCAAAAGTCAAGAATCAGCTTTCAAACAGAGATCACTGCCTGAAAGCTTTAATTAATATTGAGTTTGATTCAAGTTTAACCATTTAACTAATTAAGCGTGTATTTCAAGAATCAACTTCCAGACAGTGGTGAGGCACAAGAGCCTTCTTGGGTATCAGAATAACAACCACCTTCTAAGACAAAACTAGTTCAAGAAAATATAAACCTAGCTAATCTAGGAAAAATTTTTGATCTAACTAGTCTAGGATTTGATGAGGTAGCTTCGGTTAGTTCCACTCAACTATGTAAACCAAATAGGGTACTTCTTATCCCACTTGACTACTTAATCTGGATTTCTCTAACGTACTATTATCTCGCTCCACCCTGGTACTAGGTTGGGTAAGTATTAATCAAATTTGTGTTCTACCTAGTCTAGGTTCAATTTAAGTTCAACAAGAATAAAATAACAAAAATGAAAAAAAAATAAAATCAAACAATTCTTAACTAACATGTTTGGTTTTGGATCCCCTAGATCATGATCTCTATTGGGTCTGATCAAATAGTCTATTTGATCCTTGGGAATCCAGTATTGGTTCAATCTAACTAGATTGGTCAGGTTGGACTTTGGAACCCATGCTTGGACTCGTGGTTTCTTGATTCGATTTACAAGCGACAAATATGGCCTATGTTTGGCTTTGTGTCCAAGCCTAGATCCTGTTGTACATAACCCTTTGAGTTCCAAGCATGATATCAAGATACTTGGAGCCCAAAGTGAACCTTTTTAGAAATCTTTTCAAATCGTTAACTTGAAATTTTAGATTAGAATTTTCTTCCTCAAGTTTGACTTGAGTTGAAATTCTACCCTGCACAATTTCAGTTGACAAGATGATGTTAAATTTTCCTTAAGGAGTACTACCTCCTTTTGGAGAAAGTTAACTTAGGCACTAGACTTTATCAGTTTCTTTATCAAACAATAAATTATAGAGTATAATTTATCAGTCAAATTATTGCTTATAGTGCTACAGGAACCTTCTGAACCGGATACCGATCCATGGCTCAAATCTGATTCAGCTTTGGACTCTGTGTCAAATTCGATCTCGGTCTCCGTAATCTATTCTCTTGCTGGGAGAGCTAGGAAGCTCGTGTTTACTTCATCCTCTGAGTTTCTAAGGAGGACTTATCCTAGGTGGCCTTGAGTGCTTTCTTCCTTTTTTTGCGCTCCTTCTTTTGATTAGGGCAATCAGCATTGAAATGCCCCTTCATGTTGCAACTGTAGCAGGTGAGTTCAGTCTTGTTGGTGGGTGTTTTGGTTGAGCTTGCCTTTTGAATCATTTTCTTCATCTCAGATCTCCGAACTCCATGCTTCTTTTTGAATATTTTTCAAACTAGATTAACTAATTCGGTAGTAATCACATTGTTGCTTTCTGAACCCGATGAATCTTTGGATTGTTCCTCAGTTCGTCATCTTATTTTTCTCTCCTTGGTTTAACCTGCAACAAGAGCAATCCTTCTCGATGGGATTGGCGTTAGTCTATTCGTGCAGCTCAAATTTAGAAAATAGTACATCTAATTTAATTTTTAAAAGGTCCTTGGAGACTTTATACGCATCAACCATTGATGCCCATGAAGTGTTCCAAAAGAACATTTTCAGTTCGTATCTGATTACGTCTCGGTTCTCTATAAGTTGTCCTATGGTGTGGAGTCCATTGAATAGATCATGAATCCGTGCATATAGCCCACTCATGGATTCACCTTTTTGCATCTTTATGTTGTATAACTTGTTCAACAGAAGGTCACACTTGCTCACTTTGGTATCTAACGTCCCTTCATGTAGCTCAATGAGTTTGTCCCATAAGTCTTTTGCACTTATGAACGGACCAATCTGATTGAATTCTTCCTTTGTTAGACCACATTAGAGTATTTGGGTTTCCTTGGCGTCAACCTCAATTTTTCACTTTGTGGCTGCGTCTCACTTCTCACAAGGCTATGGAATGTCATCGTTGTCTATTAGAATTGTGAATCCCGTCTGGATCACAATCCACAGATCCTGAATCCATGCATCTAGCCCACTCATGGATTTGCCTTCTTGCATCTTTATGTTGTATAACTTGTTCAACAGAAGGTCGCGCTTGCTCACTTGGGTATCTAACGTCCCTTCATGTCGCTCAATGGGTTTGTCTCATAAGTCTTTTGCACTTATGAACAGACCAATCCGATTGAATTCTTCCTTTGTTAGACCGCATTAGAGTATTTGGTTTGCCTTGACGTCAACCTCAATTTTTCACTTTGTAGTTGCGTCCCACTTCTCGCAAGGCTATGGAATGTCATTGTTGTCTGTTGGAATTGTGAATTGATAGCTTTCCGCAAGTATACGGAATGTCGTCAAGTAATAAAAAGATCGAATCCATAGGGACCGTGGAATTACTTACTAGATCTAGCACAAAAAGGTGGAGAGAATATTGAGCATGAGTTGTGTGTTATTATGAGTTTTATTGTAGATGATTTAGTGTAGGAGAGTGATAGGAGTTGTTTTCTTACTACTAACTCATTCCACACTAGCTTAGTTTGATATTGGACCGGGCATGATTCCATTGACTCATCTATGAAGTAATTCATTATTTCTATTTCTCCCACTTGTATTTATCATCTTCATTTTCCCCTTGCGTACATTGTTTTTCTTTCCATTGTTCATTATTCTTTATTCTTTATTCTTTATTCATTTGTAATAAATCTTTGTGAATTATGTAATTTTATGCATATGATAGTGGTGGAGATTAGAAGAAGAGCAAGCCTATGGTAGTGCATGACCCGTAAGTAACTTGAGAGAGATCCATCATTTACACGATTATGAAGATGAGCGACCACACACTTTTTATCCTGTGAGGCTTTTTTTGTAGTCATCATTCTCAATTTATTTAAGGTGGATTGAAATTGCTATTTTGGTTGAATCATGTAAGAATTGAATTCTGTATTGCTTGAATTTCTAAGATTTGACACTCTTATTTAACTGATTGTTGCAATTTTCTTAATTTGATTGATATTTCTAGGGTGGAAAATAATGTATATTAGTTTACTTTCACTAGACGTGAAAGAATAAGTGTGGGGGATTTGATAACTAGCATTTTCAGCATATAAATTAGGGTTAGATGGGACCGATTTGATAGTATTTCATATCATAAATAGGGTATTTTGAGCTGATTCTTTATTTGGATGAAATTTTGATGTTATCTTATTTTTCTCATTGATTTAAGGCATTTATTGATATTAATTGGTGGTAATTCATTTTACAGGAAACCTAATTTGGAGAAAAAAATCAATTTTTGGCTCAAATCCGGGTCAATTCGGATTTGATTTGGCTCAATTGGGTTCGAGATCAGCTCGGTTCAAGTCATGGTTCAGCTGGATCAGGTTGATTTGGCTCTAGGTCTGAGCTAAGCTTAAGTTGAGTTCAAATCAAGGGTTGAGCTCGGGTCTGGTTGTAGCGTGGTCAACCGGTTCAGAACACTTAAAACACCGCGGCTAGGGTTCGTGCAGAGGGGGGGGGTTCGGCATCGTGGCGAATGTGCTCTCAATCCTTCTTCTCCGATCGCGATTCGCTGAGCTCCCCGACGCGCCTTCTCCATTCATTCTCTTCATCTTCCCGATCAACCACAAGACGACGGTCAACGTCAACAGAGGGCGATTAACTCCAACAGCACCGCAGGGGAGACGCCGTGGGTGGTTCGCTCCGGCGCTGCTCCTCTTTACCATTCACGTCTCCAGCCGCCGTGGGTGGTTCGCTCCGGCGATGGTGGCCGTCGCACCCGCAACAGTGATTCCCTGTCTGTCCGCATCCATTAGAGGCCGACACGGGAAGCCAGGCTGAGCTCTGGTCGCACCTTCCATTGAGGAATGAGGTAAGGGTTTCCTTTTGGTTTCTAACCCATGTCTGTGGTTTGCAGCAGGAAGGGAGCTCGACGGCTACCGACCTTTTTCTTCCCCGATTTCGTTCAAAGTGGTGAGCTCATCGGACCTTCACCGTTCCACAGTCACCACTTCCTCTATTCCGAACCGCGGAAAACCTAACCCGACGCTCGACCATTCCCTGTTGTTGTGACTCGTTCAAAGTGGCGTCAATGTTGTTCTGTGCTGACTTTTTTTGGGTCCTTCCATCCACCTTCACCGTTCCACACTGTCACCGACCTTCCTCTGTTCCTCTGATTCTTCCGAACCGCAAGGGAAGGAAAACCTAACCCTAACCCTAGTTAACTTAGTTTCGTTTGATTTCTTCTGTAGTTTTGTTAGCTGTTGATTAATCAAAACCCCCATCATTATTTGTTTGTTGTTTGTTTCGGTTGAAAGTGAAGAGGATATGTTATCAATGGCTCAATCAGGTTGAATTGGATATCAGAGGTTGATTTTGAGCTGTTCCTGTATGTTTCAAATGGACCTTCCGGTTGTATGTTGTTAGGGAATGTTAATGTGAATTGGAAGTTGAATGCATTGTAGTTGTGAATTGTTGTTCTTTCGGGTGTATTGAAGTTGATAGCTTTTCATCTATGTTTATTGAATAGGGCTGTTTTAATTGGATATTATATGACTGATTGGAATTTGTTGAAGATGTGTAACCGGTTGCATGATATTGTATGATGTGTTGATATCTTTGTTGTTGAATGCTTGAAATGGATGTGTTTACATGAGTTCACGGATTTGTTATCTTGGTTATTGAATTGATCTTGTGAAGTGTTGCTTGATGTATAAGTATGGGATTTGCCATGAGTTGTGGATTATGAGCATGCTCGTGCTTGTTCACTAAAATTGTTGATACCATGGTTGTGTTTGTGAACCGGTTCAAATTAACTTAGATTTGTTGGATAAATTGTAATTTGTGTAAGTTGTTGTACTTTAATGTAGTGTTTGAATGATGTTGTAATTGTATGATGGTTGTGTTGTTGGAATACTTCAATAAGAACAAGTTTATTAGGTTTGTTCATTTGTAAGAATTGTATAATTCGTGTTGTATAGTTTATGTAGGATTCATTGTGGTATGAAATGTTTGTTGTATGTTAGAATTGATGTAGAAAGCATGTTGTAGAGTTTAGATTGTATGTTTGTGTATTAACAACATGTTGTATTCTATGTTTTGTGTATTAAGTGCGTTTGTGATGTAGGTAGAATTGTATTATGTAATTAATTGGATTTAACATTCTTTCATAAATTGTAGAATTAAATTATTAATAAATGAAGTGTGTAAATAGGAATAAATAAAGTTAATAATAAAAACTCCGCACCATGTGTCTAGGATAGAACTTCCTGTCATTGAGTCCAAGAGAGACGACCCGGACCTCTCTATACTACTTTAGCGATAAATAGAGGTTTAGTAAATAAAATAAATAATTAATTTTGATCGGTGTTAGTGACACAACAAATAATGGATAAAAATATATAAATAAAAATCCCAACAAAACACCAATATCAGAAACGCGCCCTGACACACTCCTCTCACGAGAATTTACCTGACTGCCAACCAAGTCTTCCAGACTTGTTGGACTTTCTGCTCAGCTTTGTCCTTGCTTTCTAGGAATTTGCTGCTGTGACTCGGTCCTCCTGACCGTCCAAACTTCACCAACCCTCTAGTCCTCCTGATCGAACTCGATTGGACTTTGGCTATGCTTCCCAGTCCTCCGACACTGCATGGATTTACACCTGGTGCACTTAACCTGCCAAGTCTTCCGCCTGATCCTCCAAACCATGACTTGTCCTTATCTAGCCTACAACTAGGACTTTACCTTTTGTCTAGCCTCAACTAGGACTTTACCTGTGCTCTCTGCACACTAGATCAACATATCAGTCCAATAATACACTTAACTTGAACCTCGTGTCATTATCAAAACTAAGGTTCGATCATCTGGTGCTTCCCACACCAACAAGTTTCCCCTTTTTAATTATGGCAACTCAATTTTCAAATTAAGAAAAAAATAACTTATATAAAAAAAATAGAGTTTAACAGATGTCATACATGAAGTGCAAAAAAGTGTTTAACCTTAACTCCCCCTGCTTCCAGGGCTCCCCTGAATTTATACTTAGTTTAAAACAAATAATATATTTGAAAATAAATATTTTAATTCTCTCCCCCTGAACTTGATATTGCTCAGTTTTGAACAAACTTAAGTAAAAATTATTCAAGTCTTTAAAAGATAAAATATTAAGTTTTGAGAACTTTTGGAAAACTTGAACTTTTTCAAATAATTTTGAATTTCAAAACTTAAGTTCAAAATTTTCAAGCTTTTGAAAAAATTTTAAGTCAAAAAATTAAACTTAAAAGTTTAGGCAAAAACAGATTTTTGAAGCAATGAATTTTGAAAACTTAAGAATTTTGAAAACTTAAAAATTTAAAGACTTTGAAGACTTGAAACTCACAATTTCTCCCCCTTTAACATAATCAAAATAATATCTACAGGGTTTGAGTCCAAATATTTTAATAAATAAAATATATGAAAAAAAAATTATTATTCGAGGGCGAGTGTCCAACTTAAGTTATAGCTAACTACTAGAAAGTAGTAGCTTGACCCAGTTAGCCAAGTATAAGTGTATCATTCCATTAAGCTTTAGGCTTAGGAATACTTAACTTGATCAATGTATTTTAAAGCCTAAGTAAGGTTCGATGCACTGACATAAACATCTTGTATTTAGGCTAGAATCCTATGCATCTCACACTATCCTATGTTTCACAAACACAAGCAAGGTATCTAGTGTGCTTTGTGAGATGCTCCACCTAGCTCTATAGGTACATACTTTCTAGAGGATTGATTCTAGTCTAAGGTTAAAACATTCCTTGCTTACTTTTGAAATCAAAAAGAAAAGTTTGAAAATAGATTTTTCAAAATAAAAGATAAACCTTTTTAAAAAATTTTGAAAAACTATTTTATAATAAATTTGGAAACCAAACATGTGAATTTTGAAAAACTTATATTTTTCTAGTCTACTAAGCAAAGTCCACAATCTTAGCTGCTGGCTGGGGTTGTGACTAAGGGTGAGGTTGTCGCCTCCAGGATAGTACCCCATCGTCATCTATATGGACCCCTCCTAATGAAAGGTTCCTAGATCCTATCATGTCAAAATCACTAGGTGGCAAGATATCACCATCAGTGATATCAACTCCTAGTGAGCCTAATATACTAGTCAAAATATGGCAGTAGGGCGTATAGACCCTTATGCTAGTAGTCACAGAAGATGCAAAAATAATGGTACGAAAAATATGCAAACCTATATTTATGTCTAGTCTATGTATAAATGCATAAAGAAAAAAATAATGAAAGGATCGCAAGACAGTGATGTCCCTCGTAGTCAGTGGTAGAATGCAGTTCACTATAACTTTATACAGGACATAGTCCTGTATCCTAAGTCTACCAGAGGGAAACAGAACTGTACCAGGAGCTTGGTACTCCTGATAGAAGTATGCATGCATGTGATGAGTGTAAATCATATATAGTATTTTAGCTTTGTTTTAACGCTCATCGACTTACGATTTATTGCATATGCTACACTTTGTCACACCTTATTCTTTTATATTGCATATTTTACTCTTTTGCTCGGAGATCTGCTCTTTGTATATTTTGCTTGACAGGATGTGATTTAGAGCCAAAACGATGCATTATTGATGTTGGAGAGAAACAAGAAGAAATGGAGAAGAAGGAGTAACAAAGAAGAACACGGCCGTGCCTCTACCCGTGCCCACTTCCAGAGCAGGACCGTGTTTAGGCCGCGCCTATTAGGCACGGTCGTGCCCCAATTTTTTGCCAGATCCAGCTAGGGGCCGTGCCTCAAAGGCATGGTCGTGCTTCATTCCAGAGTCGCGCCAGGTGTAGGTCGTGCTTCTTAGGCACAGTCGTGCCTATTTCCAGAGGTACGACTATGCCAAGCCGTGCCTCACAAGCACGGCCGTTCCTATTTCCCGAGGCACACCTGCCCGAGGCCGTGCCTAATAAGCATGGCCGTGTGGACGGAAAGTGCGCGGGCGTGTCTCCCTTCTGGACTGCTCTGCAGACTTAAAGAAAAACGGGCATAACTTTTAGCTCAAGTGGACCCATAGGCCGTGCTACGTACCAAAACGTAGAGAACTTCAAGATCTACATCTTTGCTTCAGGGTGTACAGAGAGACGACTTCTCTAGGTCGTGCCTCCTGACCGCGGCCATACTGGGTGCTCTACTCAAATTGCAGACCAAACTTCGAACCAACATAATTTTCGGCTCAGAAGGAGTTATGGGTCGGTCCATCCATCAAATTGAAGATAATTCAAAGCTCTACTACTTTGGTTCAGGGTCTAATCGAAGAAAACCGGGTTTACTAGGTGAAAAACCCATTGAGGCGGAACCTTACGAACCAGGAATAATCTGGGCAGATTTGGGAGAGTATATAAGTGGAAAACAAACCCAATCTTGGGTTATCTTGGGTCATTCTCCAAAACCCTTGGTCTTGGCTTGGCGTGTAACGACCTTCAGTCGACTGATGTGAAGCTCAAGTCGAGTCGTTATACATTCTGATTGCCATAAGTCGACTGGCCTTCAAGGTCAGTCGACTAATCTCCAGAAACGACTCGATTGGAGTTAAATCCAGTTGACTGATGAAGCGTATCAGGAGTAATAACTTAGTGCCAGTCGACTGATCTTACCACATCAATCGACTGTCACTTGTGAAAAATAAAGTTGGAGAGGGCTTGGGAGCTCGTTCTCCGGACTAGGTCAGAGAGGGCTCGGGAGCTCGTTCTCTGGACCAGATGGAGTCGGAGAGGGCTCGGGAGCTCGTTCTCCGGACTAGATCAGAGAGGGCTCAGGAACTTGTTCTCTGGACTAGATGAAGTCGGAGAGGGCTCGGGAGCTCGTTCTCCAGACTAGGTCAAAGAGGGCTCGGTAGCTCGTTCTATGTACCAGATAAAGTCGGAGAGGGCTCGAGAGCTCGTTCTCCGGAATAAGTTAGAGAGGGCTCAGTAGCTCGTTCTCTGTACCCGATGAAGTCGGAGAGGGCTCGGGAGCTCGTTCTCTGGATTAGGTCAGAGAGGGCTCGGTAGCTCATTCTCTGTACCGGACTATGGTCAAAGAAGGCTTGGTAGCTTGTCTCCAGACCGGATCATTATTAGAGAAGGCTTGGGAGCCTGCTCTCTGAATACATGATCCATTGTGGTTGGCTCGGGTGAGACACGAGTGGACCAGGTGATCAGATTGTATGAGAATCGAATTCACTTCAGTGTAATCGGTGGGTGGATCGATTAACCAATGGCTAAGATGGTTAGTCGATCACCAGATCGATTACAGAGCATTCTGTGAGAAATTGGATATCACATAGAACCCATAATAATCGATTACTTGATCGATTATGAATAAGTGTAATCGATCACTTGATCGATTACAGGGTTTTCTGAGAAACCAAGTTACGACACTTAATCGATCACCTGATCGATTATATGGAGTTTTAATCGATCGTCTGATCGATTAAGTCACGCTGGAATCGATTACAAAGGTGGTAATCGATTTTACTCTCTCTTAATCGATGTCTTGATCGATTATGGCTATACTTCTGCGTATTTCTGCTCTTCTAATCTGCTCTTTGATTCTCTTTGATTCGTGCTGATGCTTTTCTGAGTTTGCTCTGAGTTTGTAGATATTCAAATTCAAATAAAAGAATAATGAGGAGAGTCAAGGATTGACTTTCCATTTACCACGTTTCTTTGATAGCTAATTTCTAGATAAACAACTACTGGCGACGACTGAACTCGGCTAGCAACTGGACAGGATGACTTCAGTGGGTCGGAGGGCTCAGAGGGGCTCAGTGGGTTTAGTAGGCGTGGGTGCATAAGCAGAAGAGAGGAAGATAAAAGAAGAGGATGAAGAAGTAGAGAGCAATTCAAGAAAACTATGAATTTGTGAATTGTGCACTCTCTACTTGCGTTCATTGCTCTTGCTTGAGTTCACTGCCTGAGGTGCTGCAAGATGTTGGTGTTCTTGCTCTCGGGGAATCCTCTGATCTTCTGTTGGTGTTGTGGTTAGTTAAGTTGAGGCAATCATTCTGTAAGTTACTTATTTGTTAACTGCCTCAACCTCCTTCTTATCTCTCTGCTTTAATTCATATCTGTGAGATTTGTTGTGGAGAGGTCACTCCACCGAGAAGGAGTTATTATCTAGCCGGATTCATCCGGGGTGTGATCTACCGAAGATCAATTGTAAGGTATTCGATGGAATGTTTCCTTAAGTAGTTAGACTTTTAGTTTGGCAATTCCTTTAGTTAATTGTTTGCATTGCTTGTTAATCTTGAATCTATCATATTTGCGCTCTTCATTTGAGTACAATTAGGTTAGATTAGTTTATGTTTCATTACATGCTCTAGATTTTGTTAAATATTTCGTTTCATTAGATGTTTACTTGATGTTGCTTTTAATTCTCGTGCAATTGTAGTTCAAATTAGATTAGGTTGCATTACTTGCATTGTCTTTTGATTGTTAGCCTTATAATTGAATTAAAACACACCCCCTTGTCCAAATAAAGTTGATCTTAGGATTATCATACTATTGCTACATTCATTGTGAGATGACTTGAATTATCCTATACTACATTAGAGTAGTTAGGGGGTTCGATAATAATTTGATAGTAATCATGGTACGACACGGTTATCATGCCTGTTTCAAGGTGAATAGGTTGAGGGGCACCTTGTGGTACCATTTCTTGTTCGCAAAATATTGCAAGAAAGCGGCCTTGAAGTCAGTAAAAGTGTGGATTAACGAAGATGACAATTGATTGAACCACCGATAAATAGAGCTTGCTAGAGTCGTTAAGAAAACCTTACACTTGACACAGTGCGTACAACGATGCAACATCGCATTCTTCTCGAACCAATCCAAATGATCTTTAGGATTGGTTGACCATTATACTCATCAAGTTGTGATATCCGAAAATTGTCAAAGTAGTTCATCGTTTAAGATTTGGGTGAAGAAAGGTGTGGCTTCATCGGGTACTAGTTCTTTGCCTTTGCCTTTGTTTGTTGTGGAGTTTCTCCGAGCATAGATTTCTTAGAATGTTCCTTAAGCGGTGATATAACTTGACTTCATTGTTTAGCGAAGGTAGTAGGGAGAGGTCCCATTGAACCAGCTAGCGTTCAATTAGGGAGAAGTGACACCTCGGTCAAGGCAGTGGGTACTTCTAGAGCTAGGTTTATAGAAGGAAGTCTATGCAAAAGTTGTTGCACTGCTTGATCCAACAATGCTTAAAAATCTTCTCATAACATGGTGATAACTTCACCACGAGCTTCGTCTCTTGTGATGCTAGGGTCTCTGATAGTTTTTCCTGATTCGACTATCTTAGTGTCTTAGTTCTGGCTAGAGAAGTTCCTAAAGATGTACGACGCCAATTTATTCTTGTCTGAGATCACGATCTAGTGAGTTAACAAGATAGAACAGTGGAGGCGGCGATGTTAAAGGTCTTGGAGAGAGAGAATATGTCAAAGATATATGCAAATTCTAATGAAAATTAAAATGAAAGCCGAGGGAGCTCGACGTAGCCACTCTGACAATCAAGTTAGCATAGGGACTTAGGAAAAAGTAGAAACAGTAGACCAATGGAGGAAGAAGTAGGAAAACAGAATAATGTTACCCTTGCATGCTTTTTTTTCAGAGTTTGTATATTTGTCAAAAAGAGTATCTCCAAGTCAACGATAATAGAAAACTAGATCCGACAGTCATTACCTACTTCTTCATTCATTAACTACCACGTGTATCTAGGAGGGCATCTAAGATACCAAGTCTGACATCCCTATGATAGTTCCTCCATTCACTCGTAATGTTATGTTAAGGAATATTTGTAGTAACCGTCAATAGGCTCCCTATAAGATGATTGAGTTTTGAAGGTATCATATACAACAACAACCAAGTTTTATCCTGCTAGGTGGGGTCGGTTATGGATCCTTTTATGCCATTGAGCTGTATTTCCTACTATATCATTATCTATACTTAAATAAATTTAATCTTATTTTATTGTTACTAACCAAGTCTTTTTTTGATATTTTTCTTCTTCGATTAATGTACGTATTTGTCATAGTTTCACATCGCCTAATTAAAACATTTATTGGTCATTTAAATATATCCATACCATCTTAAACGTGTCTTTCAGATATTTTCCTCAATAGATGCAACTTAAATTTTTTCTTTAATACTCTCATTTTTTATTCTGTCCATCCTTGTATGTCTATACATCTACCTTAACATCCTTATTTCTGCAACTTTCATCTTTTGCTTATGTACTCGAGTATAACCCAACATTCAACGTTATATAACATAGCAGGTCTAATCGTCGTTTTGTAGAACTTTCCTTTAAGTTTTAAAGGTATTTGATGATCATATAAAACATCTGATGCTCTCCTCCATTTCAACCATCCTGTTTGTATTCTATCTAAGACATCTCTCTTAATCACTTCATTGACTTGCAAAAATAATCCTAAATACTTAAATTATTTAATTTCAGGCAACTTGTAATCTTCTAGCTTAACAATTATCTCATTACGTCTAATATTGCTAAATTTAAATTTCATATATTTTGTGTTTACTCTAATAAACTTAAAACCTTTTAATTCTAGTATTTCCCGTCAAGATTCTAGTTTTGCATTTACTCTGTCATGTGTCTCGTCTATTAAATTAATATCATCTACAAGTAACATGCCCTACGGTACTATGTCTTGAATGTGTCCAGTGAGTTCGTCCATGATTCATGTGAAAAGATAGGGACTTAGAGCTGATCTTTGATGTAATCCTGTCTTTATTGGAAATGTTTTAATTAATCTATCTAAAGTTTTCACTTTGGTCGTTACATCCTCATATATATCCTTAATTTGTTAAATATATGCTACGCTAACACCTCTCTTTTCTAGAATTTTCGATATAAGTTTTCTTGGGACTCTATCATAAGTTTTTTCTAAGTTAATAAATATCATATATAGATTTTGCTTTTGCTCCTGATACTTTTCAATTAATTATCTGAGAAGATATATAGCTTCTATTATCAACCTTCCAAATATGAACTCAAATTGATTTTCGATCACTGTGGTCTTTTTAATCTTTTTTCTATTACTCTTTCCCAAAGTTTCATGGTATGACTCATTAGTTTAATATCTTTATAGTTTGCATAATTTTGTACGTCTTTCTTATTCTTATATAAGTAAATTAGAGTACTTATCCTCCATTGATCAGACATTTTTTTCATTTTCAATATCATGTTAAATAATTTTATAAGTCATTCAATACCTTGTTTCCCTAGACACTTCCATATTTCTATCAGAATATCATCTAGTCCAATGACTTTTTCATTTTGTATCCCATTTAAAGCTTGTTCTACTTTTAAAGTTTGAATTTTATGATAAAATTTAAATTTCTATACCTAAGTTAAGTTGATCACCTAAACATTTATTAAAAAATTGATAAAAATGCCTCTTCCATCGCTCTTTTATTTCTTCATTATTTATTAGTACCTTATTGTATTCATCTTTAAGATCTTTTACCTTCCTCTCTCTCATTCTAATTATTCTCTTTTGTATCTAATTTTTAATAGAACCGTTCAAAAGTTTCATTCCTAACTTCATTCACTGCTTTCTTAGTCTCTTTCTTGACTATTGTATATTTTTTAAAAGTTTTTCTCACTCTTATAAATATATAATTCCTTATAGGCTATTCGTTTTTCCTTTGTTTTCTCTTGTACTTTCTCATTCCACCATCAAGATTCTTTACTGGTGGTGCATGCCCCTTTGATTCACTGAGTACACTCTTGGCTACTATTTTCAACTTTGATACCATCTTATCTCATATCATATTAGAGTCACCGTATATTTCAATTAATGTTTGTATTCTTACTTTCTCCTTAAATATGTTTTGTTTTTCATCCTTTAACTTCTACCACTTAATTGTAGTAGTCGTGTATATTTTCTTTCTATTGATACTATGCTTGAGGCGTATATGTAACACTACTAGCTTATGTTGGATAGTTATGCTTTTTCCAAGGATAACCTTGCAATCTTTATAAAATTTTCTATCCCTCTTCCTAACCATAAGAAAGTCAATTTACAATTTAATATTCCTACTTTTGAAAGTGACTAAGTATTTTTTTCTTTTCTTAAAAAATGAATTAATTAGTATAAGATCATATGCTATTGTAAAATCCAATATAATTTTTTCTTTTTTCATATTTTGTTCCGAACTCATAACCCCCATGCACCTTCTCATATTCCTCATTTTTCACTTCGACATGCCCATTTAGATCGCCTCCTATTAAAATTATTTCATTTAACGGAATATTTTGTAAATCTTGATTTGGTATTTTCATCTAATTTTACTTGAGGTGCATATATGATAATTACATTCATAGTTTCTTTCTCCATTACTATTTTGAGAGCTATAATTCTATTTTTTTTTAACTACTCCTACAATTTCATACTTTAACTAACTATCTATATCAATACCTATTCCATTTCTTATTTTACTCTTTCCCGTATATCATAACTTAAAAATCGAGTTCTCTATCATCTTTGTCTTCTTGCCTACCCATTTTGCCTTTTGTATACATAAAATATTAATTATTCTTTTAATCATCGTACTACTATCTCTATTGCTTTACCAGTGAGGGTTCCATATTTCAAATCATAGACTATTAGTTTTTCAATAATATTTATTCTTATCCAATCTATAGTGTGAGAACTCTCGCCTATTTAATAGTATACATAAGTTTTCATGGAGATGTAGCGGTCCTTGTCGATACGTTACAGTCGAACCTTACAATGCGAACTCTTGTATATTTATTACTATATTCGAGTTCTGGAGATATAGTGGTCCTTGTCGAGATGTTACAGTCGGACCCTACAACGCGTTTTTTCCATGGAACAACTTAGTATTAGTACAATAGTTTAATGGATACATTCATTGAACATTTGCCTTGGTTTAATGCTGGTTGACAACCTAATGCAACTCTCCTCCTTTATTCGGGTTTGGGATTGGCCATGATGCGTGGTTAATTTGTCATGGATGGAGTTGAAGACCAATTATCTATAGCTAAAAGAATTGAATTGATTAGCGTTGAAGTCGGAAAAGATAGAGAGTTGAAGTCAGAAAAGATAAAGGGAGACAAAAAGGAAACTAATCATGGTTTAAAATCTCTAGCCATGCTAAGGTTTCGGTCCTAGAGCGGAACAATACCATTTTGGTACCGTATCGTACCGTGCCTATATAGCTTCGATATTTTTTAAATATAAAAGATATTAATTAAAAATAAAAAAATTTAATCTAAATATTTAAAAATAAAAAATAACATATTATATATATATATGTGTGTGTTAAATTAATGAGATAATTTTATTTTAGTTTTAATTAAGTCTATTTAAATTATCCTAATATAGCTAGGAGTTAGATTAAAATTATTAACATAAATTATTTAATTAAACCTAAGTTAAAAACCTTACCCTTCCGTGCCGTCGATGACTGCAGACCCATGCGACAAGTCCGGAAGCATCGCCAAGTCTACATGACACGTCCGAACTCATGGCCGAGCGCATGATGCGTCCGGACGCGTTGTGGTGCCTTGATGTCGAAGGCGTGCTTGTGCTGGTGCAAGTCCGCGGACGGAACGAAATGCTTTACCTGTATCTGGCGAAACGGCTCGAGATTTTAAACTATGAAACTAATTAATATAATTAAAAATGTGCTTTAAGAGATTTGAACCGGTGAAATTGAGGCCTTGTTTTTTAGATTTTTTAAAACTTTTTATGAAAACTCTTTTCATTTTTTAGAAAATAGAATTTAAATGTTGAAAAAAGTACAATAAATATTTATAATTGAATTTTTTGATGCATTTAAAGTTATTAGAGGTGAATGATTGTGATTTTTTTTTTCAATTTTAATGACTTTATTTTATTTTCTGAGAAAAAATAATTTTCAATTGCCTAACAAGGTCCTAAGGTCTTAGAGTTCATTTAGGAAATAACATCCATATAGACATATAGACAACGCCAAATAGTTGGGGCTAAGCTTGATTTTGATGGTAATGGTGGTGACATCAATGCACCGAAGTGCACAACAGATACAGAAGTTCCAGAAGTTATATGAACTTGAAGTTAAGCACATCCTCATCAAGCCATGTTTGTCTCAACTATTTATTGAATCAGCATGGAGCTCTATGCAAGATTGTAGTGCATAATGTGCATTCATTACAAGCAAATACAATGACAAAATTGAACATTAGCTATCATGTAGCTTTTTGTTTGATGTCTATTCATTGCCATGGCCAAATTTTTAATTATTGTTTTTCACATTCTTTGCGATTAGGTTTTTGAATGATTTTTCTTGTGAAATATTTATGCCAGGAGTTCATTTTAAGGTTCTTGTAGAGTATGCACCATCTCAACGAGTTCCAAAACCACGGTTAAGGAAAGATGGCTGTGAAGGAACTATATTGAAGGGTACAGATATTTCCAACTTTGTGAATAATGTCATTCTTTACATATTAGTATTATGTCAGTGCTGCTCAGCATTCTGTTAACATTAAGTAGCAGTTTATTTGATGAACTCCTAGATCCCGAATACTTGGAGTTTCTTCAGTTTATATCAAAGCCCGTGGAACGTCTTCCTAGTGCTGAAATTCAGCTGGAGAGTAAAGAGGCTGAAAGAGCTGGTCAGTGCTTAAATGTAGATGCAAATCAATACCACCCTAGTTAGATAGTGCTAAAAAGTGGGTTATTGGTAAACATGTTGGTGCTAGATTGAGAGAAATCATCATAACATTTTCCTGTTTTTTCCCACTGCATAGGAGCTTCTAAGGAAGTACCCATAATAACACCATTGATGGATTTTGTTCGACGAAAAAGAGCAGCGAAACATGGTGTTCAGGTATCATATTATCTTATAATGATACTAATTTCTGTTGCTTATGATGTTTAACATGGATATTTGTCATTATTGTTGGGAGTTGGGAGTTTCAAATCAACAAGGGAGCTCTTGAACTGTGTCATAGGCAAACTATGGACCCTTGTACGGCTTGTCACAACCTATACAGCTCGACTGGGTGTTTTTTGTGTTTTAGGTTGATTGGCCATTCAGACATTTATTAGGGTGTCATCTCAGTGACAAAAGCTTGATTGTTAGCTGGGTTCTTGTTGACTTTTATGGATGTTGGTTATGAGTGTGATTGTACTTGAGCTACATTGATTTGCTAACATGAGACATATGCATCGGAACTATTTATTATGCTTGTTCATCAATATAAAATGATTTGGTAAGTGATTTTTTTTATACAATAAATTGTGTGTCTACTTCAGTGACCAATTATTTAGTTATTGACTGGCTTTTAGAAAAAATTACTTCTAGAAAAAATTAATCTGTTGCCATATCTGCCATCTCTTAGACTCTATTTACCCACAGGAAGGAACCACGAAGGATAGGAGAGAAGGGAAAAGGGAGTGGGGAAAGGAGAAAAATATGATTGCTCGGGTAAGAGGAAGAGAGGGAAAAGTGTTAGGAACAGAAAAATTGAAGAAATCATCCACTCTCCTTCCCTAACCCAATGCCACATCTCATTTGCTCCTGCTGCCCTGACCTCCAGCGTCACCACTGCCCAACTTATTCTGTCCTTAGACACGTGGATGGAGCTTGAATTCAATCTCTAGCCCATCTGTCGTTACATCAGTATGATCTCTGTGGCCACTTCCACCCAATCTAGCCCATTCCTCAGATGCACTGGATGGAGCTTGTTCTAGCATTGAACTCTTGTCACGCCCCGATTGATGGTCATTCAAAAAAATTCGACAGCATCTTCCCTATAACTATTCAACTTACCTGAATTAAATTTTAACAGAAATGTCTACACGGCCGAAACAACAATACAATACATGTGCATATAACTACTATCTACACAAATATAGGCCCACACGGCCATACAACCTATATACAACATGGCATCAACTACAACAACCCTCTACAACCACGAAAAACCAACCACGATTATGCTCACAATAGAATCCAACGACAAACTCCATGAACCACATATTGGAAACAATACTGTTCCGGGAATAACCCATAGGGGTTTGACTCGAGTCCGATCCTGGTCCCTCCCGCATGTCCGGTCAGCCACAACCACAATCTCGATTGACCCGGTTCCATTCGGTCACTCGGCCACACAGCAGCTCAGCTCTGCTCACTCAGCCACGGCAGCTCAGCACTGCCATTCGGCCCCCATTCGGCCGTAGCCTTAGCCGAATCCCCATTCGGCCACATCTCTTGCCGAATCCTCATTCAGCCGTAGCCGAGTCCTCATTCGGCCATAGCCGAATCCTCATTCGGCCGTAGCCGAATCCTCACTCGGCCCTATCCGAAGCCGAATCCTCACTCGGCCCTATCCGAAGCCAAATCCTCACTCGGCTCTATCCGAAGCCGAATCCTCATTCGGCCCTATCCGAAGCCGAATCCTCACTCGGCCCTATCCGAAGCCGAATCCCCACTCGGCCAGGTCATCGCCGAAATTCCCATTCGGCTAGCTACCTGCCGGATCCTCTCATTCGGCTAGCTACACGCCGGATCCTCCATCCGGCAGCAGCCTGCCGAGTCCTCCATCCGGCAGCAGCCTGCCGAGTCCTCCATCCGGCAGAAGCCTGCCGAGTCCTCCATCCGGCAGAAGCCTGCCGAGTCCTCCATCCGGCAGAAGCCTGCCAAATCCTCCATCCGGCAGGCCGAATCCGAGTCCTCAGAGTCCTCAGTCCTCAGCAGACTCCTCCCCAGGCCGAATCCGAGTCCTCAGCAGACTCCTCCCCAGGCCGAATCCGAGTCCTCGGCAGACTCGCCTTACAGTGCCCTGGCATGTCCCATCATGACTTCTGACAAGCCCACGCTCCCATATTTAATGTTATATCTCTGCGGTATGCACCGCTGCATTTTCAGATGGTGACGACATAATACTTTACCGGCGATGGGACAACGGACTCGATTATTCCTGCCACTTCATTACTCATGAAGGGACATTCCTTAAATGATGACGTGACAGGTATGCACGCTCATCTCCCTTTACAAAGACCACTCCGCTCCACAGGTATGGGGGGCTCGAACTCTCACTCCCTCAACTTCTTTACGCTCAAGCTCTACTGTTCATCTTCTTCCTCCGCTGTCCCTGACTTGAGCGTCGGAGTGGTCGCGCCAGGGCACCCCCCTGGCCTTCCTACTGACGATCCTTGTGTCCGCAGGCTGTTCCTGGAGTTGCTGTTGGTCTTCATCGTCTCCGGCGAAGTCACCAGCGACCCTGAGGCCACCATCCCTTGTAGCTCCGCCCACTGTTCAACGCTTGCAGCGAGGAGGCTCGGTGACGTGTCCAGAAGCAGTTCTCAACCGGAACATAATTTGGCGCCGTCTGTGGGAAACCACTTAGCCCGGATTTGAGATGCCGACGGACGAACCCCCTCAGCCTCGCCTTCTCATCATGACGCAGGAGGAGTTCGACAGGGCGGTGGCTGCTGCCGTCCTATCAGTTTCTAGACAACAACCGCAGGTACCAGCTGCCCCCTCTAGACCTCGTTCCTGTTCCGCTGAAGCCCCACCACCGCCGGAGCGTCGGTTGTTTGGGCCCACGGAGACCCACTATTCTCGAGTCCAGAATCCTCAAGTCCTTCAAGCCCCAACATCATCAGGCCCATTAGGCCCATCAAGATCAAGACCCATCAGGCCCACCAGGCCCTGGCCCACCGAGATCCGGTTCTTCAAGCTCCAAGTTATCGAGCTCCAGCCCCTCAGGCCCATCAAGCCCATTAGGCCTACCAGGCCCCGGCCCAACGTCTCCGTCGCAGACCCACGCTCACCTCCGCCGAGACGCCTCCCGCGTCCGTGCCGTCACCGCCCGCGGCACAGGCAAAGCTCATAGAGGAGCAGCGCACAAGCCGGCACGTGCCCCCTCCGTCGCCGGATCCCCATTCGGCTCACACAACTCGAAGACCTTCGCCTGCCCGAAGTCATCTTCTGCGATCTCTCTCGGCCTTCGCTGTGGCCCGGGCGCTTCGTCGTGAACCGGAAACGCCCGCGACAGCAAGTCTTCTTTTCGTTGTTTGCCCAAGCCGAATCACGGCAACAGGCCGCCGCTGCCTACGCGGGACGGAACCCGCAACCTCGCCGTCTCCCGAGTCGAATCGTGGCATCTTCCGACTCGGCCTTCGCCGCTGCCTATGAGGGCCGACAGAGCCGAATCGCCGACTCGTCACTGCCTGCACGAGCCGAATCGCCGACTCGTCACCGCCTGCACGAGCCGAATCGCCGACTCGTCACTGCCTGCGCGAGCCGAATCGCCGACTGCCTGTGCAAGTCGAATCGCTAAGTACCATGGTACGTACTTTACTTCCTACACTTGAATAACGGGAATACTTCCGCAGGTCCTCTCCGCGCTAAAGCTTTTCAGCCATTCGACATCACTCTCTCGACTCGGACATAGTCGGGATCGAGCTGTCTCCACCGACATAATTAGGTCTCGGACCTACTCCATCAGCAATTACCCTTTTCAGGGTTCAAACTCCCTTCGGCTCGGACATAGCCAAGGTCGAGCTCAAATTAGGTCTCGGACCTACTCCATCAGCAATTGCCCTTTTCAGGGTTCAACCTCCCTTCGGCTCGGGCATAGCCAAGGTCGAGCTCAATTCTGGTGGTCTCGGACCACTAGCTCCATCAGCAAATGTCCTTGTCAGGGCTCAACCTCCCCTCATAGTCAGGGTCGAGCTTACTCCCGGTGGTCACGGACCACTAGCGCCCGACACATCAAAGTCTGGTAAATTTCATAACACTTGCTATCTTTTCATGCTTAACTCCCCCGCGCTTCGCGCAGTCGGGGTCGAGCCGAATCGCGGAATCGGACCCGCTACAGCGTCTGTCACCGCCATCTACTACAATTCTCAAACTCCCCCGCGCTCCTGCAGCCGGGGTCGAGCTCGCCTTGGCAACCGAGTCGTGCTACCGGCGTGGGGTCAACTCACGCGGTTCTCTTGTTAAGCTGTTTTCATCTAGGCTTTCAGCCATTCGTCCGGGCTTCTCAGCCATCCAATCGGACTTCTGCTTAGTCATTCGGCCACGGCAGCTCAGCTCTGCTCATTCGGCCACAGCAGCTCAGTTCTGCTCATTCGTCCGCACGTATCGTCCGCAAGCACGGACACTCGACGTATCGTCCGCAAGCACGGACACCCTACGTATCGTCCGCAAGCACGGACACCCTACGTATCGTCCGCAAGCACGGACACACTCGACGTATCGTCCGCAAGCACGGACACCTGCCGTATCGTCCGCAAGCACGGACACACTCTACGTAACGTCCGCAAGCCCGGACTTACTCCGTTGCAGAATCGTCCGCAAGCCCGGACATACATTGTTCCTGAATCATCCGCGAGCCCGGACCGTCCGCCTTTCCGACATGTCCACAAGCCCGGACCGTTCGAATCGTCCATACCCCCGAATCGTATGACACTCCGAGGCTCTCAGCCACTCGCTGAGGCTTCTCAGCCACTTGCCAAGGCTTTTCAGCCATTCTTCAGGCTTCTCAGCCATTCTTCAGGCTTCTCAGCCCATTCTTCAAAGGCTTCTCAGCCACTCGACCATTCGGCCATGCCCATTCGGCCATTCGACCATGACCATTCGGCCATTCGGGTCGGCCATTCGGCCATGACCATTCGGCCACCCGGCAGCTCGGCCCTGCCACACAGCAGCTCAGCTCTGCCCATTCGGCCATCCGGCAGCTCAGCCCCGCCACCCGGCAGCTCGGCCTTGCCACACAGCGGCTCAGCTCTGCTCATTAGGACACAGCAGCTCAGCTCTGCCCACTCGGCCACTCGGCCACTCGGCCACTCGGCCATTCGGCCACTACTCGGCCACTCGGCCACACTCGGCCACTCGGCCACTCGGCCATTCGGCCATTCGGCCACCCGGACTTTCTTCATTGCCGAATCGTCCGCAAGCCCGGACTTTCTTCATTTCCGAATCGTCCGCAAGCCCGGACATCTAAGGCTTTACAGCCGCTCATCCCAGGCTTCTCAGCCCTTCATCAAGGCTTCACAGCCACTCATCCAAGGCTTTACAGCCACTCACCGAGGCTTCACAGCCACTCACCGAGGCTTAGCCCACGTGTCTACTGAGAGACCGCTTCGGTTACCAATTGCGACCGTACAGTTGGCGGGGCCCTCATACCAGGTTCGGATTCGGACCTGGACTTGAACGATCGTGAAGAAATACTCGCCTCCCTCCCCGCCTGCTCATCGCCCTACCGCGCAACTGACGTGATGAAAGATCGGACTCGAGCAATGACTCGGTCTAGTCAGTCCGACTTACGCTCCCTTCGACTAGACTAGCGGGGAGGCTTATGTTCCGGGAATAACCCATGGGGGTTTGACTCGAGTCCGATCCTGGTCCCTCCCGCATGTCCGGTCAGCCACAACCACAATCTCGATTGACCCGGTTCCATTCGGCCACTCGGCCATACAGCAGCTCAGCTCTGCTCACTTAGCCACGGTAGCTCAGCACTGCCATTCGGCCCCCATTCGGCCGTAGCCTTAGCCGAATCCCCATTCGACCACATCTCTTGTCGAATCCTCATTCGGCTGTAGCCGAGTCCTCATTCGGCCATAGCCGAATCCTCATTCGGCCGTAGCCGAATCCTCATTCGGCCGTAGCCGAATCCTCACTCGGCCCTATCCGAAGCCGAATCCTCACTCGGCCCTATCCGAAGCCGAATCCTCACTCGGCCCTATCCGTAGCCGAATCCCCACTCGGCCAGGTCATCGGCGAAATTCCCATTCGGCTAGCTACCTGCCATCCTCTCATTCGGCTACTACACGCCGGATCCTCCATCCGGCAGCAGCCTACCGAGTCCTCCATCCGGCAGCAGCCTGCCGAGTCCTCCATCCGGCAGAAGCCCTGCTCCTCCATCCGGCAGGCTGAATCCTCCATCCGGCAGGCCGAATCCGAGTCCTCAGCAGACTCCTCCCCAGGCCGAATCCAGTCCTCAGCAGACTCCTCCCCAGGCCGAATCCGAGTCCTCAGCAGACTCGCCTTACAGTGCCCTGGCATGTCCCATCTGTTCGTCCAGTCTACTGACCCGCTTAGACTTCCCGTCTGATGTCTTCAATCTATCAAGTCTTCCTTACTCAGTCTCACTACAGGATTTCCTTGTCTAATCTCCAATTAGGATTTGCCTTACTTAGCCTCTAGCAAGGACTTTATCTTGTCTAGTCTCTAAGTGGACTTTTCTGTGTTATCTGCACACTTAGATTAATTCATCAGTCCACAATATATTTTTAATTTGAACCCTTTGTCATTATTAAAATACAAGTTTGATTATCTATTACTTTGTATACCAACAGAATTGACTCGAGTTGAATTTTAATATTTAATGTTAATTGATTGAGTGAAATATCAAATAGATCAAGTTTAATTGAATATTTAATAATCAATCAATATGTTAATTTATTAGGTATATATTTATACTATTTTATGCTTTTATTTTCACTGCACAGTAAGTTATAGACAAGCTCTACTATCGAACGAATGCAAAAGAATTGAAAGGAGCTATTCACATCCTCTCTAGCTTGTATCAGTCTCGACAATCATGATTGAAACTTTCTCAATTTACATGGTTAGTTTGATTAAGAAAAATATATTAAAGATAATTGTTGATTTTTAAAACATTACCTTTCCATGTTCTATCTTGCAGAATTTATCTAGAGATGAACAACGAAGTAGAGGTTTATCCTTATTATTGATAGTTATTGTGCATCTATTAGATATTATGATCGACTCCCAGTCAGGGGTTGGATGTATTGCATAAGGGTAAAACAATGCTCTATAATTTTATCTATAATTGATTAATTGATTTTCAACTTTAGTTTTAAATATATAATATTTATCTAAACTTTTATCTTTGAATTCAACAAATTTGAATTCAACAAGTAAATATAATAGCATCTTGATGCATAATCTATAAAAGTAATAAACTACAAAAATCTCTAGTCCAGAAATATAAAATTCACAACAATTGGTAAAAACAAAGTCTAGAATATTAGAGTCTCTATCTATACAGATTTAAAATGTTTTCTAAGGATACTTGTATGTTTGCCATTTCTTTTTCACATAATCATCACAAGTTTATTAAAATTTACTGCCCTAAGCAATCATGCCAAACATCAAAAGTTTCAACATTATAAGAATAAGCAACAGAAAATATTTAAATTACTAGAATAAACAATTTCAACATGCAAAATATCATCGTGATTGAAACTTTCTGGATCTACAGGTGGTTTGATTAAGGAAAATATATTAAAGATAATTGTTGATTTTTAAAATATTACCTTTCCATGTTCCATCTTGTAGAATTTATCTAGAGATGAACAACGAAGTAGAGTTTATCCTTATTATTGATAGTTATTGTGCATCTATTAGATATTATGATCTACTCCCTGTCAGGCTTGGATGTATTGCATAAGGGTAAAAAATGCTCTATAATTTTTGTCTAAAAGCCTTAGTATGAGGAGTTGCTGCATTGAAAGACATACATAATTAAGACAGAGCATTCATTTATAGGACCTTTGATGAGATAGCATGTTGGGTAGAGTGGACTCCACAAGGTAAACTGGAGGCAATTGACTGCAAATTTACATAAACAATTAAATTTACTAATTAAAGAATTTTTTTCTTAGAAATGGCACATTAATTAGAACATTAAACTTTGTCCAGCATGTTAAACTATGAAGGCAATTAACTGATCAAGTAATTAACAGAAACATATGTATATGTATGCATGTGGATATCTTTGTAGGACACCAAAAGGTCAATCTACCTCTTCCTTCAAATATGGATAACTGGTTCATGATACCAGTTGTACTGATGCAAAATAGAGGGCGAAAATATTTTATTGAGGCATTCTAATTTCCTAAAGAAAAATAATGAGCAAAAAGTGACAGTAGTTGGTGCAATTGTATAGTTATTCTACTAAGAAAACAAAAGTAATACTCTTCTGATTGAATCGCATATCTTCCATTTTTTTCTAGTAGTGAAATGAGGGAAGCAAGGTTGCACGCACAAGTGTCTACCATGAGTGAACCCCACGGTATCGACCAGACTTTTGCATCTCCATCAAGTGTTTTTCCAAGTGCTCCTGCAATGCCAAATGGCAATTTGAAAAATGTAAACCTGTAAGGGAAGGAGGTAGCCCCTTCTCTGGCAGCGACTGGATTTGCACACATCCATGTATCTGCAAAAGTTGAAGGGATGTAAGGGTGTACAATGTTGTTGGTAGGGACTGTAGATTCTTGCAATTGGAGAAGGTTAATACATAGAGGGATGTCAGGCATTGTAATGACTCCTGATCCTCCCCCTCAAACATCACCGTTTCTGAAGAGGATGAAATTGTAAGAGATTTGATGGATGCTAGTGAATTTCTTATGGGAGATTGGTTGATAAATCTTGTATCATCAATCTTCAAATTTCGTAGTGATGAACTCTCTGCTTGTGCCTCTCCTTCTGAAAGCAAAAGCTTGGGACATCTTTCAATCTTGAAGCTATTAAGGGATTGTACTCGTAGCCCCTCTATTGATCTCAACTCTATGCAATTCTTGATCGTGAGACTCACTAGATGAATAGCTGATTCTACTGGAAGAGATATTAAATTGGGGCAGTTGCCTATCGTTAAGTCACTCAATGAGGTTAGGTTATGCAGGCAGCCAGGTAGTGATTTGTGAAGCTTTCCACAATCATCCAATTTGAGCCTTTGGATTGATGGTGGGAGGAAGAGATCGATGTCAGCATCCTGAGTCATGCTCATGAGCTTGGGGCACTCTGATATTGACAATGACCTCAAAGAGGTGAGTTCTTGCAACCTCATGACTGGCATCCATAACAGTTCTCTGCATTCATATATACTAATATCTTGTAGATGGTGCGTTAGCAACCCTTGTTCTATACTTCTTAGGTTTGGACATTCCTGAATGAACAATGATGAAAGAGATGGAGAATTTGTTGTGCTGCTATTTCCATCAATTACTTTCCAGAAACCTGGACAATCAATCAGCCCAACGTTTCTTAATTCTAGCATTTCAAGTGCAGGAGGAAGGGGAGGCAAACTCCTCAGCATTTCGCAATATTGAATCTCGAAGATGACGCAAACAGGGAAATAGGTCTCTAGGAAAACATCTGCCTTGTTCCGTAGCAGCAAATAATTGATTGCTTATCATTTTCAGTTCCGGCAATCTCTGGATGCTAAGATACTTCAGACATGGGAACTCTCCAAGCTGATTTGGGAGTTCCTCCAACAAGACCATGTCCATCATTTTCAAATATTCTAGTCTGTTGAAGAACTTGCATTTTGTAGGATCAAATAATCTGTGAAGATTTTGGGTTTGGACTGGAATTCTATTACAGGTAAAGGGACTTTATTTGTGATAGCTGCCCAATAACTGAAAGATCATTCCATCTACAGTTTTCAAGTGTCACGGATTCCAATCTGGAATATGCTTCTTCATTTAGCCAACTGGGAGGTTTGGAACTATTGTATCCCATGATTCTCAAACATCTAATGTTGCGATGTGGCTGGAGACCTTCAAGTACCTCCTCCAAGACATGCAAATTAATGTCCAAACTAGAATCTTGGGTAGATGTCCATTCTAGCTCCAATGTATCAAGGTATTCTTTGCTCTTCAGACTAGCAGTATTTGCTTCTTCCTTGTTTTCGACATTCTCAAGATTAGTTATTTGTAGGCTTCCATGGAGGTGTTTCAAATCGTTTAATTCTGAAAGTCTGTGACCATGATCTTTTAGCACTTTGAAAGCTGGCAAACTTTGAAGAGAAGTTAGCTTCCCAACCTCTGTTATCTCGGAAATCACCTTGTCTCCTCCCTCAAGTTGCCTCAAGTTGAACAATTTCCTCATGCCTTGTGGAAGATTTTGTAATGCATCACAATTATTAAATATCAATGTCTGTAAATTGTATAGGTCACAGAGTGACTCAGGCAATCTCTGAATGCAGTAGTTGTTGGATATGTCCAAGTAACGGAGATGTATCAACTCACCAATATTCTTTGGCAACTCTGGGATAGCACAATCTCTCAATACGAGCACCCGAATGCTTTTTAATCTTTTCAACAAACCACAATCAAAAAGAAAATTCTGGCGATAGTACATTAATATAAACATTAGCGTTCGTAATTTATTGTAATGAGCAAATTCTGTTAAGCTTCTTGTTTGCATACCTTCCTCTTTGTACACTGAAAGATGACGAATAGTGGTAGGAATTTCATAGGGCTTACCCTGTTCAACCCTGTAAGAGTCGTATGCTGATATTAATTGTGCCAGATCATGTATAAGGTCATGCATTATATAAGAACCACCCGGTGACTTTTGAAAGAATGATCTGGTAACTAACTCATAAAAGTAGTTGCTTCCTACTTCCTCCATCCTGCTACTTCCTGTAGGCACTATGAATCCTTCTGCCATCCAATGTCTGACCAAGCTAGATTCATCAAATCTATAATCTTTAGGAAACATGGAACAAAAGGCAAAGCATTGCTTAAGATGCGGAGGGAGATACTGATAGCTCAACTGTAGTACTGGCATAACCCCATTTTCTTCTTGTGGTAGTTGCCATATTTCACTATCCAAAATGTTTTTCCAATATTGCTCATCCAACTTCATGCTCAACAACCCTCCCAGAGTCTTAGCTGCCAGCGGCAATCCATTTAACTTGCAAATCATCTTCTTTGCTATGGTTTCCAAATGGGGATGGTGAACTTCACTATTTGAACAAGCAAATGCACATTTTTTGAAAAAAGCCCAAATATTCTCCTCATCTAAACCTTTCAGATGTATTGCATCCACATCGCCAACCATGTCAGCGATCTTGATAGAGCGAGTTGTTACCAATATCTTGCTGCCAGATATTCCAGACCACAATGGTGCACAGAGGCTCTCCCATTTGTGTCTATCCTCGTTCCACACATCATCTAGGACAAGAAGAAATCTTCTCGAGGTGATCTTTTCCCTGAGAACCACTTGAAGAGAAGCAAAACTCGTGAGATCACACTTCTCTTTGGTTGCATACTCTATGATCTCTTTTGTCAATCTCTCTGCACAGAAATTTTCAGAAACGCAGATCCAAATTCTAAGCTCAAAATATTGTTCGATGCTCTTGTCATTGAAGACTTGCTGAGCAACAGTAGTCTTCCCAACCCCTCCGATACCAACAATTGTCAAGACGGAGACCCCGGTTTTGCTAAATTCTGAGGTATCTTCTGGTTTCAACAACAAATCCTTGAGTTCTTTCAGCTCTTTGTCTCTGCCAAACACTTGAGGTTCAGTCAAAAAGGAACTTGTGCTTCGGCTCACTGGGGACGCCATTTGCATCTTTCCTTTATCATCTACACCTTGTAAACTGTAGACCTCCTTAAGAGAAGCTGAGAGGTTATCTAACCTCCCTTTTATTTCCCTCATTCTCAACACATCATCATCATTATCCCTCTTTCCAAAAAGGCCGCTGGCTAAACTAGAAAATGAAGTTTTTGCCTTTTTGCTCGGAGGGGGAGGGGGAGCGGAAGAGGAGGAAGCTTGGTTACCTGCCTCAACTCCTTGTGGCTCGATCTGCTGCTTCAGAATCCTGTAGAGGAATTCATCCAATAAGTCGTCTGCATCATAAGCAGCATCCTTGAGCCGTATCAGCAACTCCTTCAATCTCTGTTGCAGGCTCTCATCTTTGATCCGCAAGCTCTCAATGCTGCTGCTGATTAACCTGGAGTTGGCGAGAGAATCCTGCAGCTTCTTGAGCTCATCTTCAACTCCATGCTGCTCACCGAACTGTTGGACAGCGTGATCGGCGGCCTTCCCGGCCAAGGCCTCTATGAAGTTTTGTGCAAGCCATCCCAAGGCCGTCAGTAGGAACCCCATCATGATTGTTGTCGATGCTTCTTTTCTTCCCTGGAAAACAGAGAGGGGAGAAATCACAAGATGAACAGCTGGAGAAGTTCACAAACAAAATGGCAAGGGAAGGGGAGAGGAAAGCTATAGCTTGAAGTATTGACTCTGGATGCCACTTGCGGTAGGTAGGAAGCTAGAAGCTAATCGGTGCAGAATAATCAAAGCGTGGGACAGATAATTAGGAAATATTTTATATTTTATTTTTAAATTATTTATATATTAATTGTATATTAATTTTTTAATATAATGGCGACACATGGAGACAAATTTCAATGCATCATAATTTTTTATTTAAATATCAAAATAAAATATGATCAAATTATTAATCAAAATTTTTTAAAGATCGTTATTTGATATCTGATAAAATCCATATCAACCTACTTTCAACCACATTCAATATCGTTTAATACTTCATTTTACTCTAAATTTATGTTTTATATTTATAATAAATAATTTTTTTTACTATTTATAATAATTTTTTATTTTTATGATTTTAAAGTATTTTTGACTTTTTCACGGATTTAATTTACAGATTTATATACATGTTTAAGCGTTTTCGGTCAGTTTTGATTATTGAATAAAAAAAATTTTGATAAAATTTAAAGAATGTGTTGTCGCAGATTTCTTTTCATTTTTTATTTTTTCATGCTATTTTTCTCTATCATTCTCCTCTAATCTTTCGTATCTAAAATATCGCTATTCTATATGACAATATTTTTTTATTATTAATTATATATATATATACAAAAATGCTAGTCTGCGGTCCTTATCCTGTGCTTCCCGTGCACACCACCCGACCCATCGCCGCTGTCGGCGCTCCCGCTTCGCCGTCCGGCCACCGTCAGTCGCCGCATCACGCCCGATGGATGCGTCGCTCACCGATGCACAGCCCGACACCGGATTCCGATCGGATAGTGGTCGAAATTCGATGAATTCGACCGCGATTTGGCCGAAAATCGCCTGCCAGTGCCGAGCGACCGATTCCGGCCAAACGCGACCGATCTCCGGCCAGAATTTGGCCAAAACTGACCACGATTTGGCCGGAATCGGCTGCCAGTGCCGAGCGGCCAATTTCGATCGAATTCGTCGGATTCTGGCCACTGTCCTATCGGAATCCGACGTCGGGCTGTGCGCCGGCGAGCTGCGCGTCCATCAGGCGTGATGCGACGGTCGGCGGTGGTCGGACGGTGATGCGGCAGCGGCTGGAGCAGAGCTGGGTCGAGTGGGAGCGCACAGAAGCGTATGAGAATGGACCGCAAGATAGCAAAACTCTCTCTCTCTCTCTCTCTCTCTCTCTCTCTCTCTTATATATATATATATATATATATGAGAAGTAAAGCGCAATCAGCTGCAATAAGGAAATTCAGACCAAGAATCAGATGGATATTAGGATGATTGGGAGGTTTAACCCAAAGTTTGGGTAAAGATAATGGAGTACTATAGCTGTCGCAATTGGTGTAAAATCTAAGGTGTGTTTTGGTAACGAAATGAGAGCAAGAGAGTTTTTGTCCATAAAACTGGGTACTAATGAGGGGGTTGAGTAGTGGTTTTGATAACGTTGGGAGGTAGAATAGTTCTAATTGTATGTTCATCGATAGTCGAATTAGTAGTACCACTATCTAGGAAGGCATGTAAAGTAAATTCATGGCCATGTATGTTTACTAAGCATTTAACTCTAATTTCTACAGTATTTTCAGTATTACAAATACTAGGTGTTTTGATAAAGGCCAAGTCAGTATCTAATGTTTCTGATTCTTCCTCTTGTATTACAATTTCTTTTCCCTTTTTATTTTGTGGTTTATATTACTTTTGGAGAGATGTTAATTCTAGTTCTAATTGATTTAGTCTCATTTCTAGCACAGAAACTCTAGTTTCTAGTAAGATATTTCTAAGGTATTTCTTGTACTTCCTCTGATTGTGTGTGTTGTTGGTATAGTGATTTTATAGGAATATTCTAAACAAAGATTACAAATTTGTCTTCTACACAGTTTACAGGTTGCTCTTTTGTCAATAGCCGGATAAAAATTGCATAAATAACAAGGTACGTTATCTGTTCCTGTTTTTAGATTCCATTCATGATCATGATCCAAGTCTTTTAATCTTGTTGGTAAGTCTAAAAGTGTTATAGGAGGAAATTGGGAAAACATAAGGTCCCAATTTTGACTTAGCTGATTAGTCAAGTCTTCTAAGTTATTATGTAGTTCTTTTTCTGAGGAAGTATGGTCAGTGTTTAGGAGAGAATTGACTAGTGTATAGTCAGCTGAAGATGTCACTTCTTCAAAATCTTGTATAGAAATTATGGAATAAATAGAAGAGGCCGTAGATACATCTGATTATACTTCTACTAAATCTAGATTGGTACATGTTACTACTTTAGCTTCCTTGGTGTAAAGGTTTTTTCTATTAGGACATGTTGAGGAGAGATGACCTGGTTTATTACAGGCAAAGCAAGTAATTGTATTTGCATATGTTTTTTTGTGGTTTAAATTACCTAACGTGTTTAGTTTTGTTTAAATAGGGTTTTCTTATTTTACTTTTACATAAATAATAAGTTTGTTTGGGTTTCATTTTTGGTTTTGCCTGTAGTATAGTTCTTTGTCTTCTTCTGTCAGCTTGTTGTTTGGCTAAGCCATATTGTTGTGGTGTATAAATTTGACTACAAAACCCATAATGTTGGTTTTTTAATTGTTTCTGTATTTGTATATATGTACATTTTTCTTTTAATATTGAGATTATGTGTTGTACACGTACTCCTATGTTATCATATTGAGGAGGTACTTTCATGTCCGTCCATGTTTTATGTATTTCTTTTCCTAAATCTCCAGGTAACTTACTAAATAACCTTTCTCCTAATTCTGGATTACAATAATTACCTGACACTACTGTTAAATCTATAAAATCATTGCAAAATGGTTTTATCCAATTCCAGCTAAATAATTGTAACTATTCAAGATCTCTCATGGCTTCTCTTTGTCTAATATCTAATCTTGTGTTGGCATCTCTTGCTGTTAATAATCTATGAATCGTATAACAAAAATTTTAAGATATTATTTCCTTGTGAGGTTATTCTTGCTATTTCCTCTGGGAATTTTTCTTTATAGGCTTCCCAAGCAGCTCTTGCTACATCACCTAAATAATTTTCCCCTACTCTCATCATCGCTTCTCCTGTTTCTATATCTAATTCATGTTTAGCTTGGTAATCTCTTTTTAATGAGACTATCCATTGTTCTAAGTATGTATCATAGAGTTGCGGGTCACATTCTGTAATGTTTAGTAATACTGAGTTTTTCCCAAAGAAGGTCATTTCTGGCGGCCTTCGTTTTCCTATTGTTCTTAATAAAGGATTATTATTAGTATAAGGGGCTATACTAGTTCTGGGTGGATGGCCTTGTCCATAATCCCTTGTTCCCATAGAACTTTCTATAGGATAGTGTACGTTAAATGGTGGTCTAGAAGTCCCAACTGATTCAGATGGATTCATTAAATTCTTTTCTTGCTTTCTGGTAATAATATTTTGTTCTTCATCTACATATAATTCTCAATCTTGTTCTAAATGTTCATGTACTTTTTTCAAATTGTTCTAATTCTTTTACTTCTTCTCTTGTTAGGTATTGGGCAGCTTCTCTTGGCATATACACATATTCATTAAGATATTCATAAAAGTTATATTCTTCTATATTTATCATATTTAAATTATCTTCTTCTTCTGTCTGTTGTGTGGATGGGTTATAATCACTAAATCTGATAGTTAATTGCCCTTGTCTATCTTTATACATTATTGAATCATGAGGTTTTAAGGTTGCATTTTGTGGTTCCAGATTTATTGTCCACTCTAATCCGGCCAGGGTTTCTGAATTGAATTCTCTTGGTTTGAGGAAATAAATTCCTTTTGTCGTTAGTGTTTCAATCATTCCTTGTATATTTATTTTGAAATTGTTATGAATGTTATTCATTGTTTTTCCTAAAAATATTATGTCTAATTGAATATTGTTTTGTTGAAAATCTCCATATCCCTTAGCTTGTATCATAATCTTAATATGTTTTACAAAATCTGCTATAGTCATATTAAAATTTGGGCAAATATATGTTATTCCTACATTATTGTTCATATCTACTTCTAATAATCCAATAATGGCTTTTTCTTTGTCTGAAAATCTTGAATCATATAAGACAATTAAAACTTTTCCCCCTATTCTTTTTCTTGTTAGCCCTCGTAATCCTAAGACAATTAGGCCTAAATGTATGTAATTATGTCTTCTTGCTAATAATACTCTACTAGATTCCTCTGTCATTAAATTTAATCTATCTTCTACTCCATCTGGGAGATGTAAAGCTTCTGTTCTATGATGTCTAAATACAAATGTTGTAAAAGATAAAGTTCCATGATTATATAATCTTCTTGGGTTTAACGCATTTAATTGTGTATTTGAGAATAATTCTAAATTTCTGTCTACATCAATAATTTCTTCTAATTGATAATTAGCATTTGATGTACTATTTCTTCTATTTAATAACGTATCTAACCATGATGTGGTATTTTGTTGTAGGTTTCGAAGTGTTCTAGAAGGACCTGGGAATGTCTCAGTTTGCATTGGATTTGTTAGACTCATTCTGTGCATATGTTAAGAACGAATAGGTTTTGGGTGGTTTTCTAGGAATAATATTTCCTGTTGATAGTTTGCTTAAATCTTTTGTTAATATTTCAATACTATTTTTCCATTCTGTGGTTTGATTAGCATTTTGTATTTGTGCTTCTACTTGTAATATTTTATTTTCTAGTAAAGTGATTCTATTATGTAATGATGTTAATAGTGCTATGATTGTGTTATTTTGTTGTGTCAATATTTGATCACTTTTTTCTGGGAAATCTACTTTATAATATCCATCTTCCTTGGTTTTTGAGTAATGTTGGGTAAAATTCAAAGCTTCTTCATAGTAGTTGTTTTCATAATGTAATCTGTTCATTTATATTTTAGTTCATTTAGCATCTTTTGTATTGTTTCTAATTGTTTTTCTATATGTTATTTAGCTTTTTCCACACAATTTTTCACTTGAGTTAATAGTTTCCGTTGTTTTGGTTTCTTTTCTTCAAAAGCACGAATACCGATACAAGAACTCCCCAGAAAAATACTCCTTATATGTAACAGGATCAACAATCAAGGTCCTGCAATTATAATAACAACATCCACTAGTTATCATAATATGCTTTAAATTCTACAACAAATCAAACCCTAATCGAAACTAGGGTTAACCTTAACCGGATCAAACCAAATCAGATCCGTCAACAGATTCAACCAACTTGATCAATCAGATCCAACACTAACTTAACCCAAATACAATTAGATCCAAAATCTAATTGTTACTTTCAGATCCAAACCAACAGTAGGTTAATAGATCCAACCAAAACCAACAACAACCAAAATCTAATAGGTTCCATAACACCTCAATAGAATAGAACCTAACCAAACCCTAATCAACATAATTAATCTAATTGTTCTACTCATTCACAACAGTAAACAAACCCTCATATAACTGACACCGGACAGAATAGTGATTAGTCCGAAGGTGGAAGATTAGAGGAGAATTGAGAAGGGATTAAGATCGAGAAATTAGAAAAATGAGTACAAAGCCGCCGACAGCGCCACTTCTAGGTTTTTGCCAAAAAAGGAAAATTTGTATTAATCAATCAAACTGGCCGTAAATGGCTAAACACACCTATAAATAGGCTATAAACCAAAACCCTAGCTTGACAAAGTCAAAAATATATTTAAAAAATCAAAAATAGAATATTACTATAAATAGTAAAAATAAATTCAGAGATGCAGACGGAGCACTAAACGATGTCGAATGGGGTCAAAAGTGGGCCGATACAGGTTTTACCCAGTACCAAATAAAGGTCTCTGAAAGAGCTTCGAAACGCATCTGACCGTGCCTCGTTTTGATTCCCGAGTCAAAAGTTATGATCCGCTGAACTTTGACTCCTCATGTGTGATGTCTACGATGGGTTTCGCATAGTCTCGGTAGGCAAGTCTCATAAGCGAGGTGCGGAAGGAAATTTGCTATGCGACCCGACCCGGGGCTTCTAAGAGCGAGACCTGAACGGAAGTGACTATGAGCTGGAGTAGACAGCTGGACCTCCAGGCAGTTATCCACTTCGGGAGCTAGACCAGGAATGGGAGGGCACGCACGAGGGCAGAGACTCCCCCTTACCAGCCCAGGAGTAGAGTAGAGGCAGCGGATCAAACCTTGACTGGCACCTTACAGGCACCTTCCAATAGTGCCAGGCGGATTTCCCTTTCATCAGTGAGCTCCCTATAATAAGTTTCTTCGGAATCGGGCAGGGATCTGAGATCATCAGCTGAGAGGCAAAGTTCCCGGGCTTAGTGAGTCCTATCTATATGGAAAACCAGTGCAACTATAGAGGAGGGTTAAAAAAGATCGATTTGGAGTCGGGCCAGTTCCTCTCTAGAAAAGGGTTCTTTGAACTGAAAAAGTAGTCCAGCCCAAAACCACTAGTTTTGTTCGGGTCAAGTTCGGGCATGCAACTAAGAATCAAAGGACCGCCTATGAATCTTCCTCGGTCCCGAGAAGGAGTGCCCGGGCATAGCGCGCAAGAAAACCAAGTCAGAAAGCACTCAACTCTCGCATCTCGCAAGGGCTGAGTTCAACCATAGGTGCGGAGAAGCTCAGTCGAATGAATTTGTTCGGGTCGGCTACCATAGGGAGGAGTTCAAGTAATAGAACAAGGGAAGGCTAGGGCTCACTCACTCATCTCTATATGCTCCGCCCCTCACTCTCAAATCTCTATCTATAGACCCGAGTAGGTGCGGTTAGTTAGGTCGACTAATGCAATAGGACCAGTGGAGTGGAGCGGGGTGCAGGGGCTGCAAGCCGTTCATGTAATGTAGTGTAGTCGACTGAAGAGTGAATTTCAATAGATCAATGACTGAAGAGTAAATAGAAAGATCTCGAGAAAGTCGATCCTGGCTCTGCCTACTCTCGTTCGAACGAGGAGGAGCGAAGTAGAGATAGGAGCGAGCGGGAGAGAAAGAGAAATGAATGGCAGACAGAAAGTGGTCAAAGGAAGGCCGGGCACCTATCACCGAAGAAAAGAAAAAAGTAGACTCTTTGTAGATGCGAGAGCGGGCAGAGGAGATCAAACTTCTTGGAACCGGCTACTTGAACGAATCCGAATAAACTTTTATAGGCACTCAATTTCTACTGATTCCGGGGCTATAGCAGTTCCACTTCTTCCAGAGCCATAGATAAAGAGAGCTTATGCAGACAGAAAGGGCAGGTCGACGCGGGAAGATTCGGATGGCCCGCCCCGGAGAGCCTCTTCCCCGGTCCGCCTTGCACGAGCTCGAGTTTCATGCATTCCTAATTGGTGTGGTCTCCCGCCTATCTTCTTAGTTGACAACACAACAGGAAGAGACAGCCTTCTTGCGAAGCTCCATAGTCAATGGTAGAGAAAGTGCGCAACTACTATATATAAAAGGTGCGAAGCATCGGCATCGGGAGTGATTCTACCAAGCCCTGCAAAGCGAAGTCTCTTCAAGTCTTCCGGTCGGGATGAGGCCAAGATGAAGAACTCAGAATCTTTACAGTAGGTGCGGAGAGGGCAAAGAAAGAAGATGAAGATCAGCCGCCATACATATAAATTCTAAGTTCAAGCTTTGAAGAAAAGAAGTTGCTATGCCGACCAAGAGTAGTTATCAGGCTCGGCGAGGGAGCGCCTTCCTTCCCTGTCAGCAAGGACCGGGGTGAGCGAGTGAAAGGAAGGACATTACGTTCAACTATGTGCGCAGAGAAGCGGATCAAGTGGAGTGCAGCGGACTTGGCCTCAAATGGGAGCAAGCCCAGAAGACGATGACTAAGAAAGCGTGATGACTAAACTCAGACTGCTGAGTGTGAGGACCTATGTGTGCAGAGAAGCCTTCAGCGGAGGAAGACAGTTGACTATGGGCCAGAGAGTACTGAACCAAGCCTCACTTCACCAACGACGGGCTCATGCAACGCTAAGCGAGCTACCTACTCCTTCATCAAGTCAAGAAGGATAAAGATTCATTCAAGGAAAGGTGCGACTGCTCCTTCAAGATAAATTAATGGTCCGGCTGCTCGTGAAAGAAAGAGAAAGAAATGGTGGTGAATGGAAAGAAGTATATGCTACGCCTGCTGCTAATAATCTTTCTCAGGCAGAGGAGGGGAAACGCGTCATTATCATTCGCTCCTCACTCTTCGGGAGCTCAACCAGGGGTAGATGAAGAGGAACGGATATTAGTAGCGCTTCGGTTCCTGCTCTTTAAGTGCTTTTGTTGTCCTCTGGCAGCCTTCTTTCCTTCTCTTCCCGAGCAAATTCGGGATCGGAAGAAGGTGCGAGTGATAACGACGCCTCAGACCCCGGAATTATGATATGAAGCCTCCTGTTGGTTCAGCGTTCTTCTCGTGAATGGTTGTGGTGATCCGTAGCTTCTAGCAAAGCTGCTATCGTCTTCCTTCCGTACCCTTCTATCTTTCATTGGGGAAGGGGACCAGAGTGGAAGCAGCCGTGGAGCCCCGTTGGATGAGTTTAATCTCTTCAAAGAGTGCTGATCGTTTGAGAGTCTCATCTCTCTGTTAGCAGTCCTTTCCAAGCAACCTATATGGGCCTTTAGGCAAGAACTCATAATCCCGTAAGTAGGAATGACTCCTGGTGAGCTCCGGAAAAGCCGGCATCCTGGGAACTCGACAGAGAGGAGTCTCTTTTCTAGAGTGCCTGTGGCTGCTTTCTTTAGCTCTTTTTCCTTTGAAAGAGGATTCCTTATTTATATTGTACTCGACCATGGGGACAGGATCACACTTAAGCAGTGAAGAGAAAGAAGGGACTCTTGAATAAGCAGCAGCAGAAAAGAGGAAGACCATAGGCCTAAAATGAATATAAATCGACGGAAAGCTCTTTGGTATGAGTTATAGTCATATAATAATGAACTGCCTTCTTGAGTGTCTAACCGAGTTCATTATCATTATTCGGGCGTTTTCACTCTTGGTTAGCTTGGATAACGCTATCTTAATCAAATAACTCGGCACCCTCTCCTTATGTTTGAAGTGAAGAACGTATAAGGCAGCAACTCTTGGAAATTAAAGGAACGAGTGATAACGAGTGGAGGCTTTCTTTTCACGAGTACTTGGGCAGCAGCAACTAGAATCTTGTCACGTACCATAAACCAGGAATCGAGTTCAACCACTCCGTCCCAAACAGGAATGAACTCGTATCGTCTCGTCCCGGAGAACTCTTATCTTACGCTCAAACAATAAGGTAACAATAAACTATTGTGAAAAGCGCTAGGTCGCGAAAGAAACTGCAGCTAACTAGGCTCCCGACTCTCGTATACTCAATTCATTTGTCAGAGTATATATTTAGCCTCTCGTTTCGTCTTTGGTGACTTCTCTCGTCCATCTCCGTCTGTGAAAAGCATTGGCAAGAGTCTCTTACCTTATAGAGAGTCCGAAAATGATAAAGAGGCCGGGTCGTTCATGGCCACTGCAGCTTTCCGAAAAAGCACTGAAACATTAAAAAGGAGTAGTGAATGTGCCTCAAAAGAGCACTCTTAAGCTTATTGTTTATGATTCTCTTTTCTTTCTTTTCTTATGATCTTTTCGCACTCTTGAATACCACACGGAAAAGCTTCTATTTTCACTTTGAGCACTTTCCAATGCCAGAGGGGGAAAAGCTTATAACGGTGTCGATTGATAGTACGGCCTCCGCGCGCCCAACGTGTGTCAGTAACGTTTCACCGTTTGGCACGTGTCGGCCGACAAGAACAGACGAGGAGAGCACATTACCCCGCACGTCATGCGTCATTAATGGAATGCTGCCTATCAGGACAAAAAGGTATGTCCCCTTTTTTCGAGGCAGATATTTCGCCCAGATAATAAGTACCATATCAAGCTTCCTCGCCCGGGAAATTTTCAAAATTAGATACTAAGACCGGGACGCGACATTTTCAAATGACGTCGCCTCTATGGACCGGGCAACCGGAAATGGGAAGCGAATAGATTAGACGAGGGCAGCCACGTAGTTTGCTCGGAAAATCAACTCGTCAAAAAGATCTCTCAGGCAATAAGAAATCTACTCCTCAAATAACACGGAAGTGTAAAAGATGGGACAATGGACGCCTTAATCACAAATAGTATAGATTCTCTTTTATACATCAGGAACAAGCTCCCGAGGAAGTTCATCGGAAGTACAAGAAGGATGAACGATGGTCGATTCAACTACACCGGGATCTTGACCGATAGGGGGCACAACGAGACCAGTCGGAGTATCCGTTGCCCGTGGGGCTTGACGCGGCTCCGCCGGTGTATTGGAGGAGGGAGTACTTGTCCCAGCTGCCCAAACTCCTGGGTAGGCATCTTTCACTGAGGCTGGAAGAGCTCCCCACACTTGTCGCAGGTCCCAGAGTTGAGGATCCATGTCACGCTTAATCACCCTCGCTTTGAATAAACGCCGAATCGCTCCTTGCACCCCCACTTCAAACAAAGCCTTGCAGCGCTTGTTATGATTGGTCTCCAGCTCTAGTAGATTGGCTCGCAGCTCGGCTTCCCTAGCTCGGGATTCCTCCAGATCGACTTGCAAGCCTGCTGCCCGAGATTGAGACTCCACCAGTTGCTGCCGCAGTCTGCTAACCTCTTCCTGTAAGCTCGTTTTTTCAAAGACCAGTTGGGCCTCGATCGCCTTCCTATCTTGTTCTTCCTGGGCTAGGCGACATTCCGCACGTAATTGGTCGTCCCTAGCTTGTTGCTCAGCCGCTAGCGCATCCTCCAGAGCTCGCTGATCAGCTGAAGATTGTCCCTGCAAAGTTAACATGTAATCATAGAGGCCTCTGTGCCAGGTTTTGTACTCTGCAAAATCTCTTTCTACCCGCTGCCGAGCTTGGATATCGCGCTCATGATCTTCCTGCAGCTCAGTGATTGCCTTATAGGTGACGACGGGAGCCTTGGGCGGTGGTCGCTGACCTCGAAGGATGGCCAGCTCATCCTCTTTACGGATGTAATCTTTTTCCAACTCTAGTAAGCGTCGTCGGATCGCCTCCTTTGCTAGGCCATCCTAACAATTACAATTGAAGGATAAGAGCTAGGGATAATGAAGGAGATACTGCAATAACTAGGGGATGACTTACCTTGGCATGTGATTCAAATAAGCAATCGACGATATCAATCAGGCCTAACTTGGGAAGCACCTCATGCTCATAACGTTGTAATCGGTCCCTAGCGGTCTCGGGAGCATCTACCCAATGGACATCCCCCCGAAATCTCGTTGGATACACTACAGAGCTGGAAGCCCCCGGTTGTGGCAAGTCCAGGAAAAATCCGGGGGCTGGTTTAGCCCACACTGGGGGAGAAGTCTCTCGGAGTACTCCCTCCTGACCTCCTGAGGAAGAGCTCTCGGGAGGAGTTACCTCCCTAGCCCGCTTTTTTTCCCCTTGGAGAACCTGGCGGGGGAGGAGGAAGGGAAGCATCACCGGAAGGATGTTTCTGGCCATCACCTTCTGCAGACGAATGAATTACTAATCCTGGGGCAGAAGGCCGACCTTGTGGCGGTTGTGGCAAGGGTGCTGGAGCCCGTTGGGGTGGAGCTTGCGGGATTATCGGCGATGTCTGTTCCTCCGTTGGTGTCGTAACCGAGACTATCTCCTTAGATACGTGCGGCTGCGTCTCCTCCCTTGGCGGTGGCGCTGTCCACACCGGTTCAGCCTTCACAGTCTGTCGAGCGCTTCTTGACCTCGTCATTCGTGGCCCCTCTATTAGCTTCACCAGTTCAGGGGGCGTTGATTTCTGCACTTTAGGGGCACCAGACGCCCTGCCAGCCTTAGGTTTCGAGATGCTTTTCTTCTTGACATTCACTCGCGTCGGAATCTCGAACCAAGAATCATCAGCCGGATCCTCCTTTACCCTAAGATTATTAGGATGAGCTAACTCCCACTTCACGTTTTGGTTAACTGAATGGCCCAGCATGACCAAGTCTGTAAGATAGCAAGGAGTTAAAAACTACGTCACCAAAGGAGGAACAGGTGCACATCATACTCACATAAATTATCCCCCAGAGGAACATTATCTTGGCTTAATCCTACACGGTACATTAACGCCTCATTATTGACTAGCTTCTCTACGTCGAAGTTCAGGCCCTCGAGTATTTGACGGGCTCTGCGCAGCGCACCGTTGGCAGGCACCTCTCCACCATATTGAAACGCCGAAAGACTCTGAGCCCAGCGGCTCGCCCATGGATATCCCTGGGGGGGTTTGATGTAAAAGTAACGCTCCTTCCATCCTCTTGCCGCCACGCGCGGGTTGCTCAGAAACCCCAACCCTGGCCTTGCAATGAAGAAGAAGACGCCAGGTTCACAACTCTCTAATGAATACAGGGAGTGGAACAAGGCCACAGTAAGGTAAATGCTATATAAGCGACAAACGATAATAGTCCCAAAGATGAGCTGAAAGGACTCTGGGGATAGCTGAGCGATGTTGATATGGTAAAAGCCGGCTAGCTCATAGAAAAAGGTGGGAACTGGAAACCGCAGACCACTGAGCATCTGGTCCAGAAAGAAAGTGGCATAACCCTTCGGAGGCCGGCAGGGGCGATCGCCGGGCGTAGGAAAACCAACAACATGATCCGATGGGATGGGATACTGCTCCTGAAGCATTGTCAAGAACTCCTCATTAAAATGAGATGCTTGGTGTTCATACCATAGTGCTTCTGAAGACATCGCTAATAGAGGGTGAGGCAGAAACTTAATCGCCGCAAGCACAACGCTGAATCGTCGGAAAGGATGCCGAAGTATAGGTGGTGTCAAAAGATAACCGGTAGGGTTTGTATATATATAAGGATGGAAGGCACCACATGGCCGTTCGATGAACGGGCTCTATTTCCCAGATTCAATCCACACCACACTTTTGCAGTAAACCTCGTTGTGAAACAAATACGGCCCCTAAGCACGTGCCTGACACTGCAGGCGAGGCGTCAGGCGTATGCGTCTCTTTGGATACCATCGTGTTCCGACATGCCAACGGTGCAAAATAGGAAGAAAGTCCGGTGAGACTGATGTCTAGTCAGTCGGCATACCTCCTTCGACTAGACTTGGCGGGGAGACTTGTGATGTGGTATGTCATGCCGGGCCTGACGTGGCGCCATCGGTCAATGGATTGCCCAGCCTGGCCGGGTCTGGGGCCCACGGTCAAGGCAGTCTTGCCCGGTCGCACGCAGCCCTCAAGGTCAACAGGGGAGCCGATGTGGCAGACCCCGGGACCCACGGGCGGGATGTTGGTCTTCCCAGTTAATAGGATCTGACGGATCCGACGAACCAGCCCCCAGGAAACACATCTCCGGCCCCTAGACTCGGCTAAGGATTCTCCTCTCGGCCATTCCTATATAGTAAACGGTTCACCCGGCTCTCATCACCAACACCTTTTCCCGGGAGATAACTGCACGGCCGAGTCACTTCCCGGGCAACATACCCCCATACCTCCTTATTCTACCTCGACCAGCACCCCTCATAGCCGAGATTGCTCGGCCGCATCCGACATTACTGTGCTTAACCAGCCCTGGCTTCCCAAGTCCTTACCCCGGGATACTAGGTGGGTGACTGGCCCCTTGTCGTTATACCTCTCATTTGCCCGGCCATCCCTCTCAGGCGCATGGTTCACCTGGCTACTATGGAGCAGTAATAGCCCCGAGCCTAATTCACCTCCTGAATATAATTCCCGGGAGATATTCCATACAGCTGACCTAAACTGAGTTTATTCACACACTATTGCTAAGTCTGTCCCGTAGCCCGGCTATGCACCCACGGTGCTCAGCTCGCCCGGGCTACACACCTCCTAATTGATCCCGGATAAACCCGACCACCGTCGGTCCAATATACCGTCCCACTCCGACTAATGATTCTAATTCAAACCCTATTAACACTACAGACAAAGGAGCATGTGAACAGGTATGCAGGGAACAGGTTGTGATCCTGCCTTCACAATCACCTTCCCTCGTGGCCATCTCCTTCCCCTTTTCGGATAAACGACAGAAGTTGGCTGCCTTGCCGTACTGGAGGATTACTACAAACGGTTCGCCTCTGTCTCCCAGATGCTACCTCTCTGGCACAGATGTCAGACAACGCCAGACGTTGTCCCCCCAGATACCCACAAAGCCTGCGCCACTGACAAAAAGAAGTTTCTCCTGGCAGGTATATAAGCCCTCTCGCAGGTATGAAGAAATCATCGAATCTCAAGTATTCTCATTATTGTTCTCTTTGCTCTCTCATTTTTCCACTACCGGAAACCTAACTTGAGCGTCGGAGTGGCTTGCCGGGATCCCCCGGCGCCAGCTAATCCGTGCGTTCCTTCTTGGCACTTGCAGATCCCCTTCCCTTCGCCGGGCCCGCCAAGGTTGAGGTGGCATATCCTTGACCGGAGGGTTGACTGTCGTCGGTTTTTAGCCGGAACACATATGATCAGTTGAAAAATGATACATTACATGAAAATATAACATGAAACTTAATATGACGTATTCAACTACATGGATGTGGGCCCCACTGTATAAAGTGTGTCATGTTGAATTTCATGATCAGTTATATCCATGTATTCAAATGATATTTGAATAAAAGATAATAAGAAATGTTACGAAAGAAAAGTAATTAATTAATGTAGTGGTAAGTTATAAGTGTTGATTTATAGTAATAATAGCTAAATCTAATATAATGTATTTTAATTTGATTAATAAATTTATATTATTGATAAAAAATATAAGGTACAGGAACATGTTTTTAATAAATATGAATTATGATATGCACTTTCTTATAAACAGTCAATGGCTTTTGCATGTCACTACCGTGCCAAAGTACTAAATGGTGTAATGGACCCTACAGTCTCGAGCCTTAATATGGAAAGCTGAGTTCACGAGCGCGCACGTGCGAGACGAAAGAGCTAAACGATTTTTGCAGCTGTGGCGGTGGAAACATGCGGTTGTGGCACGTGTCGTGTACGTGTCGACGATGCCAACTCATTTCATTCGCCATTTCATCGTGCTTGCGGGGCCGAACCAGTCAACTACGAAGAACATAACTAATTTTAAGGTCTAGGATTAAATCATAGTCCAATCCAGCGGCTGAACAGTGGCCTTCAACAAGTGAGCGCATGGAAAACCATGTAAAATTAATTACTTATTACAGTTGAAAACCGACTATAAATACGACATCCCTGTGTCAGTGGATGAGCGCTGCTACGTCCCCTACTTGCGGCGGCGGTGATGATCAACGGCCACGGCACTGGATTGGTGGTTGCGGTGGTGTGTTTTACTTTCTCTCCCTTCTCTTTCCTATTTCCTTCTCTTCTCAGATCTGCATGGTTTTGATGCCAATGGCGATCGTCGCAGAGGTAAGTAATCCTCTCTCTCTCTCTCTCTCTCTCCAGTTGGTATTTTTCTTCTTCCACTTTCTCGTTTTTTCTATCGTTTCAGCAAATTAGGATTATTATTATTATTTTCATTCAATGCTGAATTTGAGTTAAAGGTGGATTTGTGACATTTGTCGTTTCAATCTTTATAGCGGTTTGATTTCTTCTTCTTTAGTGTTGGTGCTAGCTGCTTGTTGCCGCTTTTGGATTAATTCTTCGAAAGTGGAAAAACAACTGACTGGTTCTGGAATTTTGATTGCTAAAGCAGCTTTTGCCATCATCTTTCCTGCTTGTACTACACAAAAGAGTTCAGAGACCGTTCGGGAAATGAATTTATTGAGTAGAAATCCAAGTAAAGATGGTGGGGTGGACCATGGAGGGATGGGGGAGATATATGCCCTGACTGACTCATCATGCTTACAGGCCGAAGGGGCCATATATCCCGTGATCGCTGATCGGTTAACTTGCAAATCTGAAATATATTGAAGTCTCTATCATCTTTGTAATTATCTGCTTTGCGTGCTTAATAGTTCAAAGAATATACAATTCAATGTCACATCCGCTAAAACTATCAAGGGATCTATTTTTTTTTTCTTTACCTTTGCGGCTTTTGTTGTCTTCATTAGGATATGTCTTTTTTCTTTTTCTCGGGGAAGACTGAGATGTCTATCTTCAAATCAACGTCAATCTCGGTAAGTATATATTCAGTAAATTTTTTTAACTTTATCGACACGCTTATCTGTTTGTTATCTTCTTTTTCTGGTTTGTAATCTGAACGTGTTCCCTTCCGAACTGGTTCGATTTTTGTTCGGGTCTTCGAGGTGCTTCCGTTTCTAGGCGGTGGTGCACCATTCAACCACCATTATATTGCTAGCGTCAGAAGCACTGAAATCATTGTCGTCGTTTGTCTGATTCTTCGTTTTTTACCTTCCATTGTTCTTTATCTCCGCAGTGAAGGAAATCATTCAGCCGCAGCTCGCTCAGTGGACATGGCATCTCCAACGGAGAGCAGGAACATGACAGTGGAGGACGCGGAGGTCACGTCAGAGCACCGGAAACGGGAGCCCATTCATCGGCAGCTCCTCCCTTCAGAGGAAGAGGATCAGAAGGCGACGGCACCACGTGAGATCGACCTCGATTTCCCCTTGATGCGGCAGACATCCATCTACTCCCTCACGCTCGACGAGATCCAAAACGCCGTCTGCGAGCCCGGCAAAACGTTCGGGTCCATGAACATGGACGAGTTCCTCACGAACATCTGGAACGTCGAGGAGGTCCAAGCCGCTGCGGCAGCGGACAACCTTCTCCAGGACGCTCGCGGAGGTGGGCTGGCGCAGCCGACGCAGCTGCTCCGTCGGCAGGGATCAATCACTCTCCCTCCGCCTCTTTCGAGGAAGACGGTCGACGAGGTTTGGGCGGAGATCCATCGAGATGCGGCGCTCCGTTCGCAGCAAGCGGAGAGAGTTCATCCAGACTGCGACACCGAGAACCCCCCTCGCCATCCGACCTTTGGCGAGATGACTCTCGAGGACTTTCTCATAAAGGCCGGCGTCGTTCGGGAAGGTTACGGCCCGCCAGGAGCCCCACCTCAGCCAGTGGCAGCAGTACCTCCTGCCGCAGTTTCACAGCAATACACGATGGCTGGCCTCGGACAGGTTATGGGGATGTCTGGGTACGCCGACCAGCAGGGGCTGGGAGCAGCGGCAGGGTGCGCGCCTAGCGCTGGCTACCCGCTAGTTGCGAATAGTTTTGGCGGGAGGTTGGGGAACGGATACGGCGCGGCTGGGACAGGGTCGCCGGCGAGTCCATTGTCTTCGGATGGAATGGGCGGTCAGTTGGACCATACGGTGGGAGGATTCATTGGAGACGTGTTTACGAACGGCGGCGGCGGCGGCGGCGGTGGAGTAAGGAAGCGACCGGCCGACGGGATTGCGGTGGACAAGGTGGTGGAGCGGCGGCAGAGAAGGATGATAAAAAACCGTGAATCAGCGGCAAGATCTCGCGCCAGGAAACAGGTAGACTTCCTTCCCTCTAACCATTTTGCGTTTTTGCTTCGAAAACAATAAAAAAAATGCACGTAAATTCGTTTTGCACACAGGCTTACACAGTGGAGCTGGAGGCGGAGTTGAACCAGTTGAAAGAAGAGAACGCTCGGCTGAGAGAAGAGCAGCGGAGAGTAATTGCAATAAGGAAGCAACTGGTAGCTTAATGTTCTACAACTCTGCTCTGCTCTGTTTCGTAGCGCATTCAATTGCTTCATTAGATCGATCTCAAGAGTAAATGTAAATTATTCTACTCTTTTCTGATTGAATAGTTGGTGGAGGCGATGGCAGAACAGGCGCGGGCCAACGTGCAGAAGGCGATAAGGAGTCTGCGACGCTGCCGCAGCAGCACTTGGTGAAGGCTGTGTGATGGACGCCATGGAATTCTAGCGGAAGGCTGTTTAACAAGGATAGATCTGCATTGTATTGTATGATGTTTGGTTTAGTGCTAAACATGCGATCAGATGTATAAATCCATGTACATGTATCCGCATTTAATTTATCATGTTTTTTTACGGTTACTTTGTTATGGCATCAGCTTCAATAAGTTTAGGATTATAATCTATTTATCTCAGTGAAATCGAGATAATATTTTTCTCCATCGTGGTTAACTATGACTTCTCGATTTACCTTCTTACATATAGTCGTGGAGCTGATCATGTGGAACCGTACCGTTGAGGTGGCGGATTTATTTTTTTATTTTTTATTTTTTTGTTGAAGGGTTATAATCTAGTTAAATTTATTATTTATTTGGGACCAAATGTGAGGATGAGCATGTTTTTCATATGCACTATTTTTTTTTTTTACATATGCATTGTCTTCATTCATGTTAATAAAGGTCATTTTCTCATTCAAGTTGTATCCATTGTGCCACAAGATCTCAAAAAATGGACGTGCATTCACAAGATGCAACCCAAGCAATTCTAGACTAACTCTAATGTTAAGAATTATCCCTAACAGTACCAATATTCACTTCATCATAGGTCAACATTTCAGGGCAACATGACATGTTAATATGACCATACTCTAGGATAGTAAATTGCTCATGTGTTCAAAAATCACAGGCTAAAGTCCCAACCTCTTAGACCAGTTCAACACCTCTAGAGTCGACCTTTCGGGCCAAGTCACCTAGGTATATCCGGTTACCGACAAAATTCATTAGATGATCCATTTTTTCTGAGATCTAGCCACATGAATCGGTTAGGTGATTCCTATTTTCTCCAAGAACTAGTTGATTGAGATCTTCGCAGGTCAAGTTTAACAGTTTGAATCAATTATGTGGTTTATATTTTTCCAAAGATCCAACCAAGATCTGTGTAGACCATGTATAATGGAAGAACCTAGTCTCTATGTATTTCTTGCCCCTATGACATTTATAAATATCTTGATATGCTGATTGTAAATATGATCAAAACACCTAATCAACTCAATAATTAACTCATGTATACTTTTCTTATCCTATATTATGCCCTCAAAGATTTAAGTATCAAAAGGACATTGTTGGATAACTTTAGCACCCTCTTATATATGTTTACACTTTTGTGTGTTGGGACTCATGCAAGCTAGAGAGAGTAAATAACTTCGATCGCTTTTCGGATACCTTCCAAAGGCAGAGACTCCAAGTCTAAAATTTTCTTAACAGGTGACTTAATCTTACCTCCACTAGAACACAACAATACAACAAGAAACAAGATTACAAATACAAATGAAAGCAAAAATACTTTTACAAATGAGATCTTGCTTTAAATGCTTTCTTGTTTCTTGAAATAATCTCTTGTTAGTCTGAAATACAACATCACTTCGTCCTCAAACCCCCAAGAACTGACTCCTTCTCTTTCAAGCGAAACCCTATTTATATGGTTATTGTTAGAGTTGATTTTTAGTCTGATATCCTCTATCGGTCGACTGATTTAGTCAGTGATTAAATAACAAATTCTGAACCTTTTGAAATCCTATCTGATTTTGTCAATTTTTCAAATATCATTTGAATCGATTTGTCAATCAGTTGAATCGATTCATTTCCATACGTTTATAAAATAATACCAGTCAATTGATTACCTTGATCAGTCGAATCAATTTATTTTTATTTGGTTCTGATTTAAATTAGTTAATTGATACACATAATCAGTCGAATCGATTTGAGTAACAAGATACATCTCTGAACAAGCTCCGTTTCACATCAAAGACCATCTCATTCTGATATCTGAGTCAAAAGTTATGGTCTTCAAAAGTTTGCTTTGTCATTTTAGACTTCCTTTGCATGACATCTAGTCAGCATTGACCTATCAAGACATCTCGTTGCCTAGCATCTGTTCAACCTTGACCTGCTCGGAACTTCATCGTTGTCTAACATCCGATCAATCTTGACCTATCAGGACTTCCTCATTGTCTAACATTCAGTCAACCTTGACCTGTCAGGACTTCATCGTTACCTGACATCTGATCAACCTTGACCTGCCGGGACTTCCTCATTACCTGACATTCGATCAACCTTAACCTATCGGGACTTTCTGGTTGCCTACATTCGGTAAACCTTGACTTGTAGGACTTCTTCATTGTCTAACATCCGATCAACCTCAACCTACTAGGACTTTAAATTACCAAGTGTCCAGTCAACTTTGACCCACTTAAATTTTCCTCTTGACAACTTTTCTGTTGGACTTCCAATCACCAAGTGTCCAATCAACTTTAACCCATTTGGACTTTTCATCTTGTGCCAAGTGTCTAGTCCTCCATGAGCCATTTGGACTTCCCATCTCGTACCAAGTGTTTGATCCTCCATAACCCACTTGGACTTTCCACTGTCAAGTATTTGATCAATCTGAGACCTACTTGACACCTAACCAACATCTTGATCAAATATCAAAATCTAACTCGAATCAAATCAAGCTTAATCAACCTTGATATAAGGTCGATTATACCAACAGAAATCCCAAAGTCTAAGTCATGTGGTTAAGAATTTAACCTTAAATCTAAATCTCCTTCTCAAATCCTCATCTTCCCCTTTTTAACATCCCTTTCTTATTTTCATTAAGAAAATCACATTTGAATACTTATCCAAGTATATCACATGGTTAGGGATAGTTAAGTCACTCGGAATAAGCTTAAACACCTTAAACAAATCTATTTTAATGAAAAATATAAAAATCAATCGACTGATTATTGATAGCAATCGATTGATACAAAAAAATTACACTTTCAATTTTCAGACCAAATTTTAGAAATGCATAAGAATTCTATAATTTTTAAAAAAATTATAAAAATTTATACATACATTACTTATGTCAAATAATATCAAAAAAAAATAATTTTCTAAGAAAATATATTTTTAAAGAATAATATAAAGTTGAAAACTATTAAAAATTTTAATATTTCACTCTAACATCAATTTGATCAATAGTGATTCCTATCAACAAATAGACTTCACCAAAGTTTTTTAAAATACTTTTAAAATTATTTTCAAAATTAATTTTCAATCATGATTTATGAGTTAAATGCATATGACTTGCACATTAATTTTTCCATGATTGACCAATACAAAATTAATGTGCTTTGACGAAACTAAAGCTCATTTGATACATCAAATTGCATCTTGAACTTAGTTCATCATCCTAACATCTTACTTGTATTTAATATATCTCAATACACACAAAAGTTAATCTTATTATTCTTGTGAGATGTAAAATTGATTTTTCTCAAAAATTAAGAGATCATGCATTTCTATCTAGTCATTATAGATTTTGATCATCTTACTTAGTGTTATATTTAAGAGGTGTCATAAGGCAATAACCTTATGGTAGAACTATTTATTAGATAAATAAAAATTTACTATTTGAATGCATATTCTCTATGTATTTGATTGAATTTTAAACTCATTTACTAAATATTTGCAATACGATTCATAGCATGAGAGAATTTGTGATTAGATCACAACTAGTGAGCATCTCTACATGTGCAATTATGAATGTATTGAAATTATTCCTAGTCAATAAATTGATAAGCATGGACGTCATCGATTCTATTGAGACTGGTACTTTTAAAACTCCTTGGTTTACCAAGCAGCTGTTCTTGCTGGCTGGAGACATTGAATATTAAGAGTTAAACGTAATGCTAGTTAAAGATAACTAGTTCATTGGAGTGACCTGCATGAGACTTCTTATGGTTCTATGCATATGTCAATGAAGATCTCAGTACAGCTTAAGTGTGAGTTTCCTTTGACTTGCAATATTCAAATTACCTTAGTCATAGAGGCTTATACTTTGACATCTTAAGCAAACATCTCTAAGGAGGTATGAGCCTAGGATGATTGGGTATAAGTTGAAGTGTCTGAAGGTGTTTGGATAGCCCACAGAGTATTCACCACTCCTTGAAAAGGAAATGTATATCCTGCGACTGCTTGTTAGGATTGTTGCTTGAAGTCTTTAGCTAAAGCATTACATGTCAAGAGTATGATACTCTTAGATACATGTATAAGTAACTTAAATCCATAGGACAAGAAAGCAAGCTTGAGCTAGGTATGATGTAGTCAGCCTAGTGGCGGCTGACACAAATATATCATGTCCTGAACAAAGCGGGTATAAGACAGAGGCGTTTCATTGTAGCTGCTAAAAGAAATGATTCTAGAATCAATCGTTGATTTTTTAGAGATGATGTACTATTAGATGCTACTTATGATCGTTTCGTAATTAATATATAACCGGAAATCTATTTGGTCACATGCACTACAAGTTTCTCTAAAGGACATAAAACGAGTTTGAGAATTGGATTCTCAAATTGAGAGAAATAAAATCTGGTTGGACCAGACAAAGGGCAAAGATGATGACTTTATCTTATGAAGACGAAATGAACCAAATGATTTGATTTTGATGGAAGATAACAGGTCAGGAGGACTTGGTTGGCATCAGGTAAATTCTCCCGAGGGGAGTGGGTGAGGACGCGTTCCTACGAGGAACAGTAGGCGCCGGTCTAACCCAGGATCTCACCGGAGATCCGAAGTTAAGACTCGAAGTCGGTTCGGTGAACCGACGTATTCTTTAAATGATTATATTTCGAGCTAACTTGTTGTGCAGGAAAGAAAGAGCTTGACGAAAGCTAACTCCGGCCGAAAAATCTATTTTTCGGGTCTGGAGTCGACTCAGATAGGTTCTGGAGTCGACTCCAGCCTAATCAGCCCAAATCCGGAAGTCTGCGCGTCAAAGTCGTCGCCAGCGGGACTGGAGTCGACTCAGATGCCGTTCTGAGTCGACTCAGGTCAAAAAGTTATCGCCACCGCCGCCACCGCGACTGGAGTCGACCCAGAGCCGGACCAGAGTCGACTCAGGAGGGATAAGCGCCGAAGCGGATAAACTTTTATCTGCCACGTCGGCTGGAGTCGACCCAGATGGCGATCTGAGTCGACTCAGGACCACTATAAAAGAGACCCGCGAGCAGCCTTCGAGACATCCATTCTTTTCGCTCTCAAACGCCTTCCTCGCGACCGTTAAGCTTCCGATCTTCGACGCCGGTGCCGAGACTACTTCAAGCTACTTCAACGAACGCCGAGACGTCGAATCCATACTCCGGGGAGCGCAAAATTCGGTAACAAAGAAAGCTGTACTTAAATTCCAAATCATTCATTTGTAATCGAATTTTTGTAATCGTTTTCTCGATATACTTGCTGCCGTAAGGAGCAAGTATCTTAGTGGATTGCCCAAAGTAAACGGTCAAGGACCGTGGGCCTTGGAGTAGCAGCGTTGCGCTGTGAACCAAGTAAAAACAAATTGTGTCATTTATTTACTGCATTTTATTTAATTAATTGTCATATTTCGCTTTCGCTTCCGCACTCGAGTTTTATCGAAATTTCGAAAAGCGTTAAAATACGCTATTCACCCCCCCTCTAGCGTATTTCCGATCCTACAATTGGTATCAGAGCGGGGGTTCTTGAAAACAGTGCAACCACTGATTCAAGACGCTTTTTCGAATTTTTTTATTTTTCGCTTACTTTTTCCCGCACTACTAATCCAAGACCAAGTCTTGGAATTCTTTTTCTTGTTTATTTTTGTGCATATATTAATGGCCCAACAAGAAGGCTCGAGCACCGCACGACCACCGTTGTTTTCCGGTGACGATTTTCCATACTGGAAAACCAGAATGGAATGTCACTTGAAAACACAAGTGGAGATGTGGATCATCATCCAGACGGGACTCATAATCCCAACTGGCAATGATGGAAAACCACTCTCCTGCGAACACTGGGATGCCGCCACGATGAAGAAAATTGAGGCAGACGCAAAGGCCACCCAGACGCTCCAATGCGGCTTAACAAAAGAAGAACTTAACCGGGTCGGACCAATCAACAGTGCTAAAGAACTGTGGAACAAGCTAATTGAACTTCACGAGGGCACATCCGACACCAAGGTAAGTAAAAGAGACTTGTTCATTAATAAATTATATAACATTAAAATGTTAGAAGGAGAATCGGCGAGCGGTCTGCACGCGAGGATCAAGGACATCCTCAACGGCTTGCACGCAATCGGGGAACGAGTCGACAACCGGGACATAATCAGGTACGCGCTCAAAGCTTTCCCTCGGAATACCTTGTGGGCATCGATGGTAGATGCTTACAAAGTATCCAGGGATTTAAATACAATTAAATTAGACGAAATGTTTTCCGAGTTTGAATTACACGAGCAATCTAATACGGAAGTGCAGGAGAAAGGTATTGCTCTTATTGCAGGTTCCGAACCCAAAAGACGAAGAATACCGGAAGACTCGGAACCATCGGACACCGACGGAAACGAAGCCGATGGAAACGAAGACGTCGCCACCGAACTAGTTAACCTAGTTCGGAAAATGTTCCGGAACAAACGCGGAGTTCGCCGGTCGGAGATCAAGAAAGTGGTGAACGCGTCAAAGCAACCGGTTACCGGAAGACAAGATACAAAGTGCTACGGCTGCGGTCGAAGAGGCCACTTCATCGCCGACTGTCCGCGGAAAAACCAAAAGTCGAAGCGGAAGGCACTCAAAGCCACTTGGGACGAGTCGTCATCCGAAGAGTCAGACGGAGAACCAACAACAAGCCTTCTCGCTCTTCCGGCACAAGACAGACCGTACGAAAGCGACTACGACTCGGACGACGAAAGCCACGGATCCGTATCCGTTTCCGAAGGTTCCAAATCCACTGTAAGTGAAAATAAATTGTTTTCAATTATAATTTACCTAAGTAAGAAATTAGTAATGACCGAAGCCGACCGTGACTCACTCCAAGAAAGGTTAGCACTTTTCGAGGAGAAAGTCACCTCCGAGTCACCGACTTTGGAAGAGCCGATTGAGGGTCCGACTCGAGCTCAACTCGAGGAAGACAACTCCCGGCTAAGAAGCCAAGTCAGTGATCTCACACGATCGCTTGAAAAATTCACCGACGGGTCCAAGAATCTGAAAATGATGCTTGGATCGCAGAAGGCTGGATACAATCGATCGGGCATCGGTTATACAACTAAACAAAAGTCATTTATTGCATTAACACGTAGAAGTCGAACACGAGTCCAAGCGTGGGTTCCGAAGTCGCGACTGGTTAACCCAGTCGGACCGAACCAATTCTTGGTTCCCAAGGATCAGGTCCACTTGGTTCGACCAATCAAGGGGCACGATCCCGGGGGAACCAGAACAAATTGTTTGATTTCATGTATAACTTAGATTTTATTCCTGCATTAGAAATTAGGTTAGTTTAAGGACCAACTACTGGATCAATTATTGCCAACATAGTACCAGGGTGGGGCGAGATGATAGTACGTCAAGGAGGCTAGACAAAGTGGTCGGGAAGGGTAAGGAGTACCTGACTTGATTCACCGAGTCGAACTGAACTGACCGAAGCTACCTCGCCACATCCTAGACTAGTTAGACCAAGGTTTTTCAATAAACCGATTAAGTCCATAATTTCTTGAATTGATTCTGACTAGGAAGTGGTCGTTGCTCCGATAACCAAGAAGGCCCCTTGCCTCGCCACCTACCTGGGAATCAATTTTTGAAATGTGTACTTAATTGGTTGAAGGTCAAACCTGAATCTAACTCAAAATTGATCAAGTATAGATACCTTTTCACAATAAACAAAGATAAAATTGAAATCATCTCACATTGAACTCATAGGATAACTGATTGATCACTTAGACTGGGTGAGATGAATAGGTAATAATCTAAAATAACCCAACCAACTCAAATCAATTTAAATCATAAAACGTAAAATTACAACTATTGCAAGGATTGAGCCTCGGGGAGCCGTCCTTTGCAATTAATTTAACCTTAACAAGGATTGAGCCTCGGGGAGCCCTCGGGGAGCCGTCCTTAACAATTTAAAAAATTTTCAAAATTAATTAACTTCAAAATTAATTAAACAAATTTTCAAAATTAAATTAACTTCAAAATTAATTAAACAAATTTTCAAAATTTAACTTCAAAATTAATTAAACAAATTTTCAAAAAAATTAATTCAAAAAATAAATTTTCAAAATTAAATTAACAAAATTAATTCAAAATTCAAAATTAACTTCAAAATTAATTAAACAAATTTTCAAAATTAAATTAACTTCAAAATTAATTAAACAAATTTTCAAAATTAAATTAACTTCAAAATTAATTAAACAAATTTTCAAAATTAAATTAACTTCAAAATTAATTAAACAAATTTTCAAAATTAAATTTTCAAAATTAAATTAACTTCAAAATTAATTAAACAAATTTTCAAAATTAAATTAACTTCAAAATTAATTAAACAAATTTTCAAAATTAAATTAACTTCAAAATTAATTAAACAAATTTTCAAAATTAAATTAACTTCAAAATTAATTAAACAAATTTTCAAAATTAAAAATTAACAAAAATTAATTAAACAAATTTTCAAAATTAAATTAACTTCAAAATTAATTAAACAAATTTACAAAATTAATTAACCTTAAAATTCAATTAACAAATTCACAAAATTAATTCACTTCAATATCTGATTCAAAAACCAAGATCCATAAAATCCAACTAAGTGTTTCTTAAATTTATAGGAACACAAGAAACTGGATAACTGGATGTTGGACAGCGGGTGCTCCAGACACATGACTGGAGATCGATCAAAATTCACCAAACTCAAGTTCAAAGACTTGGGGACGGTTGCATTCGGGAACAACGGGAAATTAAAGATAATCGGATCAGGTAATATAAAATTAGACTCAAATTTTGAAATTAGAAAAGTTTTATTGGTTGACAAATTTGAATTCAATTTACTTAGTATAAGTCAGCTGTGTGACTCAGGTTACACAGTTAGGTTCACCAAAACCAAGTGTCTACTAGAAAACAAAGAAAACCCAGAAATTAAATTAACTGGGATCAGGAAAAATAACATATATAATATTGACCTACCCTCATCCTCACTCAAGTGTTTGCTAACACAACAAGAGGAAACTAGGTTGTGGCACAGAAGATTGGGTCACACTCATGTCAGACTTATTTCAAAAATAAGTCACAATGGATTAGTTAAAGGCCTACCTACATTAATAAACTTAGAAAATGAAATATGTAATGCTTGTCAACAAGGAAAACAAACAAAATCCTCACATAAGGCAACTAGTCAAGCTCAATCAAACTCAATCTTAGAATTACTACACTTAGACCTCTTTGATTCCCACGGGGCTAAGTCACTAAGCGGAAACCAATACTGCTTAGTAATAATTGATGATTATTCTAGATTCACCTGGGTAAAATTCTTAAAAACAAAAGATGAAACATATGAAAAATTTACAACTCTATGTAAATTACTAGAAAATGAGAAAAACTTAAAAATAAAAAGAATTCGAAGTGATCATGGTGGTGAATTTGAAAATGCCAAATTCACAAAATTCTGCCAAGACAATGGCTACCACCATGAATTTTCATGTCCAAGAACACCACAACAAAACGGAATAGTGGAACGAAAAAATAGAACATTACAAGAAGCCGCGCGCACAATGTTAAACGAATATAGACTTGCAAGTAAATTCTGGGCTGAGGCAATAAGCACAGCTTGCTATATTCAAAATAGAATCCTAATTAATAAAAGACACAATAAAACAGCTTATGAAATATTTAATAATAAAATACCCAATTTAAATTATCTTAAAGTATTTGGATGTAAAGTTCATATACTAAACACTAAGGACTATTTAGGAAAATTTACATCTAAAACTAATCCTGGAATATTCTTAGGATACTCACTAACCAGTAGGGCCTATAGGGTATATAACAAAGATACATTAAAAGTAGAAGAAACCACAAATGTAATATTTGATGAAGAAAATACAAACACAGTAAATCATGATGAAATAATAAAATTTAATAATCAGTATAACACAACTAATACAAAAGATCAGGAAGATGATGAAATTAGAATAATTAACAACACTAGAACTGAACCTGAAAGAGCTGAACCAGACCCAAGTAGGATAACCCAAGCACCTAGACTTAGAGCAAGTCACCCACCTGACCAAATTCTGGGTGATCCATCCTTAGGCGTGAGGACCAGATCAGCCTATAGGAATCTAAGTCAAATTGCCTTGATCTCTAAAATGGAACCAAAAATCATAGAAGAAGCATTGTCAGATCCTGACTGGATCATAGCAATGCAAGAAGAGTTAGCCCAATTTGAAAGAAACCAAGTCTGGGACTTAGTTCCTAAACCTGAAAACAAATCAATTATAGAAACCAAATGGGTATTTAGAAACAAAACAGACGATAAGGGTGAAGTAGTTAGAAACAAAGCCAGACTAGTAGCCAAAGGGTTTAGTCAAGTAGAGGGACTTGACTATGACGAAACCTACGCACCTGTGGCTAGACTTGAATCCATACGAATGTTGTTAGCCTATGCGGCTCATAAAGGATTCAAGCTCTATCAAATGGACGTTAAGTCCGCCTTCTTAAACGGATTTATAAAAGAAGAGGTCTATGTAGGTCAACCACCAGGGTTTGAAGACAAAGACCACCCTGAGTATGTCTTCAAACTAAAGAAAGCCCTTTATGGACTTAAACAAGCTCCTAGAGCTTGGTATGAAAGGCTTTCTACATACCTGGTAACTAAAGAATTCAAACAAGGACAAATAGACCCTTCCCTATTTGTAAAAACCATAGATAAAGACTTCTTTATAGCCCAAATCTATGTAGACGACATAATCTTTGGCTCAACCAACTCAAAATATTTAAAAGAATTTATAAATATAATGAAAAATGAATTTGAAATGAGTTGGGTAGGAGAACTACATTTTTTCTTAGGACTCCAAATTAAACAAACTAAAGATGGAAATTACATATATCAAAAATAAAATATGCTAAAGATTTAGTGTTTAAATTTGGAATGGAACATTCAAAAGAAATAAATACCCCAATTGCAACAAATTGCAACATAGATAGTGACCCAAATGGAAAACCAGTAGACTTAAAATACTATAGGAGTATAATTGGAAGTCTACTATACCTAACTGCAAGTCGACCAGATATATTATTTGCAGTAGGTATATGCGCTAGATATCAAGCAAATGCTAAGGAATCACACTTAACCGCAGTTAAAAGAATACTAAGATATATCAAAGGAACCTTAACTGTGGGAATGTGGTACCCTAGAAACAATAACTTTAACTTGTTTGGATATTCAGATTCAGACTATGCCGGTTGTAAACTAGACCGCAAAAGTACAAGCGGTGGATGCCAGTTCTTGGGTCCTTGTCTAGTTAGCTGGTGTAGTAGAAAGCAGCACTGTGTTGCATTATCTACAACTGAAGCTGAATACATTGCTCTAGGTGAATGTGTTGCACAATTACTTTGGATGATGCACACATTAACGGACTTTAACTTAGAATATAAAAATACTAAAGTCTTAATAGACAATGTAAGTACAATCAACTTAACTAAAAATCCAGTACACCATTCACGGACCAAACATATAGAAGTCAAACACCATTTTATACGCGATCATGTCGCTAAGGGGGAAATTGTACTCGACTATGTCGAGTCAAAATTAAACTTAGCCGACATCTTTACTAAACCATTACCTGAGTCTGAGTTCAGTACACTTAGAAGAAAACTAGGTTTATGTTTAGTAGAGTAGGAAAAAGAAATTTGTTTTTGAAAATACATGTTTTTCAATCTATTATAAGTATATTTTGAAAATGATTTCAAAACTATTATATTTTTCAAAATTACTTTTTCTTCAAGTTTGATTTCAAAATTAAGCAAATGGAGATTTTGCCTTAGACTAGAAGAATTCCCCCTAGAAAGCATGATCCTATAGATCTAGGTGGACATCTCACAAAGCACACTAGATACCTTGTTTGTGTTTGCTAAAACATAGAACGGGTGAGATGTATAGGAATCTAGTCTAAGCCAAAATAGATGCTTTAAGTCAGTGCATCAACTAAACAGCTTAGACTTTAATTCATATTGATCAAGTTAAGTGTCCCAAAGCTAAAAGACAATCTTTGAAGTTGGGATGATACACTTAAACTTGGCTAACTGGGTCAAGCTACTACTTTCTAGTAGATGGCTAAAACCTAAGTTGGACACGCGCCCCAAAAAGAAAATTTTTTTTGTCTACTTATGTTTATTATTTATAAACTTGGACTCAAACCCATAGAACCTAATATTTTTGATTATGTCAAAGGGGGAGAGAATTGAGGTTCAAGTTAATCAAAAAGTTTCCAAAATCAATTTCCCAAAATTTTTCAAGTCAAAAAGTTTTTGAAAGCATAAGTTACTTGAAAAAGGGGGAGTGAAGGATTCAGGGGGAGCAAAACACACTTGCACTGCATTTTTAATATTGCTCAGTTATTGCTCAGTTAATACTACTATGTTTTGAATTTTAGTGATTTGTAACTTAACTTGAAACCTTAAGTTGCCATAATCAAAAAGGGGGAGATTGTTAGTGCAGGAAGCACTAGCAGGTCAAACCTATGTTTTGATTATGGAACTAGGATCAAGTTAAGTATGTGGTTTGGCTAACCAGATTGAAATGAGTTTGCAGAGAACAGGTAAAGTCCTAGTGTGGCTAGGCAAGAAGACTTGGCAGAGTCAACGTGCACCAGGCAAGATCTGGACTTGGGTCAGGAGGACCAAGTTGCAGATGAAATGGACTTGGTCAGGAGGACCAAGTTGCAGAGAAGAATGGACTGATCAGGAGGATCAGTTGCGTTCAAGTCCTGGGGGGCAACGACAGAGCCGAGCAAAAGTCCAACAGGTCAGGAGGACTTGGTTGGCATCAGGTAAATTCTCCCGAGGGGAGTGGGTGAGGACGCGTTCCTACGAGGAACAGTAGGCGCCGGTCTAACCCAGGATCTCACCGGAGATCCGAAGTTAAGACTCGAAGCCGGTTCGGTGAACCGACCGTATTCTTTAAATATTATATTTCGAGCTAACTTGTTGTGCAGGAAAGAAAGCTCGACGAAAGCTAACTCCGGCCGAAAAATTCTATTTTTCGGGTCTGGAGTCGACTCAGATAGGTTCTGGAGTCGACTCCAGCCTAATCAGCCCAAATCCGGAAGTCTGCGCGTCAAAGTCGTCGCCAGCGGGACTGGAGTCGACTCAGATGCCGTTCTGAGTCGACTCAGGTCAAAAAGTTATCGCCACCGCCGCCACCGCGACTGGAGTCGACCCAGAGCCGGACCAGAGTCGACTCAGGAGGGATAAGCGCCGAAGCGGATCAAGTTTTATCTGCCACGTCGGCTGGAGTCGACCCAGATGGCGATCTGAGTCGACTCAGGTCGACTATATAAGGCACCCGCGAGCAGCCTTCGACACATTCATTCTTTTCGCTCTCAAACGCCTTCCTCGCGACCGTTAAGCTTCCGATCTTCGACGTCGGTGCCGAGACTACTTCAAGCTACTTCAACGAACACCGAGACGTCGAATCCATACTCCGGGGAGCGCAAAATTCGGTAACAAAAAACTGTACTTAAATTCCAAATCAATTCTTTGTAATCGAATTTTTGTAATCGTTTTCTCGATATACTTGCTACCGTAAGGAGCAAGTATCTTAGTGGATTGCCCAAAGTAAACGGTCAAGGACCGTGGGCCTTGGAGTAGCAGCGTTGCGCTGTGAACCAAGTAAAAACAAACGAGTCATTTACTTTACTGCATTTTATTTTATTAAATGTCGTTTTCGCTTTCGCTTCCGCACTCAAAGTTTTATCGAAATTATCGAAAAGCGTTAAAATACGCTATTCACCCCCCCTCTAGCGTATTTCCGATCCTACAAAATAATACTCAACAGGTAACAATTATCAACAGATAACATAAATCAAGGTCATAGGAATCATGTAAATGTAAACATGTATGTAATGTCACGCAGTGCAACAATCATAGCAAACATGTGCAACAGCCACAACCACATGAATAAAGTAAACTATGTATAACCTACTAATAAATGCATGTAAATATGCAACAACCATTGCAGTCAAATGCAAGTCATTGTCTACACTCGCTATCCCTAGTCACCCCCAGGGTAGTGAAATGAGGCGCACAACAGGACATACTGCACAGACTCCAATAACTAACCACCACCAATCTAGTGGGGAGCGGGCAGTGTAGTAGGAGGAAAATATAGCCAGTCTTGGTTGCACCCAACTATAGTGCAACATATACTCTCGCCCCTGTATCTTACAACAACACGGTGCCGGGCAAGAGCCAACAAGAACAACCAATAATGCTGTCAATAACATCTACAACTAGTATGGATGTAATGATGATCATCCCAACATGTAATAACTATAATTAATTAGCATGATCAACAGGAATCAATAGGAGTCAACATATATCAATGATACAACAGTTAAAACTGTTCTACAGTAGATTGATCAATTAGAGGTCATACGACATGTATCAAGCAACGAATCATACGAGTATCAATAGAGTGAATGATACAGATAACAAGAGTATCGACATGGTAACAATAGATCATCACAAGATCAACCGGCAAGTATCAAGCAATGATTATCAAAAGTATCAACTAGATAACTATCTCAAGCAGCATGAATAACAACAGGATAGATAAAATAACAACATAAGTCGTGCACGGAAAAAATAGACTTGTATTGACCAAATACAGGGTATTCACTTGATCAGATGATCGTCCACAATCGAACTCCCAAAATATACCCAGACTCCATGTATAATAGGACAGATCCAATCAAGGTACTGCAATAAACGACAATACAACACTTACTACAATGATACTGTATCAAATTACAGTAATTAAATTCCATAGTTTAATCCAACCTATCCAACTAATCCTAACCCTTGGTTAATGATCAACTTAATATTTTACTTGAACTTAAGCTAATGGAAATTCATAATTCTATTTGTTACAATCATATTTAACTAAACCCAACCAACCTAATCCAACTAAATCCATCTATCAACAACATATCAACATAATCAAATGTTAACCTCATCCTTAATCCTATCATTAGCCCTAAATCCACTAACATAACCTAATTAAATTAATTCAATCGTAGTTACTCCTCAACTCACAACCCCAATTAATCCTAGATTCGACACTTACCATCTAACATCATCTTCATCAACCACTTCCAATACCAACTGGCCCATCCTAACTCCACAAACCCAACACAACAACCCACCATGATTCAACAAAAACCAAGATTTGAAATCAATCACAACCCATCAAGAGATTACATCCAAATCCCACCGGAAACATTCAAACAGTAACCTACCGTGTTCAACCTCACACAACCAGAACAACCTTCAAATCCATAGCTAATCGAAACCATCAGATTAGAATCCAGAAGAAGCTTACCTTAGATTGAACCCTAGAGAGCCCTAATCAAGCTTCGGTTCTTCCTCCTCACCTTGCTGCCCCCATCCACCGAATCTTCAACTGAATCAGCTCACATCAATGAGCTATGGGAAGAAAGCAAATCCAAAACTAAGGAGAATTGAAGAAATCCAAAGAAACCCAGCTCAAAACTCTTACCGATCGTCTTCTTTTTTGATTCACTGCTGCCCAATTCCTCTGTTCGACGACTTGAATCGGCACGCCTGACCGATGACCAGCCAACCCCCCATCTCTCTGCGATCCACCACCAGAGTTTCAGTCGTCGGTGATCCTTCAACTCCAGCTCTAGCGTCGACCGTGGATCTCTCTCGGCGTCGGTGGTCACGAAGGGAAACGGAGGTTACGCACGATCGGGATCTTGTGGATGGGGAGCGGCGATTGGGAATGAACAGTGCCGATTTTAACATCTCTTAACGGGTTACGGATTCTAACCCATTAACCCTTTAATCTCATCAATAATCAAATAACTCTAATAACCCTATAACCCATTAATACCATTAGATGAGTTAGGGTTTGATTAATCAAACCCATCAACTCATGATTAATTTAATTAATCCCATCTTCCATAAATCCCTACTTTTAAGGTTAATTATATTTACAATTTAACCCCTAATTTTTGGTATTTTACACTAATGGTTAGGATTAATTACAACCATCCATTCATATAAATCGTAAATCCATCTTATCTCATTGAACTTGGTTTGCTACAGTAACTGATTCAATTGCTACAGTAAATCCTAAAAAATCAGCTTCTCCTCTTTCCTGATTCGGCCCGCATGAAAACAAGGAAGAAGAGGTCACGATTTCTCCTCTCAAAATCATGCCCGTCGCTTCTGGTTGCAAGTGGTCGATCGGAGAAACCCTAGTCGAGCATCGCCCCTCTCCTCCCCAAGTGCGGCTGCAGTTCCCGAACGTCGCCGCTTCTCTCCTGAGTGCAACTATTGGCAGATGGGATCATGGTTTTTTCTCCTGCTCGTGGCCGATCGCAAGAGGAAAGGAGCTCATCATCGACCACTAGAATCACGTTTTCCGGTGAGAGCGCCGACCAGTCCCCCCGATCATGTTTGCGCCACCTTCCCCATTGCGATTTGGTTTTTTTCTCCCAGGGAATCACAATTTACTCGAGATTGAGAGCTGCGTGTATTCTTCCCAAAAGCATCCTTTTGTTTCTCGGGATTGAAGACCTTAGGGCAGCATTCCCTGATTGCGAATTCAACTAGATTTCGTGACTTCCTTTTTTCTTCTTCTTGTGAAGAAACCTAATCGAGCCTTCCCCAAGATTGCGATTTTGTGTCTTCTCCTCTGGCCGCCGACCCCATGAGAAAATGGCTAGATCATGATTTCACTCGGCCGCCTTTAATAAGATATGTATTGAATAATTTATTATTTTACAATTTTAATTTTTAGTCATATCTTGTACATTGTTATTTCTTGTATTTGTATATATGTGTTATGATAATTAATTTTAATTATTATTCTATTTTCGCTGCGCATGTTTGTGAAACATGTAAACACGCGCACTACACCAGGATGATCCTAACATTTTGCTGGATTCTTCAATTGATTTTTTTATCTCAAACACTTGAACTTCTAGTCGTCTATGGTCAACAATCATCTGAGGGATACAACAATGGAGTTCTCTGTGTTCCTTCCATGTTTGTCCATATAGTGACATCCATACAACTATCTTATAGAGATACAATGCCAAATAAAATATGAAAAGTACTTACTTTTGCTAAAGAACCATTCAAGCGTTCGCTTAAGACCTCTAGGTCTAGATGCGACAAGACTTCGATCTCATAACGATGGATCTCGTCCATGGCCTACTTAGACTGCTCCTCTCTTTCTTCAAGAGAAGCCCATCTCCTCTCCTCTGGGGTACTTCAAGGAATTCGGGGGGGGGGGGGGAGGATGAGTAGGAATCGACAGGGATCCTTTTTCTAGCACAATCTGTTGGTGCAGGGAGCATCAGATAATTGAACCTTAATTTTGATAATGGCAAGAGGTTCAAGTTAAGTGTGTAGTGATTACTAACAAGTTGATCTAAGTGTGTAGGGAGCACAAAAAAGTCCTAGTTGAGACTAGGCACAGACAAGTCCTAGTAGACACTAGGCAATAGAAGTCCTAGCTAGAGACTAAGCAGTGGAAGTCCTAGTCTAGAAGACTAGACAGAAGTCTTGGCGGATCAAGTGTACCAAGTGAAAGTCCAAGCAGGTCAGGTGGATCAGATGACTGACAATGGAAGTCTAGGCAGGTCAGGTGGACCAGATGTTTAGCACTGGAAGTCTAGGCAGGTCAGGTGGACCAGATGTTTACTAGGAAATCTTGGGGGCTGAGGATCGAGGCTAAGCAGAAAGTCCAACAAGTCTAGAGGACTAGTTAGCAAACAGGTAAATTCTCCCAAGTGGAGTGTGTAAGGGTGCATTCCTAGTGTGGGAACAATAGGCGTCGATCTAACTTAGGATTTCACTGAAAATCCAAAGATAAGATCAAAAATAGTTGTAAAACTGTTGATCTTTTCCTGTTACTTTTGCTTTTGTGCTAACTTGTAATGCAGGAAAGGAGGGGCAGGAACTTTAGTTCCAGGCACCCTTATCTGGATTCAGGCAATCAGAGTCCAGGCACCCTGAGTGGTTCTAGGCGATCGGACATCAGCGATATAGAGCTAGCGAAGCAGTGAGGTGGCAAAGTCCCAGTGGTCGGGACACCTCGGCTTTCAAGTGCCTAAATCGGTTCCAAGCGCCCTGGATCTAGATAGGCGTTGCGGAAGTCCACGTCAGTATACAGACGTAGCAGTCTATGGCTGTGAACCAAGTAAAACACCCATGTCTCTTTCGTTGTGTTTACTTTTCCCTGCATTTACAATTTTGATCATACGAATTCATGGATGAATTTATGAATTTTGAAAACACTATCGATAGTACTATTCACCCCCTCTATCGCTCTCAACAATCCTACAATTGGTATCATAGCGAGGGGCGCTCGAACACAGTGCAACCACTGGTCGAGCAAGTTTTTTAGATTTTTCAAAGTTTTATCAATTTGTTCTATCTTTCTCCCGCACTACTCATCCAAAACCAAGTCTTGGTATAGTTTTCTTTTTTATTTTGTGTGTAGGAATCAATGGCCCATCAGGAAGGTTTCAGTATCACAAAGCCACCTCTGTTCTTTAGGGAGGGCTTCATCTACTGGAAAGGTAGAATGGAGTACCACCAAAAGACACAAGTGGAAATGTAGATCGTCATTCAAATGAGATTCATGATGTGCGTAGGTCATATATGATTTTTTAGCCTTGTTTAACGCTCATCTACTTGTAATTCATTGCATATGCTCTACTTTATCACACCTTATTCATTTATTATTACTTGTTTCTACTCTTTTGCTCGGAGATCTGCTCTTTGTATATTTTTGATTGATAGGATGTGATTCGGAGCTAAAATGATGCATTATTGATGGTGGAGCAAGGAGCCATGAAGTTGGAGATTGAAGCACATTTTGATGAGTTTGGAGGTCATTTGAAGTGCTTCAGAGGTCCACACGACTGTGCCAAAGGTGCCACAGTCGTATCCCATCATCTAGACCAGTTTTCAGGCTTCCAGAGAGTGCCCCGGGCTGAGGCACGCCCATGCCAGGTCCAACATGCCTCACGTTTCTAGGGTACAGACACGGCCTGGCCGTGCACTCATGTCCTTTCCTGCTCTGCAAACTAAAAGTAAAACGGATATAACGATCCATTGACCCATGGGGCATGCCATTACCAAAATGAAGATAACTTCAAGATCTATAACTTTTCTTCAGGGTGTGTAGTGATTTCATCTCTAGGCCATGAGGCACGACCGTGCCCACCTTCCAGATTGAGACCAGTTTGGGGTCGTGCTAGGAGGCACAGCCGTGCCTATTGAGACCAGCTTGGGGTCGTGCCTAGGAGGCACGACCGTGCTCATTTTCCAGATCAACGCCTACTTGGAGCTGTGCCTAGGAGGCACGGTTGTGTCTCATTTCCAGAACACCTACTTGTGGCTGTGCCTACAAGGCACGACCGTGCCTACGGGACACGGGCGTGTTACGCCTGGGGCCTATAAATACATCTTTTTGCAACCCTTTTTAGGTTATCTTAGGTTAGGTTACCCTAGGGTCTTGGCTTGGGGGCGGCGCCTCCCCACTCTTGGGGAGGCCCTAAACGCTTCATCTATGATCCGATCCACCCTCTCCACCGATCCATCCTACACCGGAGCAAGAAGATCTTCAAAGGATGCCCGTGCTTCAAGATAAGTCCTCCCCTCTCTTGTGGATGATATTTTTCTTGTATTCTTGTTGTAATCTTCTTGTAATGGAGTAGATCTTTGAGTTTAGGATGTAGGATGAACATTAATGTAATGATGGTGATGTAAGAACTAGTTCATGTTATTTTTTCCTATTCAATGAAGAGTTTACACTTGTTTCATGTATTGTGTGCCTTGAATGTGTTTGATGAAATATTTGTGTGAGCGCATGTGCATGATTATGAGGAGTAGATTACTGTGTAGGGGGATCTTAGGATCGTATGACCGGGGTGCCTTGTGACAGAAGGTGAACCTTTAACCGGACTTTCTGAGGTGACCTTTATATGGTGGTAAACTCCCTTAGGGGATAGCTAATGGCTATTGATGACTAGGAAGGGGTCCCTTAATTGGGTGCTCGGTGACAGAGGGTAGTATACCAGTAGTATTGCTGGAGTGCCCGGTGACAGTGGGAGAGCTATAGAACCAGGCTATCTAGGTATCGTCCTGAACTAGTAATCGTAGCGTTAGAGTATCATGATTTAATTCCGACAAAGCCTGACGAGGTCGAGTTGGTATCTTGGTTAGAATCCTCACAAGGTGGTAAACATTGAGAGTAAGGGAACAAACATGAATTAGGGATGTCACCTAGCATTGATGTGAAATTGAAATCCTAGACTTATCCATCTCATCCATAAATCCCCAAGCCAATCTCTCTCTCTACCATACACACAATCCTCAACCATTTCGCTTCCTTAAGAGTCTAGAATACTAGCCTTGTGACATCACTATAGCTAACAACAGTCCCTGTGGATTCGATATCTTTTTATTACTTGACGACAACCGTATACTTGCGGTTCCCATCAAGTTTTTAGCGCCGTTGCAGGGGACTGTTGCTATTAGCTTTAGTGACTAACAATTTTAGTTACTCTAGACTTTCGAAAATATAAAAAAAATTTAAATATAGAAAATCTAAAATATTTTTTTTGAGGATTAAATGGATGCTCATACACATCGGTTACTCCAAATAGAAAACTTAAGATTAGTTGTGTTGTATGCTGATGATTATTGTGCGTTTTGTTGTGCTGATTGACATGTGATTAAAACTTACCCAATTTTATTTGATCCAGTCTACAATCTTGGTATAGAGAAACCTGGATGTATCCCTTATAATGAAGAATGGGGAACATCATAACTTATTTGCTTTGATTGTTTAAGACAAGATAAATTTTTGTGAAAATTATGGCAAAAAGATTTTAGAGGCTGATCATAAAAGGGTTGAAGATCTCACTGTGGATTTATTTAAAAATTTACTCTATCCTGCTGTTGATGATATTGTAGTTGATGATGTTGTAAAAGATATGTAGGCACTCGTACCATGTTAAAAAAGTCTCAAGAATCATTTTCTTCTATTCCACATTTTATTCCTGTTATGGATGATGCAGGATTAGGAGTCATCGAAAGGGTTAGTGTAGGGACTTGTGCATTAGAGGCCAAGCCCCAAGAATCACTTCTCTTAGTTGATCTTCCAACCGCATCAAAGCGCATCCTATCCTCAAATATGTTTGATGACTTGCTAAATTTTATGATTGGTAAAGATACTATTTCTTATTTGATATCCTGTAGTTGATGATGTTGTGGAAAGATATGTAGGGGCTCGTACCATGTTGAAAAAGTCTCAAGAATCATTTTCTTATATTCTACATTTTATTCCTGTTATGGATGATGTAGGATTAGGAGTCATCGAAAGGGTTTGTGTAGGGACTTGTGCATTAGAGGCCAAGCCCCAAGAATCACTTCTCTTAGTTGATCTTCCAACCGCATCAAAGCGCACCCTACCCTCAAATATGTTTGATGACTTGCTAAATTTTATGATTGGTAAAGATACTATTTCTTGTGATATACCTATGTTTACCAATCTATCTTTTCTCAAGTATATTTGTGGTAGGAAATTTTTTGATTATGATTGGCATACAAAACTTTCACAGCAATTATATGGGATTACTTATAGTAACCATTTGTATATGAGCATATTTAATGACAAGACTCAGGGCCCTCAACCGTAGGGTTCTGAAGTATCTTACACCTCCACGGTCGAGGTTTAAGTAATAAAAATAAAGGTCAAGCTAAAGACCTTAAACAAGTACTGCTTGGGAGGCAACCCAAGTTTCCTTTTTGTTTTATTTTAATTCCTTTCTTTATTTTCTTTTATGCTTTATTTTGTTTGCTAACCCACAAACCCTCTACTTACTTTTTCTTGTTATATTTTCTTTTGAAGGTTTCATTGATATGGAGAAGTGTGCTTACCTTGAGGAGAGGGATTAAATAACTAAAGGCTCTGAACATCTTTTGAGCTTCATTGGATAATTTTTCTCCAATCATATTTCTGCTCCATTAATATTTCTTTATTTTCATTGAGACATAGAAAAATGTAAGTCTGGGGGATGTACATATTTTGGGTTCTTAGTTAGATTTAGTTATATCTATTAGGAATCGGGAGATGGCTAGAGAGGGG
>NC_133869.1:3883197-3916436 GCF_044706935.1 Curcuma longa
AGGTCATAATCCTTGGATTAGTATAGCATTTGACAAGCACATTTAAAGCAGTGATGGGAACAGCAGATTATGCAACCCTTATGGTAGTAAAAACCCATGTTTTAAAATCCATACAACCCTTATGGCAGTAAAAATGAGTTGACCATATGGCCATGGCAATAAGGATCTATAAGTTGAAACTAAATCCATGTTTGACCATATGGCCATGGCAATACATCCCTTATGGGAACAACATAACATTTGACAAGCACATTTAAATATCAGGACCTATAAGTTGAAACTAAACCCATGTTTTAAAATCCATACAACCCTTATGGCAGTAAAAATGATATATACCAGTCTAGTCAAATTGATGTTCTAAAAGCAGTGTGTACTAGTGTCTGTAAATGCAGTGTGTAGTGTAGGATGATATAGATCAGTCTATCAAGCAAATACATGAATCTGTAGATAACTAGAAGGTCAAGCAAGCACTTAAATGACATAGCAAACCTTCATAAATTAATTCCATTTATAGACCAGTCTATAAATGCAGTAAAAATGACAGAGCAAACTGAAGACAAGTCAAATGGTTCAGTTCAGACAGCTTGAAGAATTCAGAAACAACCTTCATAAATTCCATTGTTAATGACATATCTTTCCAAAGATCTTCCAATCCATCACTTTCTGGCAATACTTTTTCATCTTCATTGAAGTTCCAGTCGTGTGCCTTCTCTTGCAGAGTCACAGCAGAGTCCTAGAATCAAGCATCAGTCAGAGATTGTTAAAATCAGCAATTTATCTGTCAAGCAGCAATTTATATAACACATATCAATTGAAACACCAATATCTGTTAGAGATATTACATGAATGACTTCAAGTTCTTTAGTTACGCTCTCATACTTGCCTCCATCCATCCTTTCCTCCTCTTTGTTGCAATCCTCGTTGTTGATCTTCCTCCTCTTATTAGCCTTGAGATCCAAACTAGAAGGGGAAAAAAGGTGTATTGCAGTGATAGAAATAATTTTTGGGGGAAGACAAGAGGCAAGGTTTTAGGAGGATAAACCTCTCACACGAAGGTGCAGGATCACGTCCACAAGAGTTGGGTGTCCAAAGTTTCTCCACGTTAGGGCTCCCTTCCACATCAGGGCTACTCGACTTTGAAACCCTAGGGCAAGTTGAGGGAGGGCGACGAAGAAGGCGACTAAGGGGTTTGCTTTATGGACGAGCTAGTCTAGCCCAGGGAGATGATATGGCACGAATCAAAAAGCTCCTCATTGCGATAGCATGGGAAGCCGGCACCGCTATGCTTGTTGGCTGCGGAAAGAATGAGACGGGAGAAAATGTTGGACCGCGTTATCGCTCCCGTTGAGGATGAAACTAGCACGAGAGTGTTATACTGCGTCGGGATCGGGATTCGGAGAGGATAAGTTGGGCGAAGCGGCAAGAGCGGAAGAGAGGCAAGGAGAGGTGCGAGAGGGGGAAGAGGATCAAGGCATAACTTCGAAGCATACCATGGAGATAAGAAGCTGAAAGGTTTCTGATGGGTGAAATCTTCGAAGCAGACCGGGAAGATCCTGGATATGTAAGATATCCTACATTTGAAAAAATCGTTGTCTTTGACCAATCAAAAAAACGCTAATAGACAACGCTTTCTTAAAAGGCGTTGTCTCTGACCCAAAAAAACTGCTAATAGACAACGCTTTTTGAAAAACGTTGTCTTTGATTTTTATAAGACAACGCTTTTGGCTAAAAATGTTGTTAAATAAAAAAAGACAACACTTTTGACAAAATGCATTGTCGTTCTAGTGTTGTGTATTAGCTTTTTCCTAGTAGTGTGGCATATGTACCCTCCTACTAGTGGAGGCATCAGATGAAAAATAATAGCATGAAAGATATGCAAACTAATGTCTATGTCTAATATATGAAGTAATGCATATAAAAGAAATGTATGAAATAGTCGCATCATCGTGACGTCCCTGATAGTCAGGGGCAAAATGCAAGTCACTAAGACTCTATACAGAATATAATCCTGCACTCTTAGTCTAGAAGAGAACTGGGTCACTGTGAGGGCCCTCTCCTCTCCAAAAAAATATGAATGCATGAGGTCCAGGATTATGTGTGAATAGGGATCCCCAAAAAGTACATCTCTAGGGAGTAGCAGGTAAATAGACATGATGAATGTCTAAGTCTTAAGTGCTCTCTAATGACGGTGGGTGATAAAATGAAATCCCTCCCGGCTACTCGAGTGGAATAGGTCAAATTGTCGATCTGAACTATGTTATTGTATAACTTGGAAAACAAACTCGTGTTAACCGGCTAGTACAATACACTAGTTGCTGAAAGTCGTACTGCTCTACGACCTCCATGATGGTATGCATGAATGTGTAAAGAATGACTTACAAGTTCCTCAGAGAGAAATCTAGAGTCTGTATTATGAGTACTAGAAGTATTAGCCTCAGTAATCTTCCTCTAAATCTTATTGCATAAATTAAAGCTTAATTAAGAAAAAAATTAACTTTAAATAGCTTTAGGATTATTTTAGGGGCTTACCTAGACATTTTCGAAGGAGAAATAAGAATGTGATGACTTAAAACCTTGGCGATGGCATGGGAAGAGAGATTTTTAAGGTAGGAAGAGGGTTTAAGGTTCAGGTTATTTTTATAAAGACGATCTGGGCGCCTAGATTCAAATCGGGGCACCTGGATTTTCTATGGTGCAGGGCGCCTGAAAAAATTTCTAGGGGCCTGGATCTTAAAATCGAGGATGCCTGTGTAAAATCATAGGCGGTGTTCAGGAAGCGGTTTAGGGCACTTGGATTTATATCTAGGTGCCCGAATTAGATTGGGTCAGGCCTTAATGGGTTTTAAATAGGTTGGGTTTAATTAAATTTTAATTAGAGTTTAAGTTAGTTTAAGTTAAGTTTAATTAATTAATATTTAGTAATGTTTTATTAATTAAGATTTAGTTAAGTTTAATTAATTAAGATTTAGAGTTAAGTTTATTTAATTAAGTTTTAGAGTTAAATTTAATTAATTAAGATTTAGAGTTAAGTTTAATTAATTAAAATTAAGTTTAATTTTAAAATTGAGTTTAAAACTAGATTTATTCCTAATTTCATCTCACCCATTTCTAGATTATCACACAGTTAATCCTATGGGTTGTGTGAGATGATTTTTTATTTTTATCTTGGTTAAGTTAATTGTGATTTTCTAGAATTTGATTAACCTTAAGTTAGATTCAAGTTTAACCTTTTGACTCACTAAGTGTGTATTTCTAAAATCAGCTTTCAGACAGTGGCGAGACACAGGGGCCTTCTTGGATATCAGAGCAATAACCACATTCTAAGACAAAGCTGGTTCAAGAAATTGCACACATAACTAATTTAGGGAGAAATTTTGGTCTAACTAGTCTAGGGTTTGACGAGGTAATTTTGGTTAGTTCCACTCAGTTAAGTAAATCAATTAGGGTACTCCTTACCGCACTTGACTACTTAAACTAGATTTTCTTAATGTACTATTGTCTCATCCCACCCTGGTACTAGCTTGGGCAAGTATTAATCAAATTTTGTATCCTTACCTAACCTAGGTTCAATCTAAGTACAAAAAAAATATAAAAAAATAAAGAAATGAAAAAACAAGCAATTCTACCTAACATGTATGGTTTTAGGTTCTCTTGGATCATGACCCCTATTAGATCTAGTTAGATGATGTATTTGATCTCTTGGGGACCCAGTAATAGTTCAGTCCAACTAGATTGGTCAGGTTGAACTTTGAAACTCATGCTTAGACTTGTGATTTCTTGGGTCGATTCAATAAAGACATATATGTTCTATGTTTGGCTTTGTGTCCAAGCCTAGATCTATTGTACACAACCCTTTGAGTTTCAAGCATCATGCCAAGATACTTGGAGCCCGAAGTGAACCTTTCCAATGATCTTTTCAGATTGTCAATCTGAAGTTTCAACTTGGAATTTTCTTCCTCAAGTTTGACTTGAGTTGAATTTCCAACTTGAACATTTTTAGTTGGTGAACTGAAGTTGACTTTCTCCTTAAGAACTGCTACCTCCTTTTGGAGAGATTTAACTTAAGCACTGGACTTAGCCAATTTCTTAGTTAAACTATAAATTATTGCATATAATTTATCCAAACTTACAGAGGTTGTTGACCCTTCTGAAATGGATACGGATCCGTGGCTTGAATTTGAGTCGTTATCTGATTTGTCTCCGTTTCTGTTAGATCCTCTTGAGCTAGAGAGAGCTAGGAAGCTTGTGTTAGCTTCCTCCTCTGAGTCCTCTGAAGATGACTCGTCCCAGGTAGCCTTGAGCGTCTTCTTCTTTGTTTTGCGCTCTTTCTTTTGATTTGGCCATTCAACCTTGAAGTGCCCTTTTTCCTTACATCCATAGCACGTGACTTCAATCTTGTTTGTAGGTGTTTTGCTTGAGTTAGCTTTTTGCACCACCTTCTTCATTTCTAACTATCTAATCTTGCGCTTCTTCTTCAGCATTTTTTGAACTAGATTTACTAGCTTGGTAGCAACTTCGTCATTACTTTCTGAACCCGATGATTCTTCAGATTCTTCTTCTACTTATCTCTTGGACTTCTTTTCTTTGGTCTGACCTGCAACAAGAGCAATCCCTTTCTCGACCGAATTGGCGTTAGTTTGCTCATGCAGTTCAAATTCAAAAAATAATTCATCTAATTTAATTTTTGAAAGGTCCCTGAGAGACCTTGTATGCATCAACCATTGATGCCCACAAAGTGTTCCTAGGGAACGCTTTCAGTGCGTACCTTATTATGTCCTGATTTTCAACGGGTTGACCGATTGCATGGAGTCCGTTGAGTAAGTCTTGGATTTGCGTGTGTAGTCCACTAGCGGATTCACCTTCTAGCATCTTTATGTTGTATAGTTTGTTGAGTAGAAGATGGCGCTTGCTGACTTTTGTGTCGGAGGTCCCCTCGTGGAGCTCGATGAGTTTGTCACATAGATCCTTGGTGCTTATAAACGGGCCGACTCTGTTGAGTTCTTCCTTGGTCAACCCACACTGGAGTGTCTGGGTTGCCTTGGCATCGACTTTAATTTTCTTCTTAGTGGTTGCATCCCACTTTTCGCATGACTGAGGAAGGTCATCGCTGTCAATAGGGATTGTGAATCCAGTCTAAATCACTATCCATATATTCACCTGTGTCTTGAGGTGGTACTCGTATTCTACCTTTTCAGTAGATGAAGTCCTTCCCAGAAAACAGAGGTGGCCTGACAGTGATGTAACCTTCTTGATGGGCCATGTTAACCCTGCACACAAAGTAATAAATCAAAATGTACCAAGACTTGGTCTTGGATTAGTAGTGCGAGAGAGAATAATAAGATTAAAAAATAGTGTGAAAATGAAAAAATCAAAAAAATTGCTTGATCAATTGTTGCATTGAGATCGGACACCCCTCGCTCTGATACCAATTGTAAGATCGTTGAGAGCGCTAGAGGGGATGAATAGCGCTTCCGTTGCGTTTTCACACTTTTTGATAAAAACGTAAAACTTGCGTACATAAAATAGAGAAGGTAGCGGAAAAGACACAAGTACACAGAGGTTTTACTTGGTTTACAACCACAAGCTGCTACTCCAAGACCCACAATCAAAAGATCATTTTCGACGGAACAATCCACTAAGTAACTCCCCTCTTACGAAAGGGAGTTAAGCGCTTTACAAAAACGTAAGATCGGTAACAAGGATACCGACTTAGAAATTAAGAATAAAATGTAAAGCACAAGTTATACCGACAGAAATGTGTAGACTTTGATGTAGCTCCTCGGTGTGACGACAGCATTCCGGATGATCTTTCTTCATGCAGACGGTCATCGTTAGGTCATAGTCTGATGCCTCTAGGGTTCCCCCTCGAGGCTCTTTTATTGAGTGATCCAGGCGCCTGGAAGCCTTTTTGGGCACCTCCACGTTGTCCGTCGATCCACTATCGACGCTGCTGACTGGACACTTTTCAGGTGTCCGTATCCCTTTTCGGGTGCCTCTATGCTGATATGGAGGTTTCTGATCAACTTTCACTCTGCAACGCCTTATCCAGATCAGGGCGCCTGGAACCTTTTCAGGTGCCTGAAGCCTGAGGTGTCTTGACCATTGAGACTTTGCCACCTCACCGCCTCGCTGGCCCCATTCCGTTGTCGTCTAGTCGCTTGGAACCAATCAGAACGCCTAGACTGTTCAGTCGCCTGAATCCAGATAAAGGCCCGAAAACACAAGTTTTAGCCTCTCCTTTCCTGCATTACAAGTTAGTGCAAAACACAAAAGTAATAAGAAATAAATAGTTTAACAAACTGTTTGGTCTTGACTTCAGGTTTCTAGTGAAATCCTAGGTCAAACCGACACCTACTGTTCCCCTTACCGAGAACGCGTCCTCACCCACTCCACTCGGGAGAATTTACCTTGTGTCAACCAAGTCCTCCAGACTTATTCGACTTTTGCTTAGCCTCGATCCTCGACCCCCAGGATTTTCACCGCTAGACATCCAGTCCTCCAGACTTGTCTAATCTTCCATCTGATGTACTTGATCTGCCAAGTCTTTCTGCCTAGTCCTCCTGATCAGGACTTTCTTGCCCAGTCTTCCAAACTAGGTCTTCCCACCTAATCCTCCATATTAGGTCTTCCTGCCTAGCCTCCAGCTAGGGCTTTCACCACCTAATCGCAGCTAGGGCTTTCGTATGCTTAGCCATAACTAGGGCTTTAATTTTCTGTGCTATCTGCACACTCAATTCAGTTCATCAGATAACTTCACACATTTAATCTGAACCCTTTGTCATTATCAAAATCAACTCAAATATAGTTTAATAGGTTCCTTTTACTCTCTTGAGTCTCACCGTGCTAAAAAATTCTTAATTCATGACTTCTATCGATTTAAAAAATTCAATCTTTTACTTTTAACACAATGTTAATCTGGAGGTATACACCTCTAATTCCTTCTACAACAATACCAATAGATTCATTACACTCCCCTTATCTTGTACATATTAAAATTTTAGGATTTCAGAAGCATTTAAGTCATTAATGAATTTTAATCAAAACTCATCGATAGAGATCAAAAGTTAAATAAAATAAAATTTTTAAATAATTTCTCTAAATCAATAGGGGTCATGAATAAAAAGTTTTAAGATATGGTGATATTCAAGGAAGTAGAAAGAACTTTCTAGACTACGTTTGGACTGAGTTTGACTTGTCTAACTCAATCAATATTGATGGTTGATAACTTAAATGATTATGAAAGCCTAAAACTTTAGCATGGAAAAGATAAGAGGAGTGAAAGTAATCAATTAAGTTGTCCTAAGTAAATCAAAGGTGTCTAGATTCATGATATTGTATAAAAGTAAATAAATTTAAATTTTTTAAATAGCTTTTAAAGACTTGATAGAGAGTTTTGGGTACGGTGAGACTCAAGGGAATGGAAGGAACCTATTAGACTTAGTTTAAATTAAATCTAACTTATTTAAGTTTATCAAGGTGTTTTGATTTAAATGGTTTTGAAATCCGAAAATTTTAGGATAGATAAGATCACAAGAATTTAAGAAATCTATTAATGTTGTTCTATACTGAATCATAGGTGTCTAACTCCAAATATGATACTATACTAAAAAAATTATTAATTTTTTGAATATTTTTTTAAGAGTGATAGGGGTTGTCAATCAAAAGTTTTTAACACGATGAAACTCGGAGAGTGGAAGGAGTCTATTATATCAAACGTCTTCATCTTTCAATTTTGGTGTTACTTTGATCAAACAACAGTAAAGTTATTTTTTTAATTTTCTTTCTCTTTTCTTTTTGCATTTTAATACTTTTATTTCACTTTCCCTTCTTTCCTTTCGTAATTAACTATTAAAAATCTAAAAAAATAAAAAATAATTTTAAATTTTTTTTTTACCTTTTTATTAACGTTCTTTTATAAATTTTAGTTTTTTTTATTTTTATTAAGATTTTAAAATTAAAATTAAAAATATAAATCAAATTAGGGGACTGCTAAGAATGTGACAATATAAATTTAAAATAAACCTAAAAAGCGATATAAATTTAAAATAAATCTAAACTCTTTAACGTCGTGGATAACTTTTTTGATCAAAATTGATTAATGAAATTAAATTTAATTAAAAAAATATTTATTTTAATTTTCTCTCTCTCTTATAATTAACTATTAAAAAAATTAAAAAATTAAAAATAAATTTTTAAAGATGTTTTACTAGGCTACTAGGAGTTCTAGTAACTAAGTAAATTTATTACAGATTATATAAAAATTCAAATATTCAACTCATGTAAAGAAAATCACAATAGAGGATTTGTACTTGAAAACTTTTTAATAATAATATTCTTTTCTACATTATTAGACTTTATCTTTTTAATTACTTCTTTAGGCTCTTCTGCCTCTAAGGGTGGCAATGGGGCGGGGCGGGGGCGGGTTTGTCATTCCCATCCCCGCCCCCGAATTACATCTCCGCCCCCATCCCCGACCCCATCCCCGAACCTGTGGGTTCGGGGAATCCCCATCCCCGAACCCGCGGGGATTAAATTCCCATCCCCGCCCCCATCCCCGTCGTCCCAACCTCCGCTGCAGGATCTCCGCCGCATCTTGCGCGGCGTATTCCTCGTCGCAGCCGAGGCCGCCCAGCGATCTCCCACCCTCGAGGCTGCCAAGGCAGGGGATGTCCCGGCCCTCGTCTCTCGCGCCGTCAAGAACGCCTTCGTGTCTGCCACCGACCTTGCTGGGCTTACTAGAGGAACTCCCCGGCAGGTCTCCTCTCCCGAGGCGTCCTCCGTCGTCTTCTTCGCTGAAGATGATGAGCTCACTGCAAATCCAAGGACTACCAGCGATCCATCCAACTCGGAAAAGCCCCCGCCGCAATCCCGAGTCGGGGCGGAGATCCTGCAGCGGAGGTTGGGACGGCGGAGATCGGGGCGGGTTCGGGGATGGGGATAGTATTCCCATACCCGCCCCGAACCCGAATCCATACCCGAAAAAAAACCCCGAACCCGAACTCATACCCGAAAAAACTCCCCAAACCCATCCCCATTTCGGGTTTTCCCCGCGGGGCCCCGAACCCGCGGGGAAAATTGCCACCCCTATCTGCCTCCCATCTAACTTGTGGCAAGCTTAATTAAGTGCCCGAAGGAGTTCTAGAAAAAGGAAAGAAAAATAGTTTTTTATTATTATTCTTTAAAAAGCATATAACATATTTCAGCATTCCATTAAAATTTTTCCATTAAATCAAAATAATAATGTGTAAATTTCGAATAAACTAAAAATGATCATAATAAATATTAAAAATATTAAAATATTATTCTGAACATCTCAAATATCATAAAATAATCTAAAACTAAATTTTAGTGCAAATTATAATTAAATACTCGTACATCATTAAGAATAGGCAGACAGTTACCAAAAAAAGATTTACATAGTTAACTCCAAATTAACGTAATGCAAATTTTTGGAACAATTTATTTGATTTTCTAATTGGGATCGATTATGTGGATCTTTTTCCACCCCTTGTTAGAAGTTAGAACCTCTGCTTACTGATAACTCACCAGACTCCCATCAAGAAGGCACGTGGCCAAGTGGATAACCACGCCCCACTTTGTAATGAAACGGAAAATTTCATCAGAGCCGTCGATCGTGGTTGTAGGAAATGGTAGCGACAGACAGCTGTGCCTGTTGGGATGACAAAATTTGTGTTAATTAATGAGTACAAATTCTAAAAGAAAAAAATAATAATTTATATTAATTATTAATTGAAGCACCCATCTCTTCCCATATATGCGTCCGATCGGCTCAACAGGTCTGTTCTTCTACCTGCTGTCTCTCCTTCCATCCTTACCAATTCATTTCAGGCTAGGAATTTGTGAGTGGATTTTTTTTCACTCTTTTTTGTTGGTTGGATTCTTGGTAAGAACCGTATTTGGATGTCTTGCTTTGAGGATTATAGTTTTTTCGATCTTGGAATTCGCCTGTTAATTTGGCTGTTTTTTGATGCAGGAAGGAAGAAAATATTGCGGATTGGTTCTTCGAGTGGCTGCAGCAATTTCCACGGATTTGGAGGTCTCCAAGGGCATTAGCATGACGGTGTCTGACGCGGTAGGGGAAGCGGTGGCCTGGGGCGGAGGGGAGAGGAAACGGAAGTTCGGGAGCGAGCCACTGCCGGCCAAGTGGAGGACGGAGGGTGAGCAGAGGATCTACTCCTCCAAGCTCATCGACGCCCTCCTCCGGGTCCGCCGCTCCTCTGCTTCTGCGCCTTCCGCTCTGCCCTCGGACCACGTGCGGAGCCGCGAAGTCCGAAGGGCAGCGGATCGGGTGTTGGCGGTCTCGGCGCGCGGAAGGACTCGGTGGAGCCGAGCGATCCTCTTGGGCAGGACTCTCAGGCGTCGGGTTCGGCAACGAGCCGGCTGCCCGAAGCCTGCCAGCGCCGCCTATGTTACCCGGGCGGCGGCCGAGAGGAGAAAGTCTCCGGCGGTGGAGAAGAAGACGAGGGTCCTGGGACGGCTAGTCCCAGGCTGCCGGAAGCTGCCCTTGCCGTCGCTCCTGGAGGAGGCGTCGGACTACATCATGGCGCTGGAGATGCAAGTGCGCGCCATGAGCGCCATCGACGAAGCCTTCTCTACCGCCGGCGGTGCCCCGTCGTCACCGACTCATGTCGACTCGATGTAAGTCCAACGCAATCGCAGGATATTTCCTCTGCTTTCTTTTTGTTTTTTATTTTTTTTTCCTCCCCTCAAAATTCGTGGCGTATTCTGTTGTACATTTTTGTTGTCAGTTTTCCTTTTTGTTTTAAAATCAATCCCCATCAATTACGAGAGGCTTCAGGCTTTCCCCATGTGCTGCGAATCTTTCATATGCTGTCGCCGGTAGCTAGATTCCACATTGTTTAACATTTGTTTTGCTTCTCCCCGGCGTTGATTAGTGTTCTTGGATGACCTCTACTGTCTCTTGTTTTGTAACCTTCACATGTTCTTTATTTCAAAAATAGAATTTTTTTTTTTCTTGTGACCTTCACATGTTGAATGCCGAATGATTACATCCTTTGTTTTTTAGTTTCATCTGCAATGCTTATGGTAAAATATGGTAGACTTTTTGCCTGGGTTATGACCTTGTTAGAGTGACAGGACATTATAAGTGAAGCAGGTGGATTGAAGATGAGACCATGTGAATCTGAGTGTGCAGCAATTAAAGAGGATATATATATATATATATTTAGAAGGCAGTATGTACCCAAAGGATCATAATAGCAATAAAGCAAACATAAATGAATGTGTCAACCGCACAGCAATGAAAGTTAAGGTTGAGAATCAAGTCATGTGAATGGGGTATCATGGCTGCTTCATTATTATTCATAGGGCCCTAACGCTCTGCTTCTGCCTGTTGGTGTTGTGCCATGGCCAGCGTGCCCTGTGATTAATGAAAAGATGAACATTGCGAAAGCTTTTACTGCCATAATAACTAGTCCAGGCAAGAGACGAGCGCAGGACAGCACATGAGCTGGCAAAACACCTTGATAAAGAACAAGGAAATGGGATAGAAGAGGTAGAAGGGAGCTGGTGCATGGCATAAGCAACCATCATTGATTTCCCAGGTGGCCTGTGGTCTGTTGTGTAACAATGTGGCCAACAGTGACGTAACGTGTGAGGGGCCCGGCCTTTGTTGTTGTTGGGTTCCTCGTGTTTGATAGCCAACGATACAAGCTGACCATGTGGCAAGAGTGCAGAGGGTAGGGTGACTGGCCTGGCCTTTGCCCTTTGCCCTTTGCCCTTTGCCCTTTGCCCTTTGCCCTTTTGCCCTGCCTAGTAAAGTCATAAGGTGTGACATGTTTTTGGAGTCATATGCATCTGATGCCACGCAGCTTGGCTTCTGGCTCATTCTCAGGCAAGATGCTCTGTTTTTGGAGTGTTGTTTTCGGTGAGGGACACTAGAGACGGGAAAGTTGGAAACACAATCACATGGATGCATTTATATGTATTATTGGATTACACACTCAATCTTCTTGTCTGCGGCGGCAACAGAATCAGAAATGCCAATTTCATTTTTGTATGGACATAAGCCCGTACAGGACTGGGGAGCCAGTTTATATTTTTTTAACTTTTTAAATATTTAATGCAATTAAAAATCAGGGTTAATCGGTCAGTATAAAATATAAATATTTTTTTTAACTTCGATTGGAAAAAATAAAGGTTATATTCTCAAAGTCAACTTAGTTAAAATCTATTCATTCTGTCTGTCATCTATCTATTTCCAGGTGGGTCAATTAATTTAACAAGGTAGGGTAGATAGGTAACGTCGATTGATGGAGCTAAACAGGTCGAATGAATGACTGAATGGACAGATCGGGCCAAGGGGCTAGTGAGCCAGTTAGAAAGATAGGTTTGGGGGGCTTATCACACCAAAATTTATATAAAACTAGTCGGATTGGATAGTCTAGTTAGGCTGAGTTCGTATGCCAAGCCAAGTCAAGCAATTTGAGATGTGTTGGCTCACCCTCCTAATTAGCATCCCTAGCCCATCAATTTCAATTGGGCTGGATAGGTTGGGAAGGGTAGATTAAGTTGGTTAGTTTTGTTGGGGCAATTTGCTCTTGGTCAATGTTGACCATGACACAGATTGAACTTTGATGTTTGAACTACGTAAAATATCAAGTAAGCCCAAATTAATTTAAAGAACCTTCAAGTTCAATTAGTTAGTCTAATCAAGTAAGGTTGATTTAATTGGTCGTGATGGATCTATTAAACTGAGTGGCCGGATCATGTTATGTCAATTGACTAGGCATTTATTTTACTCCACTCAATATGTTCGCTCAAACCAGCTTTTCCAATCAACGTGCTTAAAGAAGGAGAGAATATTTTTTTCTTATACATCAAATATTAAAAAATATATTATTAAATTTTAACATTACATTTAAACCCTAATATATATTATAATAAGTTCATTTTTTAAATAAAGTAACGGAGTTGAAATGATAAAATGACTAACTAGTAGTGGATTCGAGGTAACTATCTAGATATGTTTCTGTCACAATCGCTATTTGAGAGAGAATCTGAACTATTTCAACCCTTTTTCTTTGGGGATATGAAATGATGTATCCATAAATGGCACACAGGTACCATCATTGAAGATTATTCCAGTTGCTCCAGCCCCATGCTTGGTACAGGGTCTTGCTGTCGATTTGATTTGAAGCGTGAGCTCAAAGTCCCAGAGGAGTACAAATCCAAATCCATGGCCCTTGAACTCCAATAATACTTAGCACTGCTCCGGTTAGGTTTGATAATTCCAAACCTTGATTAGATAAGATCCCTGTGCTTTTTACAAGGTTTGAGCGTTGCTATTAGCAAGAACCGTAACAAAATGCCGCCACGCTGTGTGTCCATGCGTGCAGATAATAATAAATTCCACAACCAATGAAGTAAGGATTGGTTGTAAAACAAAATGGCCTCGTGACCCATTTAAGCAGGAAGTAAACATTAAAAAAAAATGATAAATCCCAGTTAGTCCCATTGACTATCTTTGGGGGTGACCGGTCCGGTCCTATAGAAGTTTCCTATCGACCATCAGAGTAAATCGAGAAGTACACGCAGTAGCTGAGGATCGAATCGCAGGTGCCTGAGTGACAATATGGATGTCTTACCGTGGCACCATTGCCCCGGGGACAAGCAGGAAGTAAACACTAGCAGAGTAGACAAGAAGGTTGTTGGTCAATAATTTCTCACTTGTGATTAAATAAGGTTCTTGGTCAATAGTTTGTCACTCGCCATTAGTCCTAACAATGATATTTTAATAGCATAACAATGTAATTTAGATTTTTATATTTGATATCAAGTGTGCAAGATTATCATGAGATTATGAAAACTAAAATGATTAAATTTGGATGATAGAGTTCATGATTCCAGAGAGTAATTGTGAGTAAATTTGTGCTCGTCGATTATTATCTAGCTTGAAAAAGGATCCAAAAACTATGCCACATATGTATTTGGTTGATTGATATAATCTTGTGTTTATTTTAAAAGATGATTATATTGATGTTTTGATGGCTTAGGTAGAAGTCAGGCTACTTAGAGCTTATTATATTTTTATCGGCCACTCAAGTCTGAAATTGTAAGGTAGCTTTTGGGATTCACTTCAATAAAAGGTAAAATCCACTACTCCAGCGGCTCTATACGGTTGACCCCACGACCATTTGTGAGAAGGTAAATCAGAAAACTGTAGTCGGTCACTACGAGAAGGACATTACCTCGACTTCGTCGAAATTCGATTCTTGTCCATTTCAATAAATCTTTCCCATAATAACTAAATCAAAGCTTTTGAGGTTCGACAAACTAATTGAAGGGTGACTCCTCTAGCTTGGTACTACCAATCAATTGAAAAGCGGTTCAACTGATTGAAAGATTAATTTTGAAGAATAATTTTTTAAAATTTAAGTTGTTGATAAAAATAACTTGAATTGATGATTAAAAAAAATAATTGGTGGACTAGATTGGGAACTCTTTTCAATCAACTAGAATGTTACCATTGGATCGAACATATATATTTTTAGATGTCCAATTAATTGGATCATACTTTCAATCAATAGAAATAATTATTTAATTTTAACTTTGTTTAAGTAAATCTTGGACCTGGTTTATAAACCCTTAATGTGTTATTTTACCATTCATCCACACTCTACTTTTCTATTGGCTATATTGGATTGCTAGCAAGTAATTGGGTTCATGTCTAAGAGCTAGGATCAAGACAAAAACTTCAATTCATTTATTCAAGCTCTATCTAAAACTAATTAACTATTTTTTCTCCCTTGTGCTTCATTTCATCTCATAGAGAGATGTTGAAGACTATTGACGGTATGTGTACTATAAAATCCTAGATGACATCAAGAAGTCTTGTTTTATATACTAGATTATAATTATTCACTATAAATTCTTTAGAACGATAGGAGCTCACCTAAAATGACCTAGATAGATCGTGGAAAGCAAGTTTTTGATGATTATTTGAGTAGAGAGTATCTATCTTAAGAATTTTGCTGGATCTAGAATGAAGTCTAGATTATGGGTGGGTTTGATTACCTAGAAGGTATGTAGTTTCACTAAGTGATATGTACCTAGTGGGATTGTACCAATAATTGAAATTGATTCTAATGACTAGTAAATAAATTATCAAAATGTGGAAATGTGATTAGAAGAAATGAAGCATATTTTTTAAAATGTGCAAGTATGCTTTTGATTTTCAAGTTCCCAATAGGCCGATTAGTGCATTTGCTTCTAGATTATTAGATAAAAAATAATGTTGGGACCTATTACATTGCTAGAGGGAGGGTGAATAGTAATTTGCTTCAATCATATTCGTCTTTCATTGTGCTCATCTACAAAGATTTAAAAATACAGCTAAAATAAAATAAATAAATACAAACAATACACAAGCACAACAAACTGATTTTTATGTGGTTCGGAACCTCTAGTTCCTATTCCACGGCCTAGTGTCTTAACGACACCACCACTATATTTTCCCTTCTTAGGTACCTTCCGGAGGCGAAGAAATCTCTTACTATCATGTTCTTACAGGCAACACAAACAAAGGAAACAAAGATACAATAACAAATAGTAACAAAGGAAATGAAATAACTTTACAATAGTAAATCTTTACTTGATCACTTTAGGTTGCTTTTGAAATGCCTCTTGAAGGTTTGGAATGCAACAATACTCTCCTCCAAAATCTGGCATCAAAATCTTTCGCAAAAACTCTCTTGTATAGGGTTGATGTCATGACTTTTTTTCATCAAAGAGTTGACTGATTATCACCATCAATCGATTGTTATGCAAAAATTCGAACATTGTTAAGCTTTGACCACTCATCGACTTCTTCTATCTTAGATCCAGGTTAATAGTCAACTGCTATATACTTAATAGTCGACTATTGCATCAATAGTTGAGTGCCTCAGTCGAGTTTCAGACATTCTATTTGCTACAACAATGTCTGATGTGAGAAATTTGTAAGTGCGCAGTTGTCGTCAAATAATAAAATATCGATTCCATAGGGACTGTAAATTGAGTACTAGATAGAATCGTAAAGTTGACTATCTAGAACAATCAAAATCATGTGAATCGTGAGAGAACTAAAATGTATTAAGAAAGCAAGAGAGGTTTTAGGAGAAAATCAATTTTGGGGAGCAATTCTAAGATTTTGGATTTGCCATACTGATTATTAACACCCTAAATACTATTCACTTTCTTACCTCAATATTAATACGCATGAAAGTGGTCTATCTCGAAGTAACTAGTATAGACTTTTGGAATTATATTAATGTGCTTCCCAAATGCGATGCCTATTTTTAAGGTAGCCTTACTAGAGCGATGCTTTCTCAGGGAGATTTTTGTCAAGATGTCCTATGGTCCTCTAGGTGTTATCCCCTACTTCGTGACGTCGAATTAGGGTAAACTCATTAAGCTCTGTGATAGCCAATATGTTATTGTGAGATTTTGAACTACTTCCGTGAATAACTCCTCAATTTTTTATTCTTATTGGTCGGAGAGTTGAGTTTACCTTTCAGTCCTTCCCCGCATCTTGTAGGATATGAAGATGCACGGTTAGTATCATAATAATATATGCATAATAAGACTAGATCATGGATCAACACATCATGCGATAAAGAAAGATGAATAGATATATAAAAATAGCATCAACATTACATTGGGCTACTCCATATCCTAGAAGTATGAGTACTACTCCATGGAGATAGAGTTACAACTAAAAGATGAGAAGGAAGACATTCTATAACTCAAAATTAAGAAGAGAAAGTTTAGTCGTGTGTCGATCTCGTCTCCAAACGAACTCCAAGCTCTATATGGCGGATGGAATCTCCAATGGCTCCTTAAACACTAAACTCATAAGGTTCCTTATCATAAGGAAACCCTCTTTTAGGGAAGGGGAGAACTCCCAAAACCCAGATGATTCAAACAAGACCCTCAAAAGTTCTTTTATAGCCTCCAAAGCCTCTAAAGTATTCTAAATTCATTGAAGCTTTCCTAAATTGTTAAGGCGCCACCACCATGCCATAAAATGATATTTTTGGGCCTTCAAACTAGACTTTTACATGTTCGACCTTAACAAAACTTGTAGATCTTTGAATTATCTTCGATTTAATATATTGTATACCCCATAGTTCAATCTGAGTCAAAAGTTATGACTTCTGCAAGTTTACTATGGTATTTCACATCAATAGCCCGGCACGGGGTAGCAAGCAACATGACTAATCCAATTGCATGATCAGGGAATGTCAGAGGTTGAGTCTTCGAACACAGTCGTGCCCGTGGTCATGACTTGGGCGTGTTAAAGGCTGTGGACTCTGTGATTGCTCCATTTCACAAATACGTTTATTTGGAGGAACACACCTGTGTCATGAGACATGACCAGAGTGTGTTCCTTGCTGTGCACTCTCGTTCCAATGCTCTTTAGCTCTAAATAAGTTTTGAATTCACGTTGTATCAATAAAAAAGTGTAAAGAGCAGATCTTTGAATAGGAAAATGATAAAAGTAATGCAAAAAATAAACATATGCAAAATATGACAATGGAATGATGTAAATGTATGCAAAATAACGACAAAAATATATACATGAATCACACACATCAGTGTCATTAGTCAACTGATAGTTTTTATCAATTGATTGATGATGATCAATCGAGTTTTCAGATAAACTCAGAAACTTTATGTTCATTACAATAGTGCTATCAGTCGATTGCTCATATCTAATAGTCAACTGATACACTATAAACCTCATTAAATCATAGACTTGAAGTTTAGGATTTATTAGTCGATTGTTAGTCCATAACATTAATTAATATCTCTATTTCAACCTTACCCAAGTAGAATTCTCACATTGCGTAGTATTTGATTAACCTCAACCTACAAGGACTTACTTTATCTAACATACGATCAACCTTGACTTGCTAGGATTTTCTTTGCCTAATATTCGATCAACCTTGACTTGTTGAGACTTCATCATTGTCTAGCATCCGATTAACCTTATCCTATTGAGATTTCACCATTACCAAGCATATAATCAACCTTAATTTGTCAAAACTTCATCATTATCATACATCCAATCATCCTTGGTCTATCAGAACTTCATCACTACCAAGTGTTCGGTGATCCATGACCCACTTAGACTTCGTCTTGCTAACTATCCGTTGGACTTCCACCAGTTAAGTGTCTGGTCAACCGTGATCCACTTGGACTTCACCCTTGCCAATTCTCAATTTGTCTTTCAACCGTTAAGTCCCCAATTAATTTTGATTCGCTTCGACTTCACCCATACTTACTCCATGTTAGACTTCTAATTGTCAAGTGTTTGATCAACCATGACCTACTTGGACTTCTCTATTATCAAGTATCTGATTAATCTTGACCTACTTGACTTTTCGCTCAACCATCAACAAATATATTGATCAAACACTGAAACCCAACTCGAGCCAACTGTATCTTGATTAATCGAGCTTGGTGAACCTTGATTAGATGTCAATTGTGTAAGATCACGAGGATCGATCGAGGGGGATGAATATCGATCGCTTCTTTTTCATTTCTTGTCATTCTTTCATTTCTATCAAGGTTATATAAAGACAAGAAGAAAGATATAGGGTGTTTACTTGATTCACAACCCCCTAGAGTTGTTAGTTCAATGCCTATACACGGGAGATGCCTATCTACTAACGTATCTCCTTTTTAAAATTTTTTTAGAGGGAGAGAAATGTTGGGATGCAATCAAAGTCCCACATTGAAAATACATGGAAAAGATCATGGATTTATAAGATGAAAGATATCTCTATTGATATGAGGTCTTTTGGGTTGAGCCCAAAAATAAAATTATGCATGAGGACTTAGGCCCAAGTGGACAATATCATACCATTGTGGAGATATTTTGATTTCATCGATACTAACAAGTGATATCAGAGTCATGGTCTATCTAGAGCCATGTAGGGACCCTCAGGTAAAGATGAAGGAGGTAGGGGAGGCCCGGACCATAAGGATAATGGTATGGGGGCTCCTGAGGGAGTTCGAACCTGAATCATGAGGATAATAGTAGGGGAGCTCCTAAGGGAGTTCGAACTCGGACCATGAGGATAATGGTAGGGGGGCTTCCAGTGGTCCTTTGTTTGAAGGGATTGGTATGAGGTATTTTGGGTTGAGCCCAAGAATAAAACTATGAGGATTTCGACTCAAGTGGATAATAGCATACCATTGTGAAGATATTTTAATTTCATCGATACTAACAAGAAATCCCTTACAATTTAAGTACAACACAGAATATATATATAAATTAATAACAATCTTTGGAATAAGAAAAAAAACAAACTCATTAATGATCAATGCCAAAGCCCTGAGTATCTCGCACTCCTCCTAGTGCTTCCCTAATCACACGAGCAGTGTGTTGTTTCCTTTTCTTCGAGCATAGAGTAGTAGTAGGAAGATTAGTGATCTGAATGTCATGCTCTAGGTTTCTTTATAGACTTGTTTGATCTATCAAAAAGTCTTTTTGGTCTACCAAACTAGGTCAAACTTGATCCAAAAGACTAAGTTTATTAAGATCTAGATCGAGCCTTGCAAACTCATCTTTTTCAGGTTTTCCAATCTACCGAACCTCTTGTTAGTCTATTGAACTCATTCGGTCTACCAAACTAGTTTTTTGGTCTACTAAACCTTTCAATCTGTCGAACCACCTTTTCAGTCTATCGAATTGGTTGTTCAGTTGACCAGATCGATATGAGTCTGGTTCGACCTGGGTCAAGTTTGGTTCACTCTGGACATGGTCTAGCTACATTCGATTTGCATCTATTTGCTTTCTCAGTCTTTTTTCCAGCTACAGGTTACTTAAGACAAGCATATAAGTACAAATAAGCAACTTAGCCAAATCCGGTAAGTCTACCTAATTTTCTAGGTTTACCTCTGCTTGGAGTTCACTCCTCCAAGGCTTCTCACCATCTAGGTTTCACTCCTCTAAGATCCACAAACCTAATTATGTAAGTCTACTTAACCTACTAGGTTGTCTCATCACCTAAGTTTTACTCCGTTAGGATTTTCTTTTGATAAGCATCCTATCACCTTGATCCACTTGGACTTGTCACTTGTTAGACATCTGATCATCCTTAACTTGTCTGGATTTTCCTTTGCCAAACAACCGATCACCTTAACCTCCTTGGATTTGCCATTTGACATCCGGTCATCCTTGACTTGCTTGAACTTTCCATTGCTAAACATTCAATCACCTTTGATTTGCTTGGACTTGTGCTAGTCATCCGATCAACCATGACCTTACTAGTCTTTACCCTTACTAGTCAATCGATCAAACTTGACCTGACTAAACTTCTCTTTGCTAGTTATCCGATCAACTTTGACCTGACTAGACTTCACTCACTTCTAAAGATATAGTTCTGTTTGGATCATCCCTTCGTCAAACTTGACCAAACACATATATATATTGTCAAATATTGAAATCCTGGAAGTTAATTGCACTAACAATCTCTCCCGTTTGATGCTTGACAATATTCTTAAGTTAGGCTTGGGTCTTTAGGGTTTTATGTCAAACTGAGAAGTTACTAGATTTTTCTGACTTAAACCTTCCTGTTCTCCTTTGTCATATATCAAAAAGGTAACACCTAAAGTATTGGTGTAGGGAGCACTAGATGATCGAACCTTAATTTTGATAGTGGTAAGAGGTTTGAGTTAAGTATGTGATGTTTACTAATGAGCTTGTCCAAATGTGCAGGTAGCATAAGAAAGTCCTAGTTGAGGCTAGGCACAGGCAAGTCATAGTGGATACTAGGTAGTGGAAGTCCTGGCTGGAGATTAGGCAGACCTAACTTGGAGGGTTAGATGGGAAGCCATGGTCTGGAGGACTAGGCAAGAAGACTTGGTTGATCAAGTGCACCAGGTGAAAGTCTAAGCAGATAAGGTGGATCAGACATCTAACAGTGGAAGTCTAGGTAGGTTAGGTGGACCAGATGTCTAGCAGGAAATCTTAGGGGCCGAGAATCGAGGCTAATCAGAAGTTCAATAAGTCTGGAGGACTTAGTTGGCAAACAGGTAAATTCTTCCTAGTAGAGTGGGGTGAGGATGTGTTCCTGGTAAGGGGAACAGTAAGCGTTGGTTTGACCTAGGATTTCATTGGAAATCCAAAGTCAAGACCAAAATAGTTGTTAAACGGTTAACTTTCCTGTTAGTTTTTGGTTCTGTGCTAACTTGTAATGCAGGAAAGGAGGAGCTAAAACTTTGTGTTCCGAACGCTCTTATCTAGATCTAAGCGATCAGACTCCAGGCGCCCGAATAGGGTTCCAGGCGATTGGACGTCAGCGAAATGGAGCCAGCAAAGCAGTGAGGTGGCAGAGTCCCAGTGATCGAGACACCTCAGCTTCCAAGCGCTCGGATTGGTTCCAGATGCCCTGGATCTAGATAAGGAATTACGGAGTCAAGGTTCATCTGGAACCTCCACGTCAGCATAGAGACATCCAGAAAGGGATACAAACACTTGGATATGCCAACAGGGACCAGCATCGGTGGAGTCACGCCAATAGGGACCATGGTTCTCGTTGCTACAAATCGCCGCCAGCAAGAGTCGATCGGAGAGGACGAAGAAATAGGATCCTCAACCTCTGCTCCAACACCTGTTACAAATCGCCGCCAGGGATCAGAAACAAAGAACCAAAACCCGCTTACCTATCCTTTTCCGGTGACGATGGAGGTCGAAGATGACCGGAGGTTCTTTGCTACAAATCGTCGTCAGAGATCAGTTTCCCTACTACAAATCGTCGCCAGGGAGAATCGGCTACCACTCGGCTCTTCTGTGGATGCAGAGGAGAAGCTGTCGCCGACGCCCGCACACTGGAACAATTGTTCACAGCGGTAGAGCTCAGCTGACAGGGGAAGAAGAACTCACACCGGAGCGCTCCGCTCGCGGTCGAGATCCGTGCGGAGGGTCAGCACTCGTCCTTGCAACTCTGGGCGACTCTAATGGTGGATGATCCAAGAGGAAGAAGAAGGTTGTGAAGCATGCGACGGAGCTCGAAATCGCGGCGGGGAAGGAGAATAGTAATGGTGTCGCGATTGGGAAGCATTGTAGCTTCCCAATCGCGACCGAGCCCGCTTCTGCGATAAACCCTAATCGCCTTTTAAGCCTTCTATGAATTGGACCGGCTTATTTGGATCGACTGTATTGGAATTGAACTGGGTTTATTTGATTTGGGCTGGGATTTAAATTACATTAAAAGGCTGATGTAGTGGGTCGGCTTGGCTTTTGTGCTGAGCTGAATTTTAAACCCAATAAAATTTGAATCCCTTTTGAACTTGATTGAACCAATTCTGATCTGATTTGAACTCAAACTGATTCTAAGTTAATTTTTCTTCAAATTGAGCCTTCAAATATTATTATTACTATCTTATTTTCTTATAAAATTAAAATATAATAAATTAATATCCATAAATGCCATAAATTAATGAAAAAAATAGAAAAATACTAAAAATTCATCCAACATCAATATCAGCCCAAATATCCAATTTATTGACAAGAAATATGATCAAAATAGCCCAATCTAATCCTAATTTACCCGGTAAAATAGTCAGTTATCAAATCCCCACACTTATTCTTTCACGTCTCGTGAAAGTAAACTAATATACATTATTTTCCACCCTAACAATATCAATCAAATTAGAAAGTTACAACAACCAGTTAAATAAGAGTGTCAAATTCTAGAAACCCACGCAATCCAGAATTTAATTTTCACATGGATCAATAAAATAGCAATTTTAATCCACCCTAAATAAATTGAGAATGTGACTAAAAAGCCTCACAAGATAGATAGTGTGGTCGCTCATCCTCATAATCGTGTAAATGGTGGATCTCTCTCAAGCTACTTATGGGTCATGCACTACCATAGGCTTGTTCTTCTTCTAATCTCTACCACTATCATATGCATAAAGTTGCAAAATTCATAAAGGTTACAAAAGAATTAATGAATAAGGGGATAAAATAATGTATATAAGGGGAAAGAATGAAGATAATAGATAAAGAATACAAGTGGGAGAAATGGGAAACAATGAATTACTTCATAGATGAGTCAATGAATTCATGCCCAGTAAATATAAAGTCAAGCTAGTGTGGGGTGAGCTAATAGTAAGAAAACAACTTCCATTCCTCTCTTATACTCTAAAATATCTCAAATAAAGCTCCTAAGAGGAGAAATAAAAGTTGCTAAAAACTCACTACCAATGATTCCCTATATAATATTCACCAACTCAAATTTTTATTTTTATTTTATTTTATTCAACAAAATAGAACTTTTTTCACTTCTTTTTTTTCTGTTTGTTTTTTCTTTTATTTTTTTTCTTTTTTCTTTTTTTTCTTTCTTTTTTTTTGTTTTTTTTTGAACCTAACTAAAAATGAACAAAATAAAAAATGAAATACAAAATAAAAATAAAAACCTATCTACAAACAAAATGATAGTCTGTCAATGGTGAACTCTCTACTCAAGCATGTTATTGAAATGACAAACATTGCAGCAAGACTTAAGTCTTTGGGAATGGAGGTGGATGAAAATTTCTTTGTTCAGTTTATTCTGAACTCTTTACTGTCTGAATATGGTCCATTCCAAATGAACTATAATACCATGAAAGACAAATGAAATATGCATGAATTGCATAGTATGTTAGTTCAAGAGGAAACCAGACTTAGGAATCAAGGAAATCACTCCATTCATTATGTGAATCATCAAGGAGCTAGAAAGAAATTTGAAAAGAGACATGGAAAGGGCAAAGGGCAGTTAAAGATCTGTGAGTCCTCTGCTAAAATCCAGAAGAAAGAATCAAACAAGAATAAATATCATTTCTATGGGAAATTTGGACACTTCTAAAAGGATTGCCCAAAACGTAAGTCTTGGTTTGAAAAGAAAGGTAAGCTTATTGCTTATGTATGTCTCGAATCAAATTTAACTGAAGTTCCTCATAATACTTGATGGCTTGATTCTGGAGGTACAACTGATGTTTCTAATACGATGCAGGGATTCCTTACAATCCAAACCATAAGCCCAAATGAGAAGTTTGTTCTCATGGGGAATAGAGTGAAAGCTCCAGTGGAAGCTGTCGGAACTTATCGTTTAATCCTTGACACTGGACATGATTTAGATTTATGTGAAACTCTTTATGTACCTAGTATTTCTAGGAATTTAGTTTCTTTATCTAAATTTGATGTTGCTGGATACTATTTTAAATTTAGTAATGGATGTTTCAGTTTGTATAAGCATATCTATATGATTGGATCTGGTATACTTTAATTTGTGATGGTTTATATAAATTTAATCTTTATAATTTATATTCTGAAACATTATTGACCTTGCATCATGTTGGTACTAAATGTAGTTTAGTGAATAAACGTTCTGCTTACTTGTGGCATAAGCGTTTAGGTCATATTTCCAAAAAAAGAATGAAAAGGTTGGTAAATAATGGCATTCTTCCTGATTTAGATTTCACTGACCTTAATTTTTGTGTGGATTGTATTAAAGGGAAGCAAACAAAACACACAAAGAAAGGTGCCACAAGAAGTACTCAGCTTCTTGAAATTGTGCACACTGATATATGTGGACCTTTTGATAGTAGTTCTTTTGGTAAAGAAAAATACTTTATCACTTTTATTGATGATTATTCATGTTATGGTTATGTCTATTTATTGCATGAAAAATCTCAAGCAGTGAATGCCTTAGAACTTTATATAAGTGAAGTTGAAAGGCAATTAGATAGAAAGCTGAAAATTATCAGGTTAGATAAAGGTGGTGAGTATTATGGAAGATATGATGAAATAGGATAATATCCTGGTTCATTTGCTAAATTCCTTGAGAAACGTGGTATTTGTGCTCAATATACAATGTCAGGTACACCACAACAAAATGGTGTATCAGAAAGGCGTAACCGAACCTTGATGGATATGGTTAGGAGCATGTTAAATAATTCATCTTTACCCATGTCATTGTGGATGCATGCTTTAAAAACTACCATGTATTTGTTGAACAGGGTTCCTAGTAAGGCAGTTCCTAAGACACTTTTTGAACTATGGACAGGTAGGGGACCCAATTTAAAGCACCTGCATGTTTGGGGTTGCCAGGCAGAAATAAGAATTTATAATCCATAAGAAAAGAAACTGGATGCTGTTAGGATCGGTTGGTTCGCTAGAGGGGGGTGAATAGCGTTTTTCGATTCTTCTTTGATTGTTTCTCTGCAAGAGTGTTAGCGGAAGTAAAATATAATAGAGAAAATAATAGATCAACGCTAACCCGGTTTGTTTACTTGGTATCCACCTCCGCAGAGGTGACTAATCCAAGGATCCACACGCACGCACACACCCGCTGCACTATGAATCTTCTCCTTCTCGAAAACCTCGAAGGCGGAGAAACCTTTACAACTCTTTCGATCTCCTCAAGAATGATATGAAATAATGTTTAAGAGGAGAGGAAGAAAGCAAAGAATCAGAGAACAACACGTTCTCAAAAGAAGCACTAAAGAATAAAAGAATGACAGAATTCTTGAGTTGATCTCGTGCAGGCTTCTTTTATAATTCTTCAACATCAGTCGACTGCTGGCAGGGCCAGTCGACTGATGCCTTCAATCGGCAACAGAATCTCGCATTAAAGCGCATTAAATGCTTGCCAATTTTCTTCAACGTTCAAATATCAGTCGACTGTTCCAAGACCAGTCGACTGGCATCAGTCGACTCACCATACACCAGTCGACTGCCCAGTCGACTCCTGTCTTCCTCTGGCTCGACTGATTTTTCTGTGTGCGTCTGATTTATGAGCAGTCGACTGCTGGCAGGGCCAGTCGACTGGTGAAGCTGAAAAATCTCATTTCAGCTTCTCTTGACCTAGACCTCGGCCTTCAAACACCTCCCATAGCCTCGTGCCTTCCCTGGATGCTCCATCATCCTCGCACTAGCCTGAGATGCTTCCATCAGCTTCGTCATGTCAAGTCCTTGCCAAGACTACCCACTTGGACTTTTCCTTGCCAAGACTACCCACTTGGACTTTTCCTTGCCAAGACTTCCCACTTGGACTTTTCCTCAAGACTTCCCACTTGAACTTTTCCTTGCCAAGACTTCCCACTTGGACTTTTCTTTTGCCAAAACCAACCTTGGACTTTCCTTTGCCAAGACTTCCCACTTGGACTTTCCTTGATGCAAGAACAATCAGTGGATATTTTATTGGTTATCCAGAAAAATCTAAAGGGTATAGATTTTACTGTCCTACCCATAGTACAAGAATTGTTGAAACTGAAAATGCTCGGTTCATTGAGAATGGTGAAACCAGTGGAAGTGAAGCTTCACGGAATGTGGAGATTAAGGAAATTAAAGTACAAGTTTCTTTAACTCGTACTTCTACTTCTTTAATTGTTGTTCCTCATGTTGTTGAACCATGTAACAATCAAGAAGAACAACAAATTAATGATCCTGAGGTTAATAATGAACCTATAACAGAACAACTACAAGAAATAACATTAAGAAGATCCCAAAGAGAAAGAAGATCTGCTATTTCGAATGATTATGTGGTTTATCTATAAGAGTCAGAAGATGACTTAAATATTGATAATGATCCAGTTTCATTTTCACAAGCTATTAATGGTGATAATTCTGATAAATGGTTAGATGCCATGAAAGATGAGCTTAAATCAATGGTACAGAATGATGTATGGGACCTTGTGGAATTACTCGAAGGATGTAAGAGAGTTGGGTGTAAATGGGTCTTTAAGACTAAGCGTGACTCTCATGGTAATATTGAACGTTACAAGGCTCGACTTGTAGCCAAAGGTTTTACTCAAAAAGATGGCATTAACTATAAGGAAATATTTTCACCAGTTTCTAAGAAAGATTCTTTCAGAATTATTATGGCACTGGTAGCTCATTATGATTTAGAGTTACACCAAATAGATGTGAAAACTGCCTTTCTAAATGGGAATTTAGAGGAAGATGTTTATATGGACCAACCAACAGAGTTTATAGAAGAAGGAAAGGAACACATGGTGTGCAAACTTAAGAAATCAATATACGAACTTAAACAAGCTTCTAGACAATGGTATCTCAAATTCAATGATACAATTATGTCCTTTGGATTTAAGGAAAACACTGTTGATCAGTGTATATATCTAAAGGTCAGTGGGAGCAAGTTTATGTTTCTAATTCTGTATGTTGATGACATCTTGCTAGCAACTAATGATCTTGGTCTATTAAGTGAGACTAAGAAGTTTCTCTTTAACAACTTTGAAATGAAGGATATGGGTGAGGCAAGCTATGTGATTGGAATAGAAATATTCTGAGATAGGTCACAAGGATTGTTAGGTTTGTCTCAGAAAACATATATTAATAAAGTTTTAGAGAGATTCAGAATGGATAAATGTTCAGCATCTCCTGTTCCAATACAAAAGGGAGACAAATTTAGTCTCATGCAATGTCCACAGAATGATTTGGAACGAAAACAGATGGAAATGATTCCTTATGCATCTGTTGTTGGGAGTTTGATGTATGCTCAAACATGTACAAGGCCAGATATTAGCTTTGCAGTTGGTATGCTTGGTAGATACCAGAGTAATCCAGGATTAGATCATTGGAAAGCTGCAAAGAAAGTCTTAAGATACTTGCAAGGGACAAAGAATCACATGCTTACTTATAGAAGATCTGATCATCTTGAGGTGATTGGATATTCAAAGATTCAGACTTTGCTGGTTGTGTAGATACAAGAAAGTCTACATTTGGCTATTTGTATCTTTTAGCTGGAGGAGCGATATCATGGAAGAGTGCAAAGCAATCAGTCATTGCTGCATCTACCATGGAAGCTGAATTTGTGGCATGCTTTGAGGCCACGGTTCAGGCTAATTGATTGCGGAACTTTATTTCAGGACTTGGAATAGTCGACAGTATTGCCAAGCCGCTGAAAATTTATTGTGATAATTCCGCAGCTGTCTTCTTTTCTAAAAATGACAAATATTCTAAAGGCGCTAAACATATGGAATTAAAATACTTTGTCGTTAAAGAAGAAGTTCAGAAACATAGAGTGTCAATAGAACATATTAGCACAAATCTTATGATAGCTGACCCTTTAACAAAAGGGTTGCCGCCCAAAATATTTTTCTGTCATGTTGAGAGTATGGGCATTATGTCTACTAGTGAATGTTAAACAGTAATGTTGTTTGACACTCTGAGCTCATTAATGTATAAGTTTCTGAATTTTCTGTTTTCTATCTTATGTGTATGCATGCAAATGATGATGTTGAAAACAGATTTTGTCTTTGATAAAGACATTATGTTTGAACTCGTTATGGATTTCCCATTCTAAAATCGTGTGAGAAGAAGGCTAATATAGTAGTATCATGGAAGGGAATATGTTGTTACAATAACATATAACCGCTATGACTCTTATTATTAATTTCCTATCCTTGATCACGTTAATGATGGAACCAATGTATGTAAAGTTTATTCATGCGCATTATGATTGATATAATTATTAAGTGACACAATATCACATGAGTCAAGTGGAAGAATATTAGAAAATAATAATAATAATAAATAAATTATTTATTATTTTAAAGTGTGACTCATATGAAATATTAATTAATATAAGAAACTTATTGGTCATTATATATGGGATTATGGGAAGTTATTTTAACCTCCCAAAATTGCATGTAGCCGACTTGATGGAAGTTGGCTATTTACGTACATGGGTTCTGTCTCTCCCAGAAGACTCTCTTCACCGTAGCCATCAGAAAGGTGTGAAGAAGAAAGTGAAAGGGAAAGAGACAGATTGAGAACTCGTAATAATTTTCTTTTATGTCATTGTTTTCTTTCTCATGGATCAAGGTAAGTCGTCAATCTAAAGTCATATAAATGAGAATCATAAATTTCAAGATATTTTATGTTTTAATTTTCTGAATTAGAAAACTTCGATTTACATATATATGACACTATTTGTGACAAAGCTGGAAAGAGGACATGGCTTCTATCTCGCGATGAGGAGGGGAAAGATGTGTGACTCACTACGTAGCTCCAATGAAGAGAATAGATACAAGGGAATGAGAAAAATAAACAGATTAGGTATTCCTTTGCATTTTTATAGGTTACCCCATTAATATCTTTTTCAAACAAAATTATAATTTGGCCCCCAAAAAATAAATACTATTAACATATGACAAATGACACTACAACAAATTGGACTTTTCGCAACGCGCAATTAAGCTATCCGCAACGCATATCGCATGCTGCATAACTCTAAGCTGTTGAAACTTATAATACATCTGCAGCGCGGGGGACGCGCACTGCGAAAAATTGCATCTGCAGCGTGCGGACGCGCACTGCAGAAAATTGCATCCGCAGCACGCGCCCATGCATTGCAAATAAGTGCGGAAAAGTGCATCCACAGTGCGCACCCGCGCGCTGCGGATAATTACATTCTTAAGGTACAATATACCTATATGCACAAATATAATACAAATACAAATAATTATAAAATCAAAACTCTAACATTTATAATCCAACACACAAATACCACATACAAATATCATATAAAATTATAATATCACATTTACAATTATAAAATCAAAGTTCAAACAATGTGCATATATATCTAAGATAATCATCAACATTTAGTTAGATAAAACAACACATTATAATTATGCGTCGTTGATGACATGTTGTGAAAAGTCAAATTTGTTGTAGTGTGAGACTTGATGTATTGCAATGTAAATTAAGTTTTGGCCAAATTTGCATACTCTAATGGGCGTATCCGATGACTTTATTTCCAAGCCAGGGTAATTGCAAACTCTTCCTTGGTAGTTAGTACAAGTCATAGAATAGAGGATGGTCTAATTGTCATAATATAAAGGAAGTTTATCATACATCGATTGCACATTGTTGATGAGTAAATTAAGCCTTATTGAAAAGTTATAACGTAATGCCTTAATTTAGTTTCACATGGTGAGTTGTGAGTTAATACATGAACTTTGTAATTTTAGATGAGTTAATTATTATTAATTTTAATTGGCTTACTGACTTTAAGTTAGTGGTTGAATCTGATAAGTTAATAGATTAGTTCTCTATTCTAAATAACTTATAATAATATTGTAACACCTTAATTTAGTCTCATACAGTGAGGTTGTGTGATGGTGTAGCCGACAATGCCGAGGCAATGCCCTTCTTCATCGTAGTCAACTGTAGTTTTTTGATTTACCTCCTCATAGATGATCGTGGGACCGATCGTGTATAGTCGTTAGGGTGATGAAATTCACCTTTTGCTTGAAAGTGTGATGGTATAGCTATCAATTGACTCCACATGTTATTATAGCCATCAATTTGAGTTGGACCCGTCGAATTGATCCGCCCCATCAAGTAATTTAGGTGGATTAGGTTGAAATTTTATCAACCCATTTTAAAATGGGTTTAGATGAATTAACCCGCCTAGGCCCACGGTCCGCGTGGATTGGCCCGCGGGTTGAGAAAGTTTATTTATTTATTTTAAATTTTAAAATTAAAGTAGAAAACTCAATAAATTAGTGGGCTTAATTCATCTAAATTACAATTCAAGCTTAACAATTTCAACTTTATCAATTTAAACAGTAATCTAATAATTCACTGTTGATAGGATTAATTAGGGACTATTTTGAACTATATTGGTTGCATTTCATGTCATAATTGGATTTGTGAGCTTAATTCTTAATTTTTGGATAATTTTGAGCTTCATTCAATATTTTAGTAATTTACAAGTATTAATGGTTTGAATTTGATGATTTACAGGGAATTAAGATGAAACCAAAATTAAACTCAATTCGGAGGCTTAAAATCAGAAATTGGGTTCAGATTGAGTTCAGACAGGCTAAAAGAATTTGATTTAATGCAAATCTGGTTCAACTTGGGCTGAATTTGAGTCCAAATCAATTTGGAGCCGGTTAAACCAAATCAAAGGGGATCTGATCAGCTTTGGATCAGGCTCAGGCTCAGGCTCAGGCTCAAGCTCAAGCTTGAGTCCAGTTCAATGGGTTCGGCTGATCAAATGGGCGAGATCAAAATCACGGCGGATGGGTTTGCCAGAAGCGAGCTCGGACATTAGGGTTTCTTCTCTTTTCTCTCTCGCGACGTCGTTCCACCAAGCTCCCGTCACGATCCTTCTTCCTTCACCCCGATCAACTCAGTTGACGACGGCGGCGGCAATCACTCGACGCACACCGAAGATTCCGAAGAAGACTCCGCCAACGTGGTTGCAGAAGCGCAGCTCTTCCTTTCCCCCTCGATCGCGGAACATTGCTGAGAGTGGTCAACTCCGGCGATTGGCGGCCGACGGTCCTTCCACACAACAGAGAGCAAGCCGTGAGTGGTTGCTCCGGCGAGTTCTCTGTCCCTCCTGACTCCACCGGTGCTGAGCAGAATTGATTCCGCCGATGTGGTTGCGAATGCGGGAACGATTATCCTCGGTTCTGATCGCCTTCCATCCCCCGAAGAGGGCAATGTAAGGGTTCTACTTTGTTCTTTTGATGTTTGGTTGTGGTTGCAGCTAGATATCGGGCAGAGGAAGATTTTGATCCACGCTCCTCCGTTCATTCTCCGCCGTGGGTGTCCTGCTACGGTGCGATACATTCCCCCTTTGGTGTGATATCGATCGATTGAAGCAGCCGTGGTTCTGTGTAAATCGGGAGAGACTATCCCTGATTTCTTCCCTGGATTAGATTTTTTCCCTTAGCTTAAATACCTGTTCTGTTCTGTTCTTGCAATTCAAAACCCCCACGTTGTTTGTTTACCTATTCTGCGAATTCTGGTTGTTGGATGTTTACTGTGTTTGATTGTCTATTTGCCTTCTCAAGGGTAAAATGGTAGAGATGAATGGATGAGCAGGGTTGTTATCTGAATGATTTCATGGGTTTGTATGTTGGTTGATGACATCCATGTTATTTGATTCTTGTAAATACCTAATAAACATTGTGATTGATTTTGTGAATTCAAATGCAAGGTTTGGTTGTTAATCATGTGGGTTGAATGAGTTTTGGTGGTTGATTGTGAACTTGTTGTGTAGATGTAGATTAAATTGTGAATTAATTGTATATGTTGTATAACAATTAGTGTACTTATAGATAACTTGATGTGTATGTTGTATGAGTAATGCTTGTAGTGTAAATAGATACGCATAGATTGTATTTGTTTGTAAATTAGTGTAACTTAGCGAGTGTAATTGTGTAATTGATGTATTAGTTATGTGGAATTGTATATTTAAATAATGCTTGAATGATGAATTGTAAACCAAGGTTGTACATATATTCTTAATTGTATATGGTTAGTGTGTATGTTGTATAGTATTGTATTTCTGTAAATAGTTGGAGTGAATAAAGGTAATAACAAAACTCCACACCATAGGTCTAGGACAGCTTTCATCATATTGAATTCGAGAGAGACGACCCGGACCTCTCTATATTATTTTAGCGATAATAAGAGGATTTGGTAAATAAATAATTAATTAATTTTGATAAGTGTTAGTGACAACAAATAAGGGATTAAAAGTATATAAATAAAACAATCCCACAAAAACAACCACATCATAATCCAAACTAAAAATTTTTAAAATTTTTAATATTTTTTATTTTTGGATAGGCTCGTGGGTTGGCTCACCTAACCCGTAACCCGCCTTGGATTGGGTTAGATTGAAGATTTTTTAATCCGTCAAATTGGTGGGTCGGTTCACCCCGCTCCACCATATGATGATTTTTTAATAGGTTAGGTCATTCTGTCATGAATTGACATGTTTGACAGCTCTATATGCTACTTATAAGTTGAGAGTTTAGGTCATAATAGCAAGTCAAGCCTCGAGTCAAAATAGATATTATAACACCTCAATTTAATTTAGTTTCACATGGTGAGTTATAGACTAACAGATAGGTTTTATAAATTTAGATCAATTAATTACTATTAACTTATGCTGGTCCTGATAAGTTAATTAAATTAAGTGATCTAAGTAAATCGTAATAATAGATTATGCATTCCAAATCATTAACTTAGGAGCCAACCATCCACAATTCTAGGACCCAGCAACAACCAAATTTAATTTTGAACAGAAATTTTTTCTAAATCTTTTCAAACCTTTGCAAAACCTATCAACTAGCATCTCTATCGCGTCGACAACCCAGATGATTGCATCGGATTAACAACAGAAATATTAGAAATTTATTAAAGGTTTGGAACACCATTGTCCATT
>NC_133869.1:3916536-3932574 GCF_044706935.1 Curcuma longa
GACTTCACTCACTTCTAAAGATATAGTTCTGTTTGGATCATCCCTTCGTCAAACTTGACCAGACACATATATATATTGTCAAATATTGAAATCCTGGAAGTTGATTGCACTAACAATCTCTCCCTTTTGATGCTTGATAATATTCTTAAGTTAGGCTTGGGTCTTTATGGTTTTATGTCAAACTGAGAAGTTACTAGATTTTTCTTACTTAAACCTTCCTGTCCTCCTTTGTCATATATCAAAAAGGTAACACCTAAGGTGTTGGTGTAGGGAGCACTAGATGATCGAACCTTAATTTTGATAGTGGTAAGAGGTTTGAGTTAAGTATGTGATGTTTACTAATGAGCTTATCCAAATGTGCAGGTAGCATAAGAAAGTCCTAGTTGAGGCTAGACACAGGCAAGTCATAGTGGATACTAGGTAGTGGAAGTCCTGGCTGGAGATTAGGCAGACCTAACTTGGAGGGTTAGATGGGAAGCCATGGTCTGGAGGACTAGGCAGGAAGACTTGGTTGATCAAGTGCACCAGGTGGAAGTCTAGGCAGATAAGGTGGATCAGACATCTAACAGTGGAAGTCTAGGTAGGTTAGGTGGACCAGATATCTAGCAGGAAATCTTAGGAGCCGAGAATCGAGGCTAAGCAGAAGTTCAATAAGTCTGGAGGACTTAGTTGGCAAACAAGTAAATTCTTCTGAGTAGAGTGGGGTGAGGATGCGTTCCCGGTAAGGGGAACAGTAGGCGTTGGTCTGACCTAGGATTTCACTGGAAATCCAAAGTCAAGACCAAAATAGTTGTTAAACGGTTAACTTTCCTGTTAGTTTTTGGTTCTGTGCTAACTTGTAATGCAGGAAAGGAGGAGCTAAAACTTTGTGTTCCGAACGCTCTTATCTAGATCTAAGCGATCAGACTCCAAGCGCCCGAATAGGGTTCCAGGCGATTGGACGTCAGCGAAATGGAGCCAGCAAAGCAGTGAGATGGCAGAGTCCCAGTGATCGGGACACCTCAGCTTCCAAGCGCTCGGATTGGTTCCAGATGCCCTGGATCTAGATAAGGAATTACGGAGTCAAGGTTCATCTGGAACCTCCACGTCAGCATAGAGACACCCGGAAAGGGATACAAACGCTTGGATATGCCAACAGGGACCAGCATCGGTGGAGTCACGCCAACAGGGACCATGGTTCTCGCTGCTATAAATCGCCGCCAGCAAGAGTCGATCGGAGAGGACGAAGAAATAGGATCCTCAACCTCTGCTCCAACACCTGTTACAAATCGCCGCCAGGGATCAGAAACAAAGAACCAAAACCCGCTTACCTATCCTTTTTCGGTGACGATGGAGGTCGAAGATGACCGGAGGTTCTTTGCTACAAATCGTCGTCAGAGATCGATTTCCCTACTACAAATCGTCACCAGGGAGAATCGGCTACCACTCGGCTCTTCTGTGGATGCAGAGGAGAAGCTGTCGCCGGCGCCCGCACACTAGAACAATTGTTCACAGCGGCAGAGCATGAACAACGACAGAGGAAGGGGCGGATGCTCGGTGCTCGTCACCACAGCTCCGGCTAGCTCTTGATCCGTGCTGATCAGAGAGGAAGGATGAAGGGGATGGGCGATGGGAGGCGACGGTGGAAGCGCGCGATGGAGCTCAGGATCGCGGAAGTGAGGAGGAAGAAGATGAATAGTGGTCACGATTGAGAAGCACTGTAGCTTCCCAATCGCGACTGAGCCCGCTTTGCGTGAACCGATGTTTTCTCTTTTAAAGCCCTCCTCGACCGACCGGCTTATTTGGATCGACTAAGACTTGAAACCGAACCGGGTTTGAATCTGATTTGGGCGAACTGGATTTGGATTGCATTGAAAGGCTGATGTAGTGGGTCGGCTTGGCTTTTAGAACTGAGCTGAATTTTAAACCCAATAAAATTTGAATCCCTTTTGAACTTGATTGAATCAATTCTGATCTGATTTGAACCCAAACTGAGTCGGAATTATTTTTTTCTTCAAATTTGAGCCTCCAAATATTATTATTACTATCCTATTTTCCTATAAAATTAAAATATAATAAATTAATATCCATAAATACCATAAATTAATGAAAAAATAGAATAAACATAAAAAATTCATCCAACATCAATATCAGCCTAAATATCCAATTTATTGACAAGAAATATGATCAAAATAGCCCAATATAACCCTAATTTACCCGATCAAATAACCAGTTATCAAATCCCCCGCACTTATTCTTTCACGTCTTGTGAAAGTAAACTAATATACATTATTTTCCACCCTAACAATATCAATCAAATTTAGAAAGTTACAACAACCAGTTAGAGAAGAGTGTCAAATTCTTAGAAACCCACGCAATCCAGAATTTAATTTTCACATAGATCAATAAAATAACAATTTTAATTCACCCTAAATAAATTGAGAATGATGATTAAAAACCTCACAGGATAGATAGTGTGGTCGCTCATCCTCATAATCGTGTAAATGGTGGGGGTCATGCACTACCATAGGCTTGTTCTTCTTCTAATCTCTACCACTATCATATGCATAAAGTTGCAAAATTCATAAAGGTTACAAAAGAATTAATGAATAAGGGGACAAAATAATGTATATAAGGGGAAAGAATGAAGATAATAGATAAAGAATACAAGTAGGAGAAATGGGAAACAATGAATTACTTCATTGATGAGTCAATGAATTCATGCCCAGTAAATATAAAGTCAAGCTAGTGTGGGGTGAGCTAATAGTAAGAAAATAACTTCCATTCCTCTCCTATACTCTAAAATATCTCAAATAAAGCTCCTAGGAGGAGAAATAAAAGTTGTTAAAAACTCACTACCAATGATTCCCTACATAATATTCACCAACTCAAATTCTTATTTTTATTTTATTTTATTCAACAAAATAGAACTTTTTTTCACTTCTTTTTTTCTGTTTGTTTTTTTCTTTTATTTTTTTCTTTTTTCTTTTTTTTTCTTTCTTTTTTTTTGTTTTTTTTAACCTAACTAAAAATGAGGCCATAATAGCAAGTCAAGCCTCGAGTCAAAATAGATATTATAACACCCCAGTTTAATTTAGCTTCACATGGTGAGTTATAGACTAACAGATAGGTTTTATAAATTTAGATGAATTAATTACTATTAACTTATGCTGGTCCTGATAAGTTAATTAAATTAAGTGATCTAAGTAAATCGTAATAATAGATTATGCATTCCTAATCATTAACTTAGGAGCCAACCATCCACAATTCTAGGACCCAGCAACAACCAAATTTAATTTTGAACAGAAAAGTTTTCTAAATCTTTTCATACCTTTGCAAAACCTATCAACTAGCATCTCTATCGCGTCGACAACGCAGATGATTGCATCGGATTAACAACAGAAATATTAGAAATTTATTAAAGGTTTGGAACACCAATGTCCATTAACATTTATTGACATAGTAAACAGAAGTAAACTAAGCAGCCAACAACATACATGATTCTCAAGCCGAGAGATTCAGAGTTTGAAGGATCGATGCAATTAATAATTCAGGCATATCTTTTGCCTTCTGCTGAAATATTTTGATAAAGTTTGTCGATATCTGACTGCACACATAAAAAATTAAAGCTAAATATTCATAATTGCATATGGAAATAATATGTTGTAGTATCAACTCATCATATATATGTTGCTGAACACAACTATGTTGTCAAATTTACCTGATAAAACTTCAGCATTTGTGCTCTTTTCTTCTTCATTGTAGCAGTAACAAGGTCTCGTTCAATGTCAAATGGTAAAGGATCTACTACAATACCTTTAATGTGCTCAAAACCTCTTAGCTGCAATTTAAATCAATCAGGAATAATTAATCTTTATAATTTGACTGTGAAATCTTATCTTTTTTTTTTTCTTTACATGCTTATCTACCTTGTCTATCAGGAAGTTTGATATCAGAATGATCATAAGAAACCAAGTTAAATGACCAAAGGAAAATATCATGTCCCATATTCTCAAAAAGTATATAAGCCAAGATCAATATAAATGTAAAAAGTCACCTGCAGAAGAAATATCAGTTTACCTTGTTAGTTTCAGCAACTTTCTTCAACTCTTCAAGAATATATTTCTTCAGGTCTTCGAGTTGGCATAGGTCATATAGAGATCCTTCAAGGCCATTTGCTCGCGCCCATCTTTTCACACTGTCTTCGTAGGGCGTGACCACGGCTACGAGCACAGACTTGAAGCTGTTCCCATAAACCCAAATCTAAATACATGAATGAAGCAATATCAGATTATGTTTGACTATAAATATGCGTCTTAGAGTGAGATTGAAGCTTACATCTTCAACAATTGGAGAAACTTTATATGTCTTCTCTAGGAATTCAACTGCAACATATTCACCCTGTGATAATTTAAATATGTTCTTCTTTCTGTCTATAATCTTCAAAACCCCATCAGGGCTCATCTCTCCAATATCCCCTAAATGGATGACATAATTATTGCCGAATAACATTTGGAATTAGAAACTAATGATCTAACCTGTATGAAACCAGCCATCTATCATCACTTGCTTTGTTAACTCAGGGTCTTTGTAGTACCCTGTGAAGATTGTCATCCCTCTTACACACACTTCACCGCGCGAGGGAGTTGACAACGGATCATATCCCAGTTCTGGAACTTCTTCAAGGCGCACCTCGGTGTTCGTAGCTGCAATGCCAACGGTGCCAACCAGTGACATGTCATCAGGAACTCCAACTGTGCTGACACCACATGTCTCTGTTAAACCTGAATTTTTTAGAGGGAAAGTCATAAAGACAAATCAGAAGGAAAAAAAAACAAGAAAAGTAAAAAATCTATAGGCCACCCTCTCATCTATCATCCACATTATTGTTACTATCTCAATAGCCAATTTCATCAGATTGTTAATAGGTGATAGAATGGTTTGCTCAAATTGAATAACAGGTTTTATATGCATTACCATAGCCTTGGGTAAGATAAGCACAACTAGTGACTCGCAAGAACTCCTCAATGTCAGTATTTAATGGTGCTCCTCCCGATATTATAAGGCGAACACGGCCTCCTAGCCTATCCTTCACCTGAAGGAACAATGATAACCTTGTGAAAAGCCGGAAAATGTATACAGAAGAAACTTTTCATGAATGAGCTAGTGTAAAGTCGAGAGATAATAACAGATGATAACCTTGCGAAAAGCCAATAAATCTGCCAAGGGCGAAGCAGTCTTATGTGAATATCCTAATCTCATCCAATATAGTTTACTAATATGGGGAGAAAAATAAAATGAAATGTCAGTTAAAATAGTATAATTCTCTTTAGAAAGTTTGAACAAAAAAATGATTACTATTTGTATAAGGCATTGAATATCATCCTTCTATGTGGTAGGAGTTCTGACACTGCCTTTAGCACACCTGAAACCCAAATCCTTGCCTTAAGAAACATGCAAGTTTAAGATTTAATTGGGAAGAATGTTAACATGTTTGATGATGTTAAATACCTTCATAAACTTTTTCAAAAACCCTTGGAACCCCTGTGAAGAGGGTTGGCTTCAGCTCCATAAGGTCATCCCTCAGAGATTGTAAATCCTTGTCATTGAAATTCCATCAACATCATCATTAACCAAAAAGGTTATACAAAAAAGATGTTTCCATACCCCATGATAATAGCCAACAGAAGCCCCATTGTGGAAAAAATACTCTTCAATTGTTCGGTCAAGAATGTGAGCGAGGGGAAGAAAGGAAAGGTAGACATCATCTGTTGTCATCTGAAACATATACATCAAGTTAGATACTATAGCTTATAGTAAAGCATGTAAGAGTAAAAACAGGAACACAGTAGTGCTAAAATAGTCAGCAGAGCTTAATTAACCTCCTGACTAGAACCAAGAATATTACCTTGTCTTCAAATTGCTTCATGAATAGGTCTGTTCCTGCTACATATGTTGCAAGGCATTCATGAGTCAGCACTACACCTTTAGGATCTCCGCTGGTCCCACTCGTGTACATTATTGTGCATATATCAAGAGGTTTTGGAGGCAACGGATCTGATGTGTTTTCTTTTCCCTAAGAATCAATATATAGTTATTCAGTCAAAACCAAAAATTCATGTAAAGTAGAATTAAGGATTCAAGGAAACAGTCTAATAACTTCGTAATATACTAACCATCTCAAGAATTTCATCCCAAGAGTACAGTTTCATTCCGATGTTCGTAGCAGCAGCATTTTGTTCCATGGTTCTCGAACCAAATGAAACAATTACTGCATGCATAGTCATGATAAAAGCAACAGTCTGTAATAGTGAAAGATTAATGTATATGAACACTTAAATTTGAGTAGCATCCCCACCTTTAAGATGCTTAGTAGATGTGCACTTGGACAGAATCTGCAAAATGATGGATGCATATTATAAACTCAACTTAAACTGGATCTCCATTCAATTAAAGCTGTCACTTCGGGCTTCTTTATTTTGGCATCTAATTAGAAACAATGGCACTTTACTCACTTGGTTTATTTTCGTCTCCTGGACAAAAGCAGCAACAACTTCAGCATGCTCTACAATGTATTCAACAGCTCCTTCACCTGTCATCATATCATTTCTTGCATATCAAATCTTGAAAATTGCTCCAGAATCAATTTACTTACCTAGTGTTTCATAGAGTGGAACACAAATATAAGTGTATCCGTTGCAAGCCTGTGCACAAATTCCTTTTGGTGAGAATCGATTTTGCAGAGTTGAAAAAAGTCACTTTAATTGGGGACAATAATAGTAGGCAAACCTCCATGGCCACTATCCAATTAGGACAATTTGCTGAATAGATCCCTATTTTAGAACCCTGTAGTAAAAAAAACCATGTGAGAAAGAACTATCCGAGCTCATGAAAACATATCGCGCTTAGTCAAACCATGCTTACAGGTTTGACACCAAGATGACTTAGTGCAGAACCAACTTGCAGCACCTCTTGGTAGATCTCCTTGTATGTTTTCCATAAATAAGGCCCTGCCTATTTGAGATCAACAATTAAAGTTAGATCAACAATTTAACAATCATCTCTCGAAGATAAGAATGTTGTTCAAGCATAATTTACCTTTCCATTTTTCATCTCACGCCATCCGAGCATCCTATTCATTGGAAACTTCTCTGCTGCCACTCTGAAACACAAACATAAAAGCATAAGAACTAGAAATGCAATTCAAATGCATATGACCAAATTAGATCAGGGAAGTGGATCAAAGCATATCAAAACACCTTTCATATGACATCAAGAAAGTATTAATATAGGTATAGCTTGGCCTCGATACCTGAAGACATCCCATGAGGTGTTTGAGCCAGGATCAAGAGACAGAAACCCGTCCTTCGCCAATATACTTCGGTACACTGGACCAACTGAAGGACTCCCATCTTTCCCTCTTCTTCCACTCTCCACTTGAACAGTGAAATTTGCCATGATTCTACACCTCAACTGTAAAGCTAAACAGCAAAGTCTCGAGTATGTGAAACACTCATTACACTACAAACCAGCAAATAAACCTTCTGCTCTTTAGTTTTAAGCAAAAGAAGTTGTTATCAGCACCGCTTTTCCATTATCCTAATCAAAATCAAACTATCATGCGAAAGATTAAACCTCAATGACTAAAATAAAAGACCACTGTCGTCATATGTTTAAACATTCAAGAGAAGAAGAGAGAATGAAACAAGTTCAAGAAGTGTGTCCAAACCAACCTGAAAAATCTAGAGATCTACGGCAAAAAGCGTGATGCACCTAGAGATGTTCTTGGGTGACCAAGAAAACAAAAAGGTTGAGTGGTTTGGAATGGTCTAAAACCAGTACAGAAGTTAAATATTACAGCTAAACCGCAGTTGACAAGGTATGTACTGTAGCACAGTGCAACAACAACCACAATAGTCTGCATCATTAAACCAATGTTTTATTTTCGCGAAAAAGTTAAATCGATGTGTTGATACCTCATAAATATCCATACGGTCGATGCCCCTCTCCTCTCGATTTTCAATTTTTCATTCATTGTTTTTCCTGATTAACTCTGCAATGAATGCTAGCAACCACCTACCTGATGTATCATAATTGAAATAAAGATGCCTATCCTAATCCAACCCCCATATCATTATCAAGGAAGCACGTGTAAGAAAATTTTTAAAATTAAAATATCAAAAAATAAATAAATCTATATTTAAAATATATTAAAAATAGTAAATGAGTTTATAGATAATTTAAATAAATTAATTAGGAGATATGTTCGAATTGAACTAAGGTTGTTAGAGTTAAGTGTTAAGTTAGCCTTAAACTAAATAAATATTGGGGTAAATTCATTTAAATATACAATCTATTTTTTATAATAAGGGAGTTTTTATTAGAATTAATTAGGTTTAAATTGGTCTTAGAACTCAATTTTGATGAGATATGGCAATATATCAGTTTAACAATTTAGGTTTGATTTGGTTTAGTGGTATGCTGGGGTTGATTTAGTTAAGAGATTATTTATTTATTAAAGATCATGTACATATAAGATTAATAATTTAGAATTGGTTTAGTTTACTTGTATACTTGGGACTTGATCTAGGGTTTTAAATATTATTTATATACAAGGTTAAGAATTTAAAATTGATGTGATTTACTTGTATATGCTTGGGCTTTGACCTATGGTTTTAGAGATTATTTATATACACGTGGAGTTTACCTTCTGTATTATTTTCGTCGACCTTTGCTAAGATTAAATCCTAGTTAACATTATCTCCTTGCTCGCATGATTATTGAAATCCCTAGCCCTTTCTTATTTATCCAAGGTCAAATTTGTTTTCTTTCCTCTATGAGATTAATTGTAGGACCGTTTCCAGTGAATAACATAAAAAATTTAAGAGTTCATAGATAAAATTTCTAAATTAATACAAGAGTATGCAACGGAAATAAGTAAATATTAAATCCTAACTTAATTAAATAGATCAATCAAATTTTAAATCAAGCATGCAATATCTTACAAAATACTTAATAAGATTAGCATAAAAAATTTAATAAAGCACTTGGCACAATTAGCATGCAAGATGTAATAAAAGATTAAACAAAATTAATTTGTAAGATCTAATTAAATAAAAGATAGGATTCTTTTTAAATATCTCTTTTCTAGAAAGATTTTGAAGGTAAAAAAAATCTTTTAATAAGAATCACAAAGTTAAGCGTAATAACGAAAATATAAGACAACAAAAAAAAAAAAGTTTAAAAGCCCCAGTTGTCTTTTGAACTTTGAAGATCATGAGTGCAGAGTACAAGAGTATGAGCACTTTCAAAGGAGCATGACAAAACTTTGTTGTGCATATTTGTCTGTTAAACAAGAGCCTCGAGTCTTTATTTATAAAAATCAAGTCGAACATTGACTTGGTACTATTTCGGTCGACTGGAACCCTTTCGATCGCCTAGAGGTTGCTAACGTGGCTGCAAACTGTATCTCTGTTAAAAATGTTTCCGCGGATTTGATCGCTTGGATGATCCCTATGGGTGCTTGGAGCATGGTCAAATGTATATCTTAATTGCCTCCTTCGAATTGCTGGATCACGTTGTCTCCAATTGCATAGAAGATTCTCTGATCGTCTGAATGTTGAGGTCACCCCACTCCCAGCTCTAGTTACCCGGAAGCTCTCAATTCCGTTAGTTGAGACTTATCTCCATCTGAATCTCATCCAATCATCTAGAATCATCAAGTATTTCCTTGTAAGATAAATTTTAATGAGCAAGAGTAATATAGTATTATAAATAGCTCACTAAATCTTTTACTCTCAACTGACCCATCTAGACTTATTGTCAAAATCTCAACTCTCAACTGACTCTCGTAGATTTCTTTCACCTAGTTCCCAACCAAGTCTTTCTTTTATTTCCAATCATGTCTTTCTTGTCATAATCTCATGCTTTCCCCTGTCTAGTTCCCAATCAGAACTTCCGTTATCTAGTCCCACTAGGTCTTTAACTATTGTCTCGTTCTCAATTACGACTTTGTCATTTGTCAAGTTACCTACATCTGCAAACTCAATAAACTCATTAGATCACAAATAAACTTAATTTTAAATTTAGTTATATATCAAATATAAGTTTGATGTAATACTCTTAACATCATAATATCCTTCTTTTTAATGTGTGAAAATTTAATTTAAAGTGAGTAAAAAATAATAGTTTAAAAAAAGAATTAATGTAATCATGCATGATAAGAATGTAGAAGAATATATGCAATCATGCATAAAGTATTAAGTGATATTTAAAATAGATTCTTTCCCCCTTAATAAAAAATCTCCCTTAATATAAGCAACCTCATTAAGAAAATTTATATGATCAGGAAAGATAAAAAAAATTCATAAATAATTTAAACTTTTTCATAACTTAAAATTTTCTCTCCTCTGTTTTATACATTAAAATAAGTAAAAAGAAACCGGTTAAAAATAATTGAAGTTTAAGCTCTTTTGCTAAAAAGAAAGTCATCTTAGGTCCAATACAAGTAACTCATGTCTAAATAAAAGTATGACAAGTACTTGAACAAAAAGTTTTGTAAAATTTTAAGAATATAATGAATGCAATTATGATGTCACGTCTTAGGAGATGATTGTCTGAAAAATTTTGAACTATGAATTAATATTTTTAATACTGTTGTTTATTTTTTTATATCTTGGTATTCTTCTGAATTAATAGATTTTAAAAGATTAATTTTTGACGTTCGCAGTTAATCAACGAAATTAATATTGCCGGTAAAATAATTACTATCCCATGCATCCGATGTGAGTAATTTACTCGCTTGAATATTCTTTTTCCAAGCAATCATGGAACTAGAATCAACAATGATCGATGTAGTTTGCATTTCATTTTAAGCACCATATATGGAATAATCTCCATCTAACAGCCACATGATCATTTAATTTAATATATAGCTAGAATTAGCAGAAAAGGGACGGGACTCACACGCGATCGAGAATAAAATGGGCCAGAAAACTAGGTATATATGATAGAAGAATATATATCTTAATCTTGTGCGTGTTGGGATGGACCCCCTAAGTTGGTGGCATGCATTCAAGTTATCTACAGAAGGTTTAGAAGCTAAGAATTAATGAAGAGACGGTGGAGACCTAGCACATCTACTAAAGTTATTGCTCATAAATTCTCCAAGGACATCACTAATTGGCCCTATTGATACAGTGACACCTTGCACGGCAGCTTCTTTTTCATACAATTACGTTAAGTTAATTATAAATTAGAAACTTAATTGGCTTTTTGGTGGTTAATCTCTTCTGGAAAAATTAAATTAATATACAAGTTTTGGTTAAACTCAAGTTTGATCAATTTATTTAGAAGAAAAATACGAAACGAATGATCACTCATTACTAATATTGTATTTTGCATGCTCAAGAATATTAGAAGAACTAATTTCAACAAACAAGCACTTCTATTATCATTATTCCTTTCACATGGCTATGCTCTACTAAATTTATTACTTTTGTAATTAATGATTTCTTCTATTTTTTTTAGAGGTGAGCAAAATTCTGATTGAATGTAAATAATTAATCCAATCAAATTAATTTAAAAATTCAGTTCAATTTTTTAAAAATATCGATTATTTCAATTAAATCGATTTAGTTTTGAAATTTAAAAATTGATTAAACTGATTTTTATTAAATAATAAAAAATATATATATTTATAATTTTTTAATTTTTTATTAAATAGAATAAATTTTTATTAAAAAAAACCTTAACATGTTTTTAAATTTTGAGAAATGAATTAATTTAATTACGGATCGAATTAACTTATTTTTTTTATCAATTTAATTTTAATAGTAAAAATGGATCGATTCCATTAATCCAAAAAAAATCAATTAGTACACATTAGTTTATTTACAGTTGCTCGTGTTTCTATTTTATCAATTTAGTTTATAACATGCTTTTCTCTTTTGTCTTTCTACTTCTACATCATGAAAATCTCTCTATATATAAGATCATATATGTATCATCTTCTTCTTCTTATTCTCTCTCTCTCTCTCTTTCTTTTTTCTTTTTTTTTGTTGGCAACAAGAATGATATTATAGTGTAAATGGACGTGAGGAAGCTCTTGTAAATGCATTTAGAATTAGATGGATCAATCAAACCTCTTGGGCTCCGTTTTGGACCTTAATAACATCTTCTATCGTTTCAATGACATTTTCATTGTACCAACTCATTCCTTTTGTTTTACAAATACCCAACCAGTCGATCTTATCCTACAAATTCTATTCACATACAACCATGAATCATTTAATTACTTGGAAAGAAAATTTCACAAAAATAGTTTGGATAAATAAGTTTCATAAGCTATTTTCTATTTCTAATAATTATCAAAAATTTGAACATGAAAAAAATCCACTTAATAAAAAATCACCATAAAATTATATTTATATATATATAGCACTACAAAGATATACAAATATATTTCATAAATTTTACATCTAAGTAAAGGGATTGACTGGTTGGGTATTTATATATAGTTTTTTTAGTTGGCAGGTATTGTCAAACGTGTCAATCCATAGTCGAGCGAATTAGTCAATAATCCATGAGGGGTGATAAATCTCTAATCCAACCCCACTCAAGGTATATTATCGATTGGTGGGTCAACCAGTCCATCAAAAAATAAAAAAAAATAGGTAAAAAATATTGAAATTATTAAGTTTGGATTACGAATTAGGTGAGTTGTATTCACAAACTCATTGATTTTTCATTTTAATTTTAAAATTTTCATTTTAATTTTAATTTTTTTTTAAAAAAATTCAATCCGTGAACCAATCTAAATTCACCATGCATGGGCCAACTCGTGTGGATTGATTTATCTAAAATAAATTAATAAAATTTTAAATTAATCGTTTAAATTGTTTGACGAGACAGACTAATCCGACGGATCTAACTTAAATTGACGATTATTTTTACCTAATTAATCATAGGTTGATCGATTTAGCCCTATTAAAATTTTCTATCGATTATCTAGATAAATTAAAAAATATTCATGATTGTCCGTACGAAGCGATTAATATTTTTAAATTTATCATTTTATTGAAAAAAATCTCTACGACTATATTGGAGTTTGAATTCGAACTTTAGACGTCGCCAAAACACCGAGGGCAGGTTCTTAATTATTCTTGAATGCACACTGCAAATAGGCCAGCTGTCATATGAATAACATTTAAATATGACTATGGGCATTTGTACATGCGAAAATACTATAATTACCTTCTCCAGTTAACTATAAAAATCATATATGGCCAATGTAGTCTTTTCGTTAGCTAATAGAAAAAGTATATGCAGCGAAGAGGAAAAATAAAGATTAATGCTCATCCGCTCTAAAACATAACACAGATGAGATACAATCCTCATAAGATTTTCAGCACAAAAAGTTATAAAATTATATTAATTTTAAAACTTATCTATTAGATGGAATCCTAATCCCTTTTATAGTTGATAACATAATTTATTCTTTATAAAATAACAAACTTTTCTATTGAAATCTTAATTTTTTTAATGAAACTTAATACTTAAAAAATTATTTTTTAAAAAAAGTTTAATCTTAAAAATTAATAACTTAAATAATTTTTAATAAAATTAAATTGTTGACTGTGTTATTCTCCTTGATCCAAGAAAATTTACTCATCAAATGGAACGATAGAGTAGTTGTGAAGCCTTTTTAGTTGAGTCAAACAATTATTGATTTATTTCTTCAATTGTTTCTTTTATATTGTTAATGTGTTTCCTTGATTAAGTAGGAAGCTGAAATAATTGTGAAATAAAGATGTCTTTTAAATTGAATTCGATAATTCTTTATTAATTAATTTATTTAATTATTATCTTTTTATGTCAATATGTTTCTTTATTTGCATTAAAAAAAACTTGATGCCAAAATATCCCTAATAAAATTGAACTTGTTTTTGATAGTGATTGTATCATTTTAAAAGTACGTTTATCAAGTATACTTTGAATATGGCCAATGTAGTCTTTGTTGGGCAATTAAGATTATGCATATCAATGAAAATTTGCCAAATCTAAAAGTTACTATTTATTAGACTTAGTTGGTCACTCGAGTAGGTCATGCTTACATGTGAATTAACTAGGTTTTATGAATCCGAGCTTTACATTTGCACTCCCATGAGAGATTTCCTCGTTCATGCACATTCATAATATCTACAATTATAATTCAATATAAATCAATTATGTTACCCTAAAAATTTTCAATACGTGACTTATGCTCAATTAACTCGGATTGATCGACAAGTGAGAGAAAGGAATCAACTGTAGAAAAATATCCGTGTGGAAAAAGGAAAAAGAAGAATAATAATCCCTCAAAGGAACCATTGGGAAGAGAAGACGAAATGGAACAGAAACGAAGAGAAGGTCGTGCGCAGATGCTTGCGCATCTTCTAGAACACGCCGTCAAAAGGACAACTCCAGAAGCTAGAGCTCTCCTCCTCGCCATCCTCAAGTTATCGACAGTGGCCATCGCTCCAATCGAATACGAGTTCCCTGAACATTGACCGCGAGATCTACCAGAAAATGGCATAAGCCCACAAGGAGATGAGGGCTTCCACAAGGTCCTAGGAGCTTGTTCTGCAGGTTGACATTGCCGCCGCCGACAATGGTTAGGTGGCCTTCGGGGGAGGCATCATGCCAAGCATTGAGATAATCGAAGGCCTCAACGTCGAGCACCGTTACTGCCATCTTCTGATCATTGTTGATCCAAAAAACTCCCATCGTAGCCTGCCACAACTGAAACTTGGATGGATTCACAAATCCCGATGCTTCGCCTCCACCATTTCAGACCAAATAAGAGGTGAAGAATAGTCATGGAGGAGGAAATAAGAGGAAGTGAAAACCTACGGTGCTGTAAAGGCTATTAGGATCCGTGCGAGCTAGAGGGGGGGGTGAATAGCTCTGATTGCTTCTTGTCTTGATTTTACGCTCGTCGTTTGAATGCGCAGCGGACACCTTGATTCAAACGTGACTCCACATGCATAACTCCTGGATTTTACTTGGTATCCGCATCCTTGAGGCGACTAATACAAGGGTCCGCTCCGAGCTATCTACCTCCACTATGAACTCTTCCTTTTCGGATACTTTTCGGAGGCGGAGAAGTCTCTCACAAGTTTATTCTTACAAGAACACAATAATACAATAAGAAATATGAATACAAATACAAACTAAAGCAAAAACACCTTTACAAATGAGATCTTGCTTTGGATGATTTCTTGTTGCTTGGAATAACCTTTTATTGGTATGGAAATGTAGCAACACTTCGTCCTCAAACCCCCAAGAACTGACACCTTCTCCTATAAACAGAATCTTACTTATACAGTTGATGTTATACAATTGATGTTAGGATTGATTTCTGCCTATCAGTCGACTGATATCCTCTACCAGTCGATTGATATGGTCAGCGACCAAATAACGACTTCTGAACCTTCTAAAATCTGTCTGATTTTATTAATTTTCAAATATCAATCGATTGATTTGTCAATCAGTCGTCTGATCTTTCAAACAGTCGACTGATTTTTCAATCAATCAAATTAATTCATTTCTGTATACTTTTAAAATAGTATTAGTTAACTGATTAATCTGATCAATTGATTGATTACCCTTATTAGTCAATTGATAATCCTGATCAGTTAAGTCGATTTACTTCTGTTTAGTTCTGATTCAAATTAGTTGACTGATATACATAATCAGTTGAATTGATTTATGTAAAAAGATACATCTTTGAATAAGCTTCATTTCGCACTAAAGATTGTCCTGTTCCGATATCCGAGTCAAAAGTTATGACCTTTAGAAGTTTGCTACGTCGTTTTCAACTTCCTTTGCATGACATCTGGTCATCCTTGACCTATCAAAACGTCCCGTTGCCTAACATATGGTCAACCTTGACCTACCAGGACTTCATATCACCAAGTGTCCGGTCAACTTTGATCCACTTGGACTTTCCTCTTGCTAACTTCCTTATTGAACTTCAGATCACCAAGTGTTCGATCAACCTTGTCCCGCTTAGATTTT
>NC_133869.1:3932674-3961043 GCF_044706935.1 Curcuma longa
CATATTAATATTTAATCAATCAATTAATCGACTAATTAATTAATTTTTAAAATTAATTCATCTTAATTTGTAAATAAATTTTAAAATTTAAGAAATCAAAATTAAATTCTTAATCAACTTTTTCTACCCCTTAATAATTCCACACAGATTTATATTAATGCATACTGAGTTAATGTTCATATAATTCTATCCATAAACCCAGTTTATTTGTGAGTTAAAATTTCTATCCGATCGGATCAACTTTTTATTAAATATTAATTTCTTATTTACTTGAGAAATAATTATGACTACCTACTTATAAAATAATTATTTTATCCTTATTCAATTTGATGTCTAGAAAAATTAATTGTCCAACAATTCATCCTCCAATAGCTATCAATTATCATCCTATTAATTTTTTCCATGCAGCACTCGTGACTGTACGTACGCTACTGCTTCACTTTCTTTCGTCTTGAATGTGGTTACTTGTACCCTTAATAAGTCTCACTTTTAGAGTCAAACTCACAAGAGTCTTCACGCAATTCAATTAATTTATAATTCTTTTGCATTTTTATAATAACTATCTTGTTAAGTTCTTCCCGTTGGGACTGGTGACACAGGGAATGGATGAATAGCGATTCATTTGGATCTTTTTTTTTTTTTTTGAGTGTGTTATCCTCTCCAAAAGGTTGATATACAGTAAATAAAATAAATAAAGATAATAATGCAGAGCATCCAATAATATAATTAATTTATGTCATTTAATATAATTATATTCTCTTTGGAACTGTAACAAGAAAAAATTAAATCTATCAACTTTTCTTTCAGGCTTTGAAGGAGAACGATCAAGACTATTGATGCGAAAGATGATCAACCTATGACCTTTTGACATAGTTGGCATGATTATACTGCCACACTAGGATTCATTCAAATTGAATCGTCAAAATTCTATATTTGACATTTTAACTTTTTTTTCTTTTATTTATTTTAAAATTTTAAAATTAATTTTCTTTTCTAAAAATTAATTTAGATTTTATCTTTTTAATTTTATTTATTTTTTCTTTAATTTAAATTTTATCTTTTATTTTTTTTATTTTATTTCCTTAGGCTATTTAAACTGGATTAGGATTCTTGTAAAAGAAGTTTTTTATTTAATAGTATTTTTGACACTATAATTTATTTTTTTATCTACTAGTATTCTTTTGAATTAATAGATTTTAGAAGACTAATTCTTGACGTTTGCTATCGATCAACAAAATCAATATTGTCTGTAGGATTATCATTAACGTCAGTTGGTATCAGAGCTCTTAGATCCCATGGATGATCATCGTGGTCGTAATTGTGGTTGTGATAGACAGGTTCCAACTAAGGAAGCCTCGCACCGTGATTGTAACACCCGAAACGAGATACTTAAAGATCTACAGAGACAAATCATAAAGTTATCTTAGCGTCTAGCGGTGCAAGATCTTGATCTTGAAGACACTATCCAGAACTCGAGAATGAGTTCTTTTCAATCTAAGGTGTGTGATATAGGAGCATTCATTAGCACAATTAGTTTATATCTTCCGATTTAACTATATTCTCCTCCGAGTTGTAACAAGAACAAATCGTGGCTACTAGCCTCCCTTTTAGGCCTTAAAGAAGGACGATCGGGACTACCGACAAGAAAGATGATCAATCTATGGCCTCTTGACGTAATTGGCACGATTAGATTGCAGCACTATGATTCACTCGAACTGGATCGTCAAAATTCTAGATTTGATCTTTTTTACTTTTTCTTTTATTTATTTTAAATTTTTAAGATTAATTTTTAAAAAAATAGTTTGGGGTTTATCTTTTTAATTTTATTATTTTTCTTTAGTTTAGATTTTATTTTTTTATTTTTTTGTTTCAATTTTTTCTTATTTCTTAAGCTATTTAAACAGAGTTAGGATTCTTATAAGAGAAGTTTTTGATTTAATAATATTTTTAACAGTGTCATTTATTTTTCTATCTCCTGATTTTTATGAATTGATATATTTTAGAAGATTAATTTTTGACATTCGTAATCAATCAATGGAATCAATATTGCCCGCAGGATAATAGTTATCTTGTCCGGTGTTAGTTGGTATCAGAGCTCTTAGATCCCATGGATGATCGTCGTGGTCATGATAGATAGGTTTTGATTATGGCTGGGTCGGTACGGTATACCGAATTTTACATACGATACCGTATACCGTACCGAAAATTTTGGCATAAAAAAATCTATACCGTTACCATACCGAAAATTCGGTATACCAGAATTTCGGTATACCAAAAATTTCGGTATACCGAATATACCGAATTTTCGGTATATTACACCGAAAATACTAAAAATTTTGGTATACTGATAATTTCGGTATGGTATTATACCGAAAATGTTGGTATACCGAAATATTAAAAAATAATAATTTCATATCGATACCGATACCGAAAAATTTGGTACGGTATTATACCGTATCGAAATTTTCGGTATACCGAAATTTTCGATATGGACGGTAAATACTGGTATGGTATCTGCGGTATACCGAAAATTCGGTATTTTTTCCCACCCCTAGTTTTGATTGAGAAAGACTCACATCGTAATTGTAGCACTCGATACGAGATACTTGAAGATCTACAAAGACAAGTCATGGAGTTATCCCAACGTCTAGCGGCGCAAGATCTTAAAGATCGTGAGGTGTGTGGTTGAGGTCGTGATAGACAGGTTCCCACTGAGGAAGCGTCACATTGTGATCGTAGTGCCCGAAATCTTAAAGATCGTAAATTCTTTTCTTTTTATTTAGATAAATTTTTTTTGGAGAAAGATATGAACGACAAAATCGAAATAATCGATGATTCAATTTGTGACGAAGATGGAAACTAAGTCAACTAGCGAGCCAGTATATGACGAGATATTTTATAGTGATGATTGTGAGATTTTTATCATTCATAAGATTCTAGATGATAGATTGTTTGAAGATGCAATGTATGTTCCATCAAAAGTATAACAATCGCCCAGAGATTTGACTGAGTTAATATCAGAGGATCTTCCTTCCATTCATCAGCACTTAAAAATTTTTGATCTTGAAGACACTATCCAGAACTCGAGGACGAGTTCTTTTCAACTTGGGGTATCTGATGTAAAAGCATCCAATAGAACAATTAGTTTATGTCCTTCGATATAGCATTTCTCTATGAATTGTGACGAGAAAAAATCAAGGCTACTAGCCTCGCTTTTGAGCTTTGAAGAATGACGATTGGGACTACTGACAAGGAAGATGTTCAACTCATAGCCTCCTGACGCGGTTGGCACGATTGGATTGCAGCACTATAGTTCACTCGAACTGGATCGTCAAAACTCTAGATTTGATTTTTTTTAAAAACTTTTTCTTTTATTTATTTTAAAATTTTAAGATTAATTTTTTTCTAAAATTTAGTTTTGATTTTATTTTTTTCTTTAGTTTATATTTTATCTTTTTAATTTTCTTAAGCTATTTAAACAACACCAGGATTCTTCTATGAGAAATTTTTAATTTAATAATGTTTTTAACAGTGCCATTTATTTTTTTATATTTTGATATTCTTTTGAATTAATAGATTTTAAAAGATTAATTTTTGACATTCATAGTTAATCAATGAAGTTAATATTACTCGTAGAATAATCACTATCCCATGCACCCGACGTGAGTAATTTACTTACTTGATTCTTTATTTTTCCAAGCAATCATGGAACTAGAATCAACAGTAATCGATGCAGTTAGATATTTGCATTTCATGTTAAGCACCATGGAATAATCTCCATCTAACAGTCACATGATCATTTAATTTAATATATAGCTAGAATTAGCAGAAAAGGGACGGGACTCACACGATCATTTGTCTCATGAATTGCGATCGATCGAGAATAAAATGGGCCAGAAAACTAGGTATATATGATAGAAGAATTAATATATATCTTGTGCATGTTGGGATGGACCCCCTAAGTTGGTGGCATGCATTCAAGTTATCTACAGAAGGTTTATAAGCTAAGAATTAATGAAGAGACGATGGAGACCTAGCACATCTACTAAAGTTATTGCTCATAAATTCTCCAAGGACATCACTAATTGGCCCTATTGATACAGTGACACCTTGCACGGGCATGGCAGCTTCTTTTTCATACAATTAATTGGCTTTTGGGTGCTTAATCTCTTCCGGAAAAATTAAATTAATATACAAGTATTGGTTAAACACTAAGTTTGATCAATTCATTTAGAAGAAAAATACCAAACGAATGATCACTCATTACTAATATTGTATTTTGCATGCTCAAGAACATTAGAAGAACTAATTTCAACAAACAAGCACTTCTATTATCATTATTCCTTTCACATGGCTATGCTCTACTAAATTTATTACTTTTGTAATTAATGATTTCTATATTTTTTTTTAGAGGTGAGCAAAATTCCGATTGAATGTAAATAATTAATCGAATCAAATTAATTTAAAAATTCAGTTCAATTTTTTAAAAATATCGATTATTTCAATTAAATCGATTTAGTTTTGAAATTTAAAAATTGATTAAACTGATTTTTATTAAATAATAATAAAATATATATTTATAATTTTTTAATTTTTTATTAAATAGAATAAATTTTTATTAAAAAATCTTAACATGTTTTTAAATTTTGAGAAATGAATTAATTTAATTACGGATCGAATTAACTTATTTTTTTTATCAATTTAATTTTAATAGTAAAAATGGATCGATTCCATTAATCCAAAAAAAATCAATTAGTACACATTAGTTTATTTACAGTTGCTCGTGTTTCTATTTTATCAATTTAGTTTGTAACATGCTTTTCTCTTTTGTCTTTCTACTTCTACATCATGAAAATCTCTCTATATATAAGATCACATATGTATCATCTTCTCCTTCGTATTCTCTCTTTTTTCTCTTTTTTGTTTTGATGGCAACAAGAATGATATTATAGTGTAAATGGACGTGAGGAAGCTCTTGTAAATGCATTTAGAATTAGATGGATCTATCAATCCTTTTGGGCACCGTTTTGGGCCTTAATAACATCTTCTATCGTTTCAATGACATTTCATTGTACCAACTAATTCCTTTTGTTTTACAAATACCCAAACCGTCGATCTCTTTACTTAGATGTAAAATTTGTGAAATATACTTGTAGATCTTTGTAGTGCTATATATATATATATATATAGTTTTTTTAGTTGGCAGGTATCCAAGTCTTTAGTAGCGTTGTCAAATATGTCAATCCATAATCAAGCGAATCGATTCGTCAAAAATCCACGTATAACAGGGTGAGAGAGGGGTGATCCACCATCTTGACGGGGTAAGAAATCTCTAATTCAGTCCAACTCAAAGTTTATTATCGATTAGTGGGTCAACCTATGAGTCCATAAAAAAATAGATAAAAAATATTGAAATTATTAAGTTTGGATTATGAATTAAATGAGTTAAATACACAAACTCATTGAGTTTTTATTTTAATTTTAAATTTTTGAAAAACAAATTCTCAATTCATGAGTCAACTTAAGTCCACAAACTCATTAAAATTTTCATTTTAATTTTAAATTTTAAAAAAACTTCTCAATCTATGAGCCAATCTAAATCCACCATGGGTCAACTCGTGTGGATCGACTAATTGTCTAAAATGAATTAATAAAATTTTAATTTAATTATTTAATTTGTTTGACGGGATGGACTAATCCGGCGGGTCTAATTCAAATTGATGATTATTTTTACTTGATTAATCTTGGGATGATCGATTTAGTCCTATTGAAATTTTCTATCAATTATCTAGATAAATCAAAAAAATATTTATGATTGTCCGTAAGAAGCGACTAATATTTTTAAATTTATCATCCTACTGAAAAATAATCTCTACAAGTATATTACAGTTAGAATTCGAAGCTTAGGTGTCGCCAAAACACCGAGGACAGGTTCTTAATTATTCTTGAATGCACACTGCAAATAGGCCAGCTGTCATATGATAACATTTAAATATGACTATGGACATCTGTACATGCGAAAATACTATAATTACCTTCTCCAGTTAACTATAAAAATCATATATGGCCAATGTAGTCTTTTCTATTGAAATCTTAATTTTTTGAATGAAACTTAATAGTCTTTTCTTAAAAAAATTATTTTTCTAGAAAAAGTTTCAACTAATCTTAAAAATTAATAACTTAAATAATTTTTAATAAAATTAAATTGTTGACTGTGTTATTCTCCTTGATCGAAGAAAATTTACTCATCAAATGGAACGATAGAGTAATTGTGAAGCCTTTGTAGTTGAGTCAAACAATTATTGATTTATTTCTTCAATTGTTTCTTTTATATTGTTAATGTGTTTCTTGATTAAGTAGGAAGCTGAAATAATTGTGAAATAAAGATGTCTTTTAAATTGAATTCGATAATTCTTTATTAATTAATTTATTTAATTATTATCTTTTTATGTCAATATGTTTCTTTATTTGAATAAAAAAAACTTGCTACCAAAATATCCCTAATAAAATTGAACTTGTTTTGATAGTGATTGTATCATTTTAAAAGTACGTTTATCAAGTATATTTTGAATATGGCCAATGTAGTCTTTGTTGGACAATTAAGATTATGCATATAAATGAAAATTTGCTAAATCTAAAAGTTACTATTTATTGGACTTAGTTGGTCACTCGAGTAGGTCATGCTTACATGTGAATTAACTAGGTTTAATGAATCCGAGCTTTACATTTGCACTCCCATGAGAGATTTCCTCGTTCATGCAAATTTATAATATTTACAATTATAATTCAATATAAATCAATTATGTTACCCTAAAAACTTTCAATACGTGACTTATGCTCAATTTACTCGGATCGGTGAGAGAAAGGAATCAATTGTAGAAAAATATCCGTGTGGAAAAAGAAGGAAAAAGAAAATAATCCTTCAGAGGAACCGAAGATGAAATGGAACAGAAACGAAGAGAAGGTTGTGCGCAGATGCTTGTGCATCTTCTAGTGCATGTCGTCAAAAGGACGACTCCAGAAGCTAGAGCTCTCCTCCTCGGCATCCTCAAGTTCTCGACAGTGGCCATCGCTCCAATCGAATACGAGTTCCCTGAACATTGACCGCGAGATCTACCAGAAAATGGCGTAAGCCCACAAGGAGATGAGGGCTCACAAGGTCCTAGGAGAGTGTTTTAAAAGGTGTTTTGGAGGCGCGCCCTAGGGCTCGTTCCGGGCCGCGAGGCGTTCCAGTACTGCCCTTGGGCGATGGAATAGGGCGTAAGTGTTGTGAGGCGTACGCCCGGAACTTCAAGGCGTTCGCCTGGGCGTTGGGGCGAGCCTTTAGTTCCGAGGCCTTAAAATAAATAATTAAACAAGCTGTTTATTTACAACAAAATTGCATAGTGTAGTCGGTTAGCGTGTCTGACTTTGGATCAGATGGTTGTGGGTTCAATTCCCTTTGTTATGGATTTTGTAAAAATTTTTCATTCCTTACAAAGAATTTAAATTAATTCAGCAAATAAACAGAAATTTTTTTTAACACGTTCATTATAGTACTTCACTGCCTTACTAATTTAGGCTGGGCCTTATTTCCACTTAGAATTAATTTAGGATTATTTACTTTTTCAAGTGACTAATGCTTCTTAAATTATTATTTGGAATTGTATAACGATAGTTTTGTGTCTATATAGTTTTTCTTAATTTTATCTAATTTTATTATATCTATTTATATTTTTAAAATATTTTTTATAATATATATCATATTTTTATATATTTAAAAATTAAAAATTTATGGGGCTTACGCCCGACGCCTCGGGGCTTTCGCCCCGTGTGGGCGGATGGTAAACGCCTCGCTCAATGCCTTCGCCTTTTAAAACACTACTTCCCTGAACATTGACCGCGAGATCTACCAGAAAATGGCGTAAGCCCACAAGGAGATAGGGCTCACAAGGTCCTAGGAGCTTGTTCTGCAGGTTGACATTGCGGCCGCTGACAATGGTTAGGTGGCCTTCGGGGGAGGCATCATGCCAAGCATTGAGATAATCGAAGGCCTCAACGTCGAGCACCGTTACTGCCATCTTCTGATCATTGTTGATCCAAAAAACTCCCATCGTAGCCTGCCACAACTGAAACTTGGATGGATTCACAAATCCCGATGCTTCGCCTCCACCATTTCAGACCAAATAATAGGTGAAGAATAGTCATGGAGGAGGAAATAAGAGGAAGTGAAAACCTACGACATCGGTTTTATGGCAAAACCGATGTCTTTTACTTTTTTACAACGGTTTTAAGAAAAACCGATGTCTTTGAGAGGTTGATGGGAGACTACGACAACGATTTTTGGAGGATACAATAACGGTTTTAAAACCGTTGTCTATGTGCGCTTTCAACAACGGTTTTTGAAGACTACGACAACGGTTTGAAAACCGTTGTCTATTTGCGCTTTCAACAACGGTTTTGGAAGCTATAACAACATTTTAAAACCGATGTCTATTTGCGCTTTCAACAACGGTTTTGGAAGCTATAACAACAATTTAAAACCGTTGTATATTTTCATTTTTTCTTTCCCTCTCTCCCTCCAAATCTTAGGTTTACAGTGGTTTAGCCGCCGAATAACCTTTTTAACCTCGGTTTCATTTGCATTCCTTATTTTAATAGGAATATTCGCGCCCCTTCCCTCATAAACCCGAGCCCTACACTACTAGAAAACTAGGTTTTTGAGACAAAAATTTTAAGACAGTGACAAAATTCATCTCAAATACTATGTAATTAAGACAGTAATTAAAGGTGTCTTAAAATTTTACATTGAGACATTAAATTTAAGACAGTATTTAAAATGTTGTCTCAAATTCAACTAAATAAGACACCTAATAAAGACGGTTAAAGATATAATTATATAAGACATCCAAATAAGACGGTAAAAAAGTATTTATCTCAAATTATCTTGATTATGTCCAAAAAAAAAGAAACAAAACTACACATGTACATAAGTATTTTTAATGATATTTATCAAAAATTGAGATAAAATTTGAAATGAATTTGAGACAAAATTGTGAATAAATTTATATAAACAAAAATAAATACATATTACAAATAGAATTTGACCTCGTATAATTTTTGTCATAAAATTTATTTAAAATTTAATTAAAATTTAAGATAGAAAATAATCCATTTCAAATTTATATAAATTAGTGACATATATAAATTTTAAATGGAAATAAATTTTATTTCAAATTTAAAAATAATATATATATTATTATTTAAAAATAATAATATATATTAAAATTTTAAATTTAAATTTAAAATAATTTAGAATCGAAGTTTATAAATAAATTTTTATAAATAAGAATAAATACTGATTAGTAAATATAGAATTATATTTATTCATAAATATATTTAAAATATTTTTAAATAAAAAATAATCCTTTTATAAAATATAAAATTTAAAAAGAAATTTATTCAATAATTATAAATTTATATTATTTAAATTCATTAAAATACTAAATAAAACCCTAACCCCCTTTCATATTTCGCTATTATTTTTGGGTTTCCAAACTCACGGCGCTAAGGCATGCACGCTGCGAGGCATCTTCTTCGGCATCTTGATGGAGGCGCTTCTGGCGAAGATGCCGGATCGGGAGTCGCGGGGGCGACAGCCGCGCTGGAGGATCATGTCCGCAAAGTTCATGGATCCGAAGCAGGGAGCGGCGGAGAGGAATCCGTGCACGCCTGCTTCGAAGAGGATGGATCGGGCGATGGAAGTGGCGCTGGCAAGAGCTGGGATCCGACGCAGAGAGGTGAGCCTAGGACCCTTGGAGATCCTTGCGACCCCAGCGAGGCCTATCGGTTCGAGATCGAGCCCGGCGCAGAGAGGTGAGCGTGTTTAATCCATTGTTGTCGAAAGTGCTTTAATATGTCAAGATTTCTAAAGCAACATAAACTATCTTCTCATTTCTTTCCAAGTAAAGCAAGGCACTTAAAAATTCCTAAGTTTGATGCCTTTTGGGTTCCTGTGAAGAGTGAAAATTTTGAAATGCAAAAAATGTAAGGATGCTGAAAAATGATCATACTGCATTTCCTGGAATGTCAAACTTGAATGCCTTTGATGTGAACAAGATTGAGGGAGATTAACCAAAAGAATGCCACATGAGATTCTATTTGGAAGAAAAGATGAGAAAAAGGGAAAATCATTTAGGACTTAGTAACAAAGGAGAAAGGGTTGAAGAGTAATGAATGAGCTACATAAGAAGGTCTTTTTCATGTCTGTGTATATTTATTTCCATAATTTTGGTGACATGGGGGGTAACTCTATGGATGATGATTTTGAAGATAGTGATGATGAAGGTAAAATTGTGGAGGCTGCCATTTAATTAACCAGTTTCTGATGTTGATTTGATTTCATGGCTTTATGGGGGGTAATTTATTTGTTCCATATTTTGGATGATTCTATTTGGAAGAAAAGATAAAGGAGAAAAAAGGAAAATCATTTAGGACTTAGTAACAAAGGAGAAAGGGTCGAAGAGTAATGAATGAGCTACATAAGAAGGGCTTTTTCATGTCTGTGTATATTTATTTCTAGAATTTTGGTGACATGGGTGGTAACTCTATGGATGATGATTTTGAAGATAGTGATGATGAAGGTAAAGTTGTGGAGGCTGCCATTTAATTAACCAATTTCTTATGTTGATTTGATTTCATGGCTTTATGGGGGGTAATTTATTTGTTCTGTATTTTGGTGATCCGTATTACTGCACTAGAGTTTATTGTCAACTTAGTATTGCATCCTGCCAGACGACTCTATTAACCATATTGATCATCCATAAGCTAAGTACCTTGAAGGTTGCTTCATATATTCATCCTCAACATGATCACTAAATAACTTACTGGCAAGCTGTAGGTACTTGTAATTATTAGCTCATATTTTATATTGCAGTAGGTTAGTCATTATTCTCATTAATGTTTCTCTGTTCGTTATGTGGATTTACTGGCAAGATTTGTTGCTGGTCAAGAGGAAGTCTTAATATCAGTAGTTATTTTGTTTAGGTATTGATACATCATCATCAGAGTATGTTTTTCTCTATGAATGCAGGTTGCACCTCATTTCTTCTGTACTGCTGTAGTCATACTTGTCTGTGGTTGTATGAATACATGGATAGATCTGTGATAAAACTCAGCAAGCATAGTCCAAGTGAACATTTTAAGTATTTTTATTGATATTTTACATAATTTACTGACTTTCCTGTTCATTATTTCTTGGTTGTAGGCACACTTCAATGATATGGTACCAGTGAATAATCTTAGTTTCGTTTCTTTGAAGCTACTTCGAAAGAGCAAGAATGAAGTTGTGCCAGAGAACAAGGATGATGGTGATTCAGATGAGGTCAAAGAGGATGATGATGAACAAGATGGCGAAGACCAGGAAGAGGACGATGGGGCTGAAGGTGATCCTTCTGGGGATGAAAACGCTGAGGGAATGTGTAATATATTGTAAGAAGAATATTTGTGTTAGTTACTTTTGGTTATTTGTAAATATTGAGGTGATTAAATATATCGGTGCTTTGCTATTTGTGATTTGTTGGGTGAATTTATAATATTATGATAATTTTGTACTCTTGCTCGATTATAATTTACAAACAACATAAAAAAAAGTGTTATTACAACAGTTTTAGATTCAATGACATCGGTTTGGAAGCGTTGTCATTAAGTGATATTACATCGGTGGAAAACCGTTGTTAAAATTGATGTTAAACATATATTACATCGGTTTTACACCGTTGCAAAACCGATGTCGTTGTGATATTACATCGGTCGAAAACCGTTGTTAAAATTGATGTTAAACATATATTACATCGGTTTTACACCGTTGCAAAACCGATGTCGTTGAGTGATATTACATCGGTTTTACATCGGTTACAAACCGATGTCGTTGAGTTGTATTACATCGGTTACAAACCGATGTCTAAAATGTCAGACCTTTTACAACGCCTTCATAGACATCAGTCGATTTTCTCATAGACATCGGTTTTCCACCGATGTCTATGACTGTTTTTGTTGTAGTGCATGTACAAGTAACTTGAATCCGTAGGACAAGAAAGCAGCTTGGGCTAGGTGTGACGTAGTTAGCCTAGTGGAGATTGACACATAGACCATATCCTGAACCAAGCAGGTATAAGACAGTGAAAGAAACGAGGCACGTTTAATTGGAGTTGTTGAAAGATTTAGAATTGTTCTAGAATCAATCGTTGATTTTTTGGTCAATTGTGGATCATGATGTACTACTAGGTGTCACTCATGATCATTCAGTAATTAATGGTTAATTACGGACAACCAACATTACCAGGAACCTATTGAGTCACATGCACTACAAGTTCTCCGAAAGACTTAAAACGAGTTTGAGAATTGGATTCTCAAAATGAGAGAAATAAAATCTGGTTAGACCAGATAAAAGATAAAAATGATGGAACTCGTCTTACAAAGATGAAATGAATGAAATTGATTTTGTTCCAATCAAAGGTCGTTTGGTTAGTAAACCAAACGATTCGATTTTAAATAAAATTGAGCCAACTTGGTTTGGTTCATGATGAAAGATATTTTAGCAAAATGGAAGCAATGAGGGGCTTCATCTTGAGAAGATAAAATGAACAAAACTGGTTTGAATCAAATCGGAGTTCGTTTGGTTAGTGAACCAAGCGATTTAGTTTTGAACATGATTTGTTACAGTAAATCCTAAATGAACTCGGTCCGGTTTGGTTCACTACAGTGTTGAACCCGATTTAAGGTTTTCTGGGTTTTCTTTTCTTTTCTCTGATTTTTGCTTTTGCTCTGCCCGCGTCGCGCGTGACCAAGGCAAAACCCTAAAATCGCGAGACGCGATTTAAGGGGAAGTTGGCTGCGGTAACCGGGTGATGGAGATCTAGAAACCCTACTCGCGTGAGGGAGAGCACGACGCTGACGAGGGATGATCAAGGAAATTTGAGGATGCTTTTGAGGTTCCAGAACAGGACATCTTCTCCGAATGAAGAAGACGATTTCTCCGATGGTGAGGTCGCCGTCTGCTGCCCTCTGGAGCTTACTGTCTACCACCTTTCGAGCTGCGACGCCTTCTACGGCTTTCTTCCTCGAGCTGATGCCCTGTTCCTCTTCTCGGCCTACTGTGTGCCACTGTCTCATCACCAGAACGGAGATCGCGCGACAAAATGGAGGAGAAAACAGAGGATCCCGGCGATGTCTTCTTCCTTTCCCTCTGCGTGTGTGCGCCGCAGTCGCGTGCTTTGCTTTGACGTCGACTGACTCTGTTCGATCGATCACTTGTTCTGTTTTGACGCCGTCTGCCTCTGTTCAAATACCCGAACACTTGAAGTTCTTCAAGAACTGAGCATGCCATGTGGGACTGAGGAGGAGATTAGAATTGGGTTTCTCTTGTGATTGGGATTTGGTTTTGTGTCCAAAGGTGAGATTTCTTCTTTCACGTGGGCTGTCGATTTTCACACTTGATCGTGTTTAGTCACCGGAGATGAAAATCAATCATTGTCCAATCACTGTCGATCAGCCTTGGATGTCTGGCGACCATCCATCATCTTTTTGAAAGCTTGTGAAGCTTCCGAAAAATTTTCCATCATAACGGAAAGGTTCTGACCACTTGTCTCAAATCGACGTTCAAAGGTTGACCATCGAAAACTACACCGGGAATATGATTCTCAATGATAGTTAGAATGCCCCAAAACGATCGCGACAAACGTTGTTGCGTGATTTTTGGAATAAGACTTTTCTCTTAAATCAATCGTTATCGATCATCGGCTAGTACCGAAGCCGTCCAAACGAGAGCTTGGTGTGGATCACCAGTAGAGGCGAGACTTCGATGAGAACCTCTCGATTGATGCCAACACTGTTCAATGTGATCAAAAAGGTACGCATTGAATAATTTATTAGATCTGTAAAAATTTTAATTTCCTACTATGCCTTGTACATGATATTTTCTGCTTTGCATGCATGTGTAGTATAATAATTAGTCTTAATTATTTATTTATTTCTATTGCGCACGTTTGCAAAATGTGAAAACACGCGTATTGCACCAGGACAATCCCAATAGATAGTACGTTAGGGAAGTTTGGTCTAGGTAGTCAAGTGGGGTAAGGAATACCTTGCTTGGTCTGCTTAGCTAAACCAACCTAACTGAAGCTAGCTCGCTACATCCTAAACTAGTTAAACCAAGATTTCTCAAAAAGTTGATTAAGGTCATAATTTCTTAAAAAGGCTTTATTTAAGGAAGTGATTGTTGTTTTGATAACCAAAAAGCCCCCTACATCGCCACGATCTGGAAGCTGATTTTGAAAATGTGAACTTAACTAACTTACGATTAAACCTAAATCTAACACAAGGTCAAATACTCAGTAAAATTAACTTAAATAAATAAAGATAAAATTGACATAAACATCTCACAAAACCCCATAAGGTAACTCTTGTATGTCATGTACTGAGGTACTTAAAATGAGTGAGATGATAAAGACAAAAGTACAAAGTTTTGAAAATTTTTTTAAAAATTATTAAAACTATTTTCTAAAAACTATTTTTAAAATTTTGATAATTATTTGAGATTCATGCTTGTTATATGTACTTATATTATAATTTTCAAAAATATATATCTTTAAAAATTAGTTGAACAATACTTAGACATAAAATCTTTAGGTCAACACTAGGTCTAGAATCCTAAGACACATAGGCAGAAAATCCTTGTAGTTAACAAGATGTCCTAAGAGAGTGTCTAGTTGAGGGAGAGGGTATTCTTGAAAGACCTAATTTTCAAAAGAACTTTTAAAACATATTTGAAAACTTTTTGAAAATATCTTTTAAAAACTCACATGTTAAAAATGTGTTGTAAATTGGTCTTTTGACTTGGAATAACCCCTAGGATAGATAGGGAGATTGTTTTGTAGTCAACAAGGAGCCCTAAGAAAGTATCAGATTTAGGGAAAAGTCCAAATTAAAAGTTCAATTCAAATTCTTATCTTGAAAAATATTTTTTAAAAATTATAAGTTATTATATTTTGACTTAGATCAACCTCTAAGACACATGAAGAGTTTATCTTATAGGTAACAAAGAGCCCTAAGAAAGTGTCAAATTTAGGAAGGGATCCAAATCAAAAGAGTAACCTATTTCAAAATTATTTTTTATAAACTCTTAAAAAACTTTTTAAAAAAATCTATGGAAAATTCATTTCAAAATCATATTCAAAATTATTTTAAAATTATTTTTTTGATTTGGGTCAAATCCTAAGATACATAGGGAGGTTGTTTTGTGGTTAACAAAGAGCCCTAAGGACGTACAGGTAAAGGGGAAGATTCTGATTTAAAAGGATAATGAATAATTTTTTAAAACTATCTATTTTAAAAATCCTTTGAAAAACATCATTAAAATCTCTTTTGAAGTACATTGAAAAATTATTTTAAAACTTCTTTATAAAATTATTTTGAAAATCCTTTTAAAACTAGTGTTAAAAAATTCTCTGAAAAAATTATTTTAAAATTATTTTTAAAATCTACTATGGTCTTTCAAGAATTGTTTAGACTAAGTTGTGACCATAGGAAAAATCTTTATTGTTGGTGCAAAATAATAACTTTTTGATGTAGGAAAAGGGGGAGAAGGGATTTAAGTTAAAAATCTAGAATTCTCTTAGACTTATAAACCCTGACCTGATTTAAACTTAAGAAATTATCAAACATCAAAAAGGGAAAGATTGTTGATGTTAGGAGCACTAGTCTATCCCTAGAGTTTCGATGTTTGACAATACACCTAGGTCTGATCTGTTTGACTAAGGGTTGATTCAAACAGGACCTGATGTTTAGATGTGAGTGAAGTCTAGTCAGGTCAGTTTGACTAGATAAGTAGCAAAGAAGTCCTAGTTGAGGCTAGGCAAAGGAGAAGTCCTAGTTAAGGCTAGGCAAGAAAAGTTCTAGTTGGAGGCTAGGCAGGAGAAGTCCTAGCTGAAGGCTAGGCAGAAGAAGTCCTAGTTACAGGCTGGACAAGGAAGACCTGGTGAGTGAAGTTGGGCAGAAAGTTCTAGTGAGTGAAGCTGGGCAAGAAAGTCTTAACTGGAAGTTAGGCAAGAGAAAGTTCAAGCAGGTCAAGGGTGACCGGATGTTTACCAGGTGAGAAGTCTACCTATAGAAATGACTAGTCCTAACTAAAGGTTAGGCAAGAAAAAGTCCAAACAGGATGTTTGGTAGGTGAGAAGTCTACTTATGAAAGTGATTAGTCCTAAGTGAAAGTTAGGCACGGGCAAGTCTAGTAGGTTAGACTTATAGGGTAAGGCTTAGGTAAGCCTAGTAGGCCAGATGGACTACAGGTAGGCTTAGGTTACTTGTTTGTTTGTATGCTAATCTTGTAGAAACTAGGAGCTAGAAGTAATACAGAGAAGAAGCATAAGAGAAACAAACTGAAGCAGTCAAATCAAACCCAGGGTCAACTTAGGTCAAATTCGAATTGACTGGATCTAGGCGCCCGAATGTTACTCCAGGCACCCAGACAGTCCAAGCACCCCTGGATGGTCTAGGTGCTCGGATCAGGAAGAATCGACCCCGATAGATCGATGGAACCAGATCAGGATATGATCAGTTCTAGGCTCCCGGATAAGAATCCAAGCACCCGGAAGAATCTATATAAGGGCCTCAATGTGCACCGCAAGGAGTAACTCTAATTCTCCATACTCTTCATCCTGTGATGTTATTGAATGTGAATAGATCTTGCTCGTGTGACCGAGGAAGCTCCAGGAAGGGTGCATTGCTCTCAAGACTTCCAGATCGACCGTCTCGAGAGTTTGCTATTTATTTTAAGTTTTACATTTTTTTGTATGTTCATTTTATATTATTCTTTAGACTATAAGATGGGTTTCTCCGCCTCCAAAAAAGTTTCGGAAAGGAGATCATTAATGGACGATGACTTTCTGTGTATAGGCCTTGGACGTACTAACCTTGGGAGGTTAAAATCAAGTACATCCATGAGTCTCCTGTGCTTATGATTCTAATATTTGCTGTGAGTTTTTATTAGAATAAACAAACGATGAAAGCGCTATTCACTCCCCTCTAACGCACCCACCAGTCCTACGAAAAATAGTGATAAGCCGTAATGTTTATTTTGATGAAGATGCAAATTTTGAAGATCCAAAAGGCAAAACAAATGAGATACACATTCCTTTAATTAGTGAATAAGAATCAGAAGAAGATAATTCTTTTCATTCACTAAGTCCTTCAACAAGTCCTCCTCCAAGGAAAATGTAAAGTGTGCATACACTCCTAGATTCAATCATGCCTATTGAATATGATGATTCTGTATTCTTTGCTTTCTTTGTAGGAGAAGAACTAATTTCCTTTGATAATGCAAATAAGAAAGAAGTATGAAAAAAAAGTCATGAAAGAGGAGATAGTTTCCATTGAAAAAAAATGAAACTTGGGAGCTAACTAATTTTCCTCCACATAAAAAGTCCATCGGTGTTAAATAGATATACAAGATAAAAATGAATGTAGATAGCTCTATCCACAAGCATAAAAGCAAGACTTGTAACAAAAGAATACAAATAAAAAGAAGGAGAAGATTTTACAAAGGTATTTGTTCCTGCGTCAAGACTTGATATTATTCAATTAATGATCTCTCTTATAGCTCAAAATAATTAAAAATTTTCTCAAATAGATGTCAAATCAATATTCTTAAAGAAGAGGTATATCTTAAACAACCTTTTGATTTGTTAAAAAGGAAGAAGATAAGGACTACAAGTTGAAAAAATTTTGTATGGGCTAAAGCAATCACCAAGGCCTTGGTTCAATTGCATCAATTATTACTTTAAGAAGAAGAATTTTCTAAAATGCCCATTAGGGCATACTCTCTACACCAAATTCAACTCATACGAGACTTCATATTTGTAAGTCTTTATGTTGATGATCTTATTTTTACCGGTAATGTTTTGAAGATGCTAAATGATTTCAAACTTTCAAAAAGAATAAATTTGAAATGATTAATTTGGGAGAATTACATCATTTTTTTTTAAATTGAAATTCTAACATCTAAACATGAAATTTTTATCACTAAATTGTGGCATTTTGAGGCAGAGCATTAATGAAAACAGATTCATGACGATACTTCCAAAACATTTATGAGCTTCTTGTAAATTGTTGTGGTCAGCCACCTTCTCCGCACGACTTATTGCTTCTCGTCACTTGGGTTCTCGATGGTGGATCTCTTGATCGACTCGATCCTCTGAAGCCTAATCTGTTCTCTAAATCTGGCAATGAACTCATCCGCCTTCTTATCTACCTCATTCTCTTCCCCTCCTGCCCCTGCTTCACAGTTTGACGCGTCTTCTTTACCACCACCAGACGCACCAGCAACTGCAACTGCAACTTTAACTTCCTCGCCACGATACTCGGCCTGCTCATTGCTTGTCCTTACTGTGTCGCTAGGAGTGTCCCAACACTCAAGCCTGCTGAAGCCCTTCAATTCTTCTTTGAACCTTCTGGCCGTGCGGTGATATCCATGCCCATGTTTGAGGAACCTGGGTGGAGGCGGCGGTGGCGGAGTGGCCTTGTTTTTATACATGCTCTTCGGCTTTGCCGTGTCGGAGGGGAACAACGGAGAAGGAAAAAGCCACCTTGGGGAAGGCAAAGTAGTGGATGCGGGAGTTGTGGGAACAGTTCTGCTGCTGCTGCTACTGCTACTATCTTTTTTGCCTGCCACCCGTTCGACCTTATTCCCCATCGATCCTGACCGTGATATCCATGGGATTGGAGAGGGAAGTACAGCGGACTCGTTCTTAGAATAAAAAAAGTGGCTTTTGACTCCACAATTAGCTGAGGTAAATTGCCCATTGATTTCCTGGTTTTGTTGTTTTATGCTTCGGATGGGCAACAACAGAAGTTTACTGGCAACCAGACCTGGTGGTTCATTTCTGTAGCATTGATAGCTCCAAGTTTGGGCCTTGCTTTCATTTGTGCTACCAATTCCATCATCTTCTTCGTCAAAGACTGGTGAACCTTGAAGCATCTGTGAGATAAAGCTACGGAGGCTCTCGTCTTTCTGCAAGACCTCCTTCTCCGTGTCTGGTTCTGCGTTCCGCCGGCCGAAAATGCCATAGGACACTGCAATCCCGACAAAGAGAAGGTGGAGAATTTCCCAGACCTTGGTGAAGATGGATTCCCCGATGAATTCAGGCGCCTGGGAGGGAAACATGGGGAGGAGAGCTACGAAGACTACGAAGAAGATGGGCTTGTAGAGGATCTTTGAGAAGACTCTCGGTGTGGCTTTTTGAGCTTTAGGGTGTGAAGTCAAGTTCGGAGTTGAAAGCTTGTAGGGGCGACGAATTGAGCTTGCCTCAGCCATGCCTGTTCTATTCTGGTTTTCTCTTTTTCCCTCCATCTTCTTGAGGAGGAGGAAGAATTGAGAAAGAGAAGTGAGGAAGGAAGGCGAAACTTTAGTGAGCAAGGAAGAATGCACCACCAAAAAACCGAATGGAGACGGTGAATGCGTGGCCAGGGCATAGTGGCTCGAGGAATTGGAAACATGACACATTTTGATATTATCGCATGTGCGCCATGAGCCTCGAACCGCATACCTTCAACTGCAAACATCTAGGCCCTGACCAGCTGCGCCCGCCCGTGGGGGCAAGGAAGAATGCACCAAAGAATAGGAGAGCGTGGTGGGAGAATGATGCTCCTCCCTCTTAAAGCTTTGGCTGCTACGTTATTATTCATCATTGGTGGAAAAGTACTGAAATGTCCTTAACTACAGTAGCAAATTGTGAGTGCATCTATCTTATAACTTCTACGTAAATTTAATCTTGTTTTGTCAGAAAAGTAAGGTTAACATTCCATAACAGATTAAATTCCCTTCCCTAGCAGTTATTTCCTTGTGTATCTTTGAGTGTATTTGTTTGCACAAATTAATGCAGCTCATTTAAACGCTTGGGAAGGTACTTGGAGACATGGTTAGCAGCATCAGGGCATATGTGTGACTCACACTTGTTCTTAGTTATTTATTCGACTGTAGCTATTTGAAATGATCTCATATATGTGACGCTAACCAGAATCTGATGCTTGTTATCAACTCATTCAAAGATGTTCTTATAACTTTTTGGTTATTCATAGAAGAATCATATTGAATAAGGATGCCATGTCCTTTTCTAAAATAGGAGCCAAATCATAATTTTGAAAAATTAGTAGTCTTTATTGTAATATTTCGAGTTTATGCTTTCTTAATCCCCACCACAAGCTCAATGTTTAATTTGATAAGAGCTCATTTATATTAATTTATATATAACGAACAAATTTAACATTAGTGAGCTTGATCCATTCATGTTTACTAACAAAGCTCAAACAATTTATGATGAATAAACTCATTCATTAAATCTTATATATGAATTTATTTCTCAGTTTTTTAGTAAAAACATATTTTAAGATAGTAATATAAAAAAATAAAATTATATAAGTTTAATATATTAGATCAATGTTTTTTCTAAATTATGTGGACAACAACATAGTTAATCGAGCTCTATAGAAAACTAAAACTCAACTTAAGCTCAATAAGAATTTTTAATAAATAAGTTTGAATACACTTAAATTTCATTTGATTCGTTTACACCCTTAGCATCAATATTAATTCATCAATCACATCCAATATCAGGGGCATGACTTACAATAATCTCGTGTGGGGCCGCTGAAGTGAGCAAGGATCAAATCAACGAAATCGAGACCTTTATTGCAGAAGATGACTTACAATAATTGAAATACCCCTAAGGAGTAGCTGAGTTGGTAACCGGATGGCAAACTTACATCAATGACTTGCAATAATCAAATCCCACTTCTTCCCTTCTTCCCCTACAGTCATGCTTATTATCGCTTCATGCTTTCCCTACCTCTTCATCCTTTGCTTGTATTGGCAACGAATAACAAGGTCGTTTGCATGCGGTTCAATATAATTGATTTGGTATTCCCTCGAATAATAAGGTTCATGTTCTGCGTGGTTGGTTGGGTGCCTAACCCATTCGATGTGCAGCCATCCCTTCCACTTTGCTCTCAGTTTCTAGGTAAATTTCAAGGTTTGCTTTCGCTTTCCTATTGCATTGTAGAGGTAGGTAGCTTAAATCATCAAGACACATGGTTTGTCACAATGATCGTTCATGTAAACAACAAGCTAGGGGTATAATCGACTTTGTGGAATTTTTCTTTGGTGTGTGTCTACGATGGTAAGTCCTTGGTCGATCTCTTGCCTTTCTCCATTGTGGGAAGTTAGAAACCTAAATTGCTTAATTTGGTTATTTAATTCAGGCAAATGACCACATCAAGAAGTCCATCCATGTTTCCTTTGTGGAATGTCATCTCGACGAATCCCAAGTGAAGTAAGATCTATTCCTCACCCCTAAGTTTCTTCCACCATTGATGTAGTGGTGTTGTCAAGGTTAGGATGAAGATTGAAGCATCTTTGTGGGCTGTACATGAAAAACATGATGTAGCTTAACATCAGAATAAATTTCGTTATATGTTAAGAGCTTTTAGTTTATTGAATAGAATTATTTGAGTGCTTGGTAATTTTATGAGTATTGTCCATACTGGTGTTTAGCTTCGAGTCAAAGTCAAGTGAGTACATTTTCTATTGTCAACATCTGAATGCCTGGTGGTCCTGCCTTATCTACAGGAAGGGAACCGCCTGTACCGTGACAAGGGAACCTTTGCTAAACTAGACTAAATCTGCTTTATTAATCAGATCATGTGCTGAATTGTCTGCGAGCATTGTTCCATACTCCACAATGAAATACTTGATTCAACACCGAATTTTCTCGCACAGTTTGGAAACGCTAGCTTGTCTAGGTAAAAAGATCAGTTGAGGATCTGTTCTGTGGACTTGCAAAAAGCAATTTGTACGTGAGTAGCATTAGTCGAAGGTTGATTATTCCAGAATGTAGGTAGGTGTTTGTTGTGGAGGACTAGAGCTAGTCTTCTTGTGTCGGAGAGAGCAAATTAAAGGCAATGGGGACAGGAACAAGCTGTGCTTGGGATTCTCCTTTCGGATGGAATACGCTAGCTAATAGCTTTAGCCTGGAAGCTTGGTAGGTTTCATTCTTCCTCCGGGCCGGGGAATATAAATCAGATGCTGTTGAATTCTCACGCAGTCCTCCTGGTACAAGTATTTTGTAGTTATGCTCTTCCTCCTTTTGCAGCTCGAATATCTTCCACCCATCATTATTTTTGTTTTTTGTTGGTGGTTCCTTCTTTCGCTGGCCACATCAGTATGTTCTTATGCAGCTTGTTTCTGAAGCTAAAGTTGTGCAAAATGAATCTAGTATGTCTGTGTGATTTTTCCCACTAATTTCACAGCAGTAACTGCTGTTGAACAGTTTAAAATGATTTGCTTAAGAGATCCATAGATACAATGCCCTTTTTAAAGTAAATACAGTACAATTTTATATGGTTTGACTTAATAGATCTTAGCTAACATCTGTAATTTACTAAGATTAATAATCCATTATTTTTTATTTGCTACATGACATCTATATAAGGCTAGCTATGTCAACTCAATAATATATATATATATATATATATATATATATATATATATATATATATATATATATATATATATATATATATAATTAGATTAATAGGTTGTATTTATTCAAATACAAACTGGATTTAAATCTAAATCTATTTAGTTCTTGTTTTTTTTTTCCCTTCCTAATGTATACTTTAGATAATATAATATGTCAGAAATCATAAATACTCTTAAATTTATCAAAATTCACCATTTATCCACTTAAAACATCAAATTAATCATCCAAAGCCTCCTACTGCTTTATATCTTCAACCCAGTTTGCATCTAGCATATTACAAAGCTAAATAGGGCCTGAGCTATCAACGGAGTCGTCATTGAGACTGACTCAACGAACGTGTTACATTGCTTGCAAGCCATTCCCACACAGGTTTATATAAAAGGAAAAGAAATACATGGAAATTGTCAGAGTTTTACAATATGCAATTTTTTACTACTAAGAATCACTACAAATTGTAGTCAATTTCATTTAGCTCCATTACATACATGCATTCACAAACAACATTCTCATGGCTCCCAACTCATCTCTGATCACCTCATCGAAATCAATTTAAGAAAGTAAGAGGAAAGAACAACGCTTACTGATAGCTGCAATAAAAACAAGAATATGAGCTATTTTCACCTGTATCATGAAGTTAGAGTAAATATTGGGGCAGGAAACCATCTTGCCGCGTCATAGAAAATGTGAAAGGATCACAATTGCAAACTGGAAGGATGCATAAGCCCAAACGTAGCTCCTCACTGTCAATAGAACAGTCATTTTAATCATTATGAATATTAAGAAAATTACGAATATTAAGACAGACTGGATATAGAAACACAGTTTCTTCCTCCATGTTAATCATTTTAAGGATCACTACCAATAAAAAAATAACTTGTACGTAGCAACTTCTTGCCACTGAGTTGCATTTGAAGTGTGCCTAGTAACCATTTGTTGATTCTGTAATCTCAGCAATGTTACAGGTAGGTTTTTTACTTCCTGCTTGCATACATCACACGTCTTATTTCCCTTAATACTAAACCATTTTACAACACATTCTTGGTGTGCTAGCGCAAGTTCCCCTTTGTAACTACGCTCCATTTTAAGAGTTTCTCCCCCTTCAGCAAGTTCTACTAAACATAATCGGCATACAACCTCTTTTTCTGGAATATCTTCAACTTCATTCTCAGTCACTGCAAAGTCATATATCTTACAAGTATTAGTTTCTTTCATGTTTAAATCAGCAATCATATACATGATCGAGATACGAGGCAGATATACAAGTGTATGACACGGCTAAGATTTCACTCGTCTCAAAATATTTTGTATAATCATAGCCGACAAACAGATAAATAGATGTTCCTTCTTCCTCCTACTACTTGCAAAGAATAGTATAAACAGAAACCAAATTTCATGAATTAGAATATCAGTTCAGTTAATCAAGTACCATTTACTGTCTCATAGCATCACTTTCCATGGTAATTTCAATAGCGACAGGAGTTGTTGAAATAACTCGCACAAAACCAATTGAATCCATTCTCTGCAAACCTGCATTTTTGGCATTTCCAGGTACTGAAATTGATTGTCTAATCTGAGTCTGCACCTCCTTTTTCTGTTGGCTCCAACAAAAACACATGGTAAACAGTGACAGGGTCCTTTAGTCACATATATGAACAATTAGATAAAAGTTCTCTATATGTTATGAATTAGAAGCTTAGGAAAAAAGTTTAGCAGCCTAACTTGGCCAGTTGCTAATAAATTCAAATTCAAGTTTAATTTCATAGTAATATACTAGTCTTCGCCACCAATTTATAATGCAATAGTGTCCCTGTTTTGGTAGAAGCATGGCTAACTTATTAACAATCTTGATTGTGCTCTACGACAATGACCAGAGGATTATGTGATCATGTTGTATATAGTAGAACATTAAATTGATTTACAAAATAATAACAAAGGGATATGAAAAAAAAATCAGTTGGTGTAGACAATAAAAAGCGCTTAAGGTCATATACATTGAGAAAGTTGTAAAGTAGGGAAACATGGTTTGTGGTATCACATATAATATGTAGGATATTAAGAAACTATAAGCGAAAAGAGTAGGGTTGTAAGTTAGAAGAGAATATATGTAATTGGAGAGAGAACAAATGCATGACACTAGAAAGTGTTTAAACTGGAAACTGAGGATATAAAACTTACATCGAGGAAAGAGACATCAACTACATGCCTTTCCTGTTCAAAAGACGGACCTTGGCTGGTTATTGGTGTCACAGGTGTTCGGAATTAGGAGAAGTATTCTGTCACCATCTGAACTGTAACCTTTTGTCCTTACTCCTTTGTTGAACAAGACTTTTGATAGAAGATTTTGTCCTTGTTGAATTCGGCCTGGGCGGCAAGCCAGCTCTTGCTGAAACAAGACACATGGTTTGTCGCAATGATCGTTCATGTAAACAACAAACTAGGGGTGTAATCGACTTTGTGGAATTTTTCTTTGGTGTGTCTCCATTGTGGGAAGTTAGAATCCTAAATTGCTTAATTTGGTGATTTAATTCAGGCAATGACCACATCAAGAAGTCCATCCATGTTTCCTTTGTGGAATGTCATCTCGACGAATCCCAAGTGAAGTAAGATCTCTTCTTCACCCCTAAGTTTCTTCCACCATTGGTAGTGGTGTTGTCAAGGTTAGGATGAAGATTGAAGCATCTTTGTGGGCTGTACATGAAAAACATGATGTAGCTTAACATCAGAATAAATTTGGTTATATGTTAAGAGCTTTTAGTTTATTGAATAGAATTATTTGAGTGTTTGGTAATTTTATGAGTATTGTCCATAGTGGTGTTTAGCTTCAAGTCAAAGTCAAGTGAGTACATTTTCTATTGTCAACATCTGAATGCCTGGTGGTCCTGCCTTATCTACATGAAGGGAACCGCCTGTACCGTGACAAGGGAACCTTTGCTAGACTAGACTAAATCTGCTTTATTAATCAGATCATGTGCTGAATTGTCTGCGAGCATTGTTCCATACTCCACAATGAAATACTTGATTCAACACCGAATTTTCTCGCACAGTTTGGAAACGCTAGCTTGTGTAGTTAAAAAGATCAGTTGAGGATCTGTTCTGTGGACTTGCAAAAAGCAATTTGTACGTGAGTAGCATTAGTCGAAGGTTGATTATTCCAGAATGTAGGTGTTTGTTGTGGAGGACTAGAGCTAGTCTTCTTGTATGCATGGGAGAGAGCAAAGGCAATGGGGGAAGGAACAAGCTCGCTATGCTTGGGATTCTCCTTTCGGATGGAATACGCTAGCTAATAGCTTTAGCCTGGAAGCTTGGTAGGTTTCATTCTTCCTCCGGGCCGGGGAATATAAATCAGATGCTGTTGAATTCTCACGCAGTCCTGGTACAAGTATTTTGTAGTTATGCTCTTCCTCCTTTTGCAGCTCGAATATCTTCCACCCATCATTATTTTTGTTTTTGTTGGTGGTTCCTTCTTTCGCTGGCCACATCAGTATGTTCTCATGCAGCTTTGTTTCTGAAGCTGAAGTTATGCAACTCATGTTTGTGTGAATTTTCCCACTAATTTCACAGCAGTAACTGCTGTTGAACAGTTTAAAATGATTTGCTCGATAAGAGATCCATAGATACAATGTCCTTTTTAAAGTAAATACAGTACAATTTTAGATGGTTTGACTTAATAGATCTTAGCTAACATCTGTAATTTACTAAGATTAATAATCCATTATTTTTTATTTGCTACGTGACATCTATATAACGCTATGTCAACTCAATAATATATATAATTAGATTAATAGGTTGTATTTATTCAAATACAAACTCGATTTAAATCTAAATCTATTTAGTTCCCTTCCTCAATTCTTGCTTTTTTTTTCTTTATGAATGAATCATAACGTATCTTAGCAATGTTGAGTTAGCTTAGTGCTAAAGGATATTTTGCATTTTAACGGTGGAGTGAGAAAAAATTAACAATGTTTAAATATAACATACTTTTTTAGATAATATAATGGGCCAAAATTAAAGAAGAATATTTCAATCTATAAAGGAGTATTTCTTCTCTCTAGACAGTCAGAAATAGATTCCTTTTCAATGTATTATGTTATAAATACTCTTAAATTTATCAAAATTCACCATTTATCCACTAAAAACATCAAAGTAATCATCCCAATCAAGATTTTATTTAAAAATTTATTTTTAAATAAAAGTAAAATAATATATACCATAATTTTTAAAACTAATTACATAAATCATAAATGTTAAAAAATACATATATATTTAGCAATGTAACCAAAGCTGAATCATAAATATATTTACCAAAGATGAATCATAATTATGCTTTTAAGGGTGTGCATTAGGCTGATAGTGTGGTTAAATTCAATTGCCGTGCTCCTGGATCCTGTCTTTTGACCATTGGTTGTATTGGTAGTAGTGCCCCCGGAAGAGGGAGATGGTGATGGCATGGCATCTGTGTAGTCTGACTACTACACATAGACGACCTCACTAATTCTACGGAAGCCTGGCCTTGCGTTGCTTCTTCAAGCATCTATTAATTAACGCTAATGCCCCATGGGCAGACTTGGGGGCGATCGTTCCTGTCAAATCATGGATCGATAATGTCCTGGAGTCTTTTCGGGTCTGTTACAAAGGTTTCACCCACTCCGAGAGCCTTGGCTCACCTCTAGATAGGTTCCAATCCACCGACTTCCTTCAAAGTTATATTTACAAAAATTACAGGTTCAGTTTGTTGTTCATATTTCACTGGTAAATAACATTCATGCCTAAACATTCCGAAGATAGTGTTATACAACATGATACTACCAAATAATACTTACTGAAGTTGAAACATGACCAACGCCTGCTGGTCGGCCATGTCTAGCAAAACCAATGTCTAGGAGTTTGGCATAAGAATCCTCATCTACAGAATATTTGATGTTTTAAAATCGTGGAATATTAATTGCATCAAAAACTAAGGCACATGAAAATAACCTGAAAGTATACTAACTAGCATATTGCAGAAGTCACCATTGCTCGAGGGTAGTGGCGGAACTATAAATCTTCTTAATGTACGAAACTAATTTTCAGGCTGATGAAGTTTTCTTCAGCAGCTAAATAAATTCGCACCAGAACCTTGATATATAACCATTATACATCCTTTTCAGATAAAAGCATGAATCTAATTAGTTTAGCTGGGACAATGAATTCCTTGCAGTTTTGCCGAAACAATGCTATAATTCTTGGTATCAGTAGATGAAAAGAAAAACCATATTAAAAGAATAAAAGGGAACAGTAGAAAGAAACACAGCCTCTTCAAGCCTGAATTATGAAAAAAAATAGTCACCATTTGTGAAACCAAGTTTGCCATTGATTCAAGCAGAGACATGAAAATCTGACCTCATATATCTAGATAGTTAGCAAATAATTCAACACGGATGTGAGAGTTTGAAATCAATTGTCCCCAAAACACAAATGATTAAAAAGACATACATTAGGTCCTTCGATCCTTAGAGAGTTTGTGAAAACAATTTTCAGTTTTCATTTTTAAAAAATAAAACAAGGATGTTAAAAACTAAAAAAAATAAATATCTACGTCACCATTCCCCTCTAATGAATTTGAAGATGTCAAAAAAATTATGTTAAATATCTACGTCACCATTCCCCAACATAGGTTAGTAGTATTGGATATACGTCTTAAGCATAATATCCATAAAAAGAAAATATCCACTACTTCTAGAATTAAGTGGTGGAAGTTGAAGGATGAGAAACAAAACATATTTAAGGAGAAGGTAGAAGGACAAGTATTAGGTGAAGTA
>NC_133869.1:3961143-3999009 GCF_044706935.1 Curcuma longa
ATTGTGGAGTATCAATTTCCTTACTACTTGATGAATCACCTAATGCTTGTAAATCACTATCATTCAATGGCACACATGATTCAATCCTTACTAGCTCCATGATAATTGTAGGACCTAAATTCAAACAAGGTAAAAATTAATGAACTTGTATCAAAATACGAATACGAGACTTGCATCAACGCTCATCAGTAAATATGGGAGAACACTTGAATGAAATAATAAGCATCACAAGTGTATGCTTTTTTTTTTGAACTGAAATCATGCAAGAAAATTTAATGTTGGTGAACCAAAATCATGCAATAAGAACAGAAGCATGCCTAGTTCACAAGAAAATTTAAAGCTTAGCACTAAGAACAGAAATCATGCTTAGCAACCCTAGGGACTAAGAACCCTAAGACTTCTAGAGATATTATAGATAATTAATTATAGTTTTGATTTTTTTTAAAGTTTTGATATACTAGTTCTGATACACTGTTGCCTCGGCAGGCGATGAGCGGCCGCTTCGCGTGCGGCTGCAAACGAGGGGCTGCTGCCTCGCCAGGCAACGAGCGACTGTCTATTTTAATGAGAAATAAGAAATTTAGAGTTACCTTTGAGCTTCTCCTTGCTTGTTGCGTAGAAGGAAGAGATTTGTTGTTGCGAAGAGGGAAGGAAAGGAGGCGCGGTGGAGGCAGTGTCGTGGGGCAAAGGAAGGTTGTTCTCTGATTGCTCACGACAGAGAATCGTCGGCCGGAGGCTGGTAGCGACGACGACAGTGATGCGAGTGATGCGCGACGATCGCGTTGGAGAAGGAAGTAGCGACGACGGCAGAGAAGCATTGGTCAGAGGCTGGTAGCGACGACGACAGTGATGCGGCGACGGTCGCGTTGGAGAAGGAAGTAGCGACGATGGCAGAGAAGCGTCGGCCGGAGGCTGGTAGCGACGACGACAGTGATGCGGCGACGGTCGCGTTGGAGAAGGAAAAGGGTTTCGAAGGTTTCCTCCTTCAACGCGATAGGTGGGATGCGAATGCGGGGAGGAGGGGAAGGTATGGTTTCGGGGAGGAGAGGAGGGGATGGTAGGGTTTCGGGGAGGAGGGAAAAGGATTCGGGGAGAAGGGAAAAGGATTTCTGTGGTTTTGGGGCAGAGGCGGAAAAGGTTTCGAAGCTCCGGAGAAATCTGACGAAGAGCGCCCATTAGCAGGAAAAAAACTCCACGTGGCATGACACACGTGGAATGCCACGTGTGTCATGCTACGTTTCCTGCTAACTTTTCCTGCAATGTATCATTTTTATTTTATTAATTTATATTTAAATAAAATTATTTATAATTTCTATTTTTTAATTTAATATTAATAAAATTAATTTGATAATATTATTTATTTAACTATATCCCACCTATTATCACTATCTCACCTATTTATCCCACCTAGCCTAATATCTTTCTTTTATTTAATTTTAATTATTATATATATTTTTATAATAAAATAATTGAAATCACCGGGCAAAACTTTTTGCCTGGTGATTTCTAATCACCTCTCAAATATCCCCTCCAATAGGGGATATTTGATACATGGGGATATTTTTTCAAATATCCCCTATTGGAGATGCCCTAAGATGGTGATCCGCATTAGATCGGGTAGCAACAAGAAAAGGGAGGATTGACTAATAAAGAATTCAAGGTTTGTTAGGGAACCTGAATAAATTTTGAAATGAAAATCTATTCAAAGTCTATCAAATGAATATGATTGAATGCGGCGAAAGTCCAAAGTTGTCATGTGATCTTAAATTTAAAATGATATTATGTTATTAGATAATATCAAAGAGGATTAGACAAATCTCGAAACGTAGCTCATTGACAACCTCAACCTTGGATCCATGGGGCAACCTTGGGCGCATGCCCTGGATTTCGACTTCAATCCGACCTCATATGTCGATCTCTATTCAGTTTGCTCTCTTGTACCGATCTCATCTCAGCCTCGGGTCCCGACCTCATTCTCATGCATCAACCTTATCTCAATCTAGGGTTCCGACCTCATTCTCATGTGTCGATCTCATCCCAACCTCAAGGCTCAACCTCGGTCTCTATTTTATCTCATGTGCTGACCTCATCCTAACCTCGAGTTTCGACCTCAACCTTGACGACTTGGTCTCATGTGTTGATCTCATCTCAACATGGGTCTCAACCTCGGCCTCTACTTGGTCTCATGTGCTGACCTCATCCCAGCCTCGGGTCCCGACCTCGGCCTCTACTTGGTCTTATGTGCCAACCTTATCCTAACCTCGAGTCCTGACCTCGGCCTCTACTTAGTCTCATACGCCGACCTCATCTCAGTCTCGGGTCTTTCGTCATCCATCTTTAGGTTGAGTCTATAAAAATGGTTCATCTATAAGATCATGAAACTCGAATATTGATTTCCTTGTAAAATAAAAAAATATCCCGGAAGACATGGACAATTGGAACGCTTATATCGGAGTATATCATAAATGGTAGCACATATTTCGGAATATATCTTAAACGGATATTGATGTTTTAGAGATGATAACTCTATAAAAGACTGCTCATATCCATGAGCATAGGTATGCACACACAACCCTAATTTTTTGAAGTCCTTAAACTCTTTCTCAGAAAATCCTAACTTGAACATCAGAGTAGCTTGCCGGGATCCATCCTCGACGCCTTTCTAACTTGTTTGGAGTGCTTTTCAAGTTCTTTCATCCTTTCCAATGACTATCTCCGGGGAGTATGCACGTCAGCCCATTCGTTGATCGATGGCTTGATCATCCACAGTATTTTGTAGAAACAAATTGGCGTCGTTTGTGGAAAAATCTGAGCCAAGATGATGCGATAGTTAACACCGAAAGAACTAATGACAATCATGACTCCACTGAAGAAAAAAGTTACTGCGAAATAATAGTCATTACATCAGAGAAAATTAATGAGTTGTATCCCAAGCGATGATAAAGGTACTACAACAACACTCGTTATTATAGCCTTCACCCCTAGGGGCTCCTCCTCCCTCACAGGACGAACATTTTCTTTCTGACAAAGTGCCGCCACCATTAGGAGGGGCATACCTATTATGAATTCTCTTAACGAGGAGATAACCCTTCCTGATGAAGATTCACATGAATCTCGAGCTGGGGCATTCCCTCGTGAGGTAAGCATGCAAGGAATGTCTTTCTCCAGAAAATTTTTTGAACAAGAGTTACCTCAGTACTTTCGGCAACTGCAATTAGGGGAGTACATGAGATTGCAATTGTCAGATCTGGAATATCATCTGTGCCGCTTTGACAATGCTACTTTATTGCACTAATATCCTAATGGGGTTAAATGTCGAGTCTTCCTAACCACATTGTTAAGGTCTACCCAGCAGTGGTTTAGTCACCTTCTTGTCTCTTCCATTCATTCCTTCACAGATTTTAAAGTCGCATTCCTGCATCAATTTGTCAATAGTAAGAGGTATTAGAAAACGCTTTTAAATTTATTTACCATGAAGCAGAAGCTTAGGGAACCTCTTCGGGAATATATCCAGCAATTCGATCGGATATTTTGGGATGCCCGCTTAACCCCTTCAGAAGTACTCACTAGTGCTTTTTTCCAAGAGCTGGTGAATAGAGAATTCTTTAGATCATTGGTGAAAAAACCACTAGCGAATTATGCCAAATTGCTAGAACAGGCTGAGAAATATATACATCTAGAAGAAATTCAGCTCATTCGCAAGGACGACATCTCAGTCGCTCATCAATCAGATAAGAAACCTTTTCAATCTACACCAACAGGTAAGGCCACACAGTAACTCAGTATATGCCCACTCGACGAGAAGCACGCGCAGTACAGGTCGTAACTCCCACCCTGCTCTTGTAGAAATTGTTGGGTTGCAAAGGTGCAAACATAGTCTCACATCTATAACACATGGAAAAGATCATGTGTTTAAAAGGATGGAAGATATCTCCATTGGCATGAGGACTTTTGGGGAGAGCCCAAGAACAAAACCATGAGGGCTTAGGCCCAAAGTGGATAATATCATGCCATTGTGGAGATACGAACATCCTTTTGGACCCTACAATTGGTATTAGAGCGAGGCCGCTCTTCACCGGACTAACCGCCGGATGAGCCATGATCTGAATCTAACCATGTGGGTTGAACCTTAAAACAAAGGAAGTGGGTGATCCCGTGTTTGAATCAAGAGGACCAGACATCGGGCAGGAAGTCCTAGTAGGTCGGGTAGACCGAGGGGCAGGAAGTCCTGGTTGCGGTTGGGCAGGAAGTCCTGGTAGGTCGAGTGGACCGAGGGGCAGGAAGTCCTGGTTGCGGCTGGGCAGGAAGTCCTGGTGGGTCGAGGATTCAGACATCAAACGGAGGCTTTCCGTTTGAGGGGGACCTGTGGTCCTTTGTTTGAGGGGGGGATTGTTGGGTTGCAAAGGTGCAAACATAGTCTCACATCTATAACACATGGAAAAGATCATGGGTTTAAAAGGATGGAAGATATCTCCATTGGCATGAGGGCTGTTGGGGAGAGCCCAAGAACAAAATCATGAGAGCTTAGGCCCAAAGTGGATAATATCATGTCATTGTGGAGATACGAACATCCTTTTGGACCCTACAGAAATACAAATTAAATTCCTCCAAAAGAGTCGTTCGATTCTATACATCCCATTAATCACATAGTCATGACACTCAAGAATGTCAGCAGCTTGCTCAAGAATTTCACTCACCAGGACTTCCCTTGCCCAATCTTCCAAATTAGGACTTCCACTGCCTAGTCTAACCGACTAGGTCTTCTCGCTCACTTCCACACATCCAAACATCAAGTCCTATTTGGATCAACCCTTGGTCAAACTGACTGACTTATGTGTATTGTCAAACATCGAAACTCTAGGCAAGATCTTAGTGCATCTTGCACCAACAGAATATATTCAACAATTCGATCGGATATTTTGGGATGCCCCCTTAACCCCTTCAGAAGTACTCACTAGTGTTTTTTTTCCAAGAGCTGGTGAATAGAGAATTCTTCAGATCATTAGTGAAAAAACCACTAGCAAATTATGCCAGATTGCTAGAACGGGCTGAGAAATATATACATCTAAAAGAAATTCAGCTCATTCGCAGGGACGACATCTCAATCGCTCCTCAATCAGATAAGAAACCTTTTCAATCTACACCGACAGGTAAGGCCACACAGTAACTCAGTATATGCCCACTCAACGAGAAGGACGCGCAGTACAGGTCGTAACTCTCACCCTGCTCTTGTAGAAATACCAAATCAAATTCCTCCAAAAGAGTCGTTCGATTCTATACATATCATCAATCACATAGTCATGACACTCAAGAATGTCAGTAGCTAGCTCAAGAAGTAAACCGAGTTATAAAAGAAAAACTACAAGGAAAGAGGCCTTCACCTCCAGCAATCAAGCGCTCATCTCGCTGGCACGAGGACTCAGGGAATAAATCAGACCAACATTGACCCAGTCCTATCCAACGCCAGGAGGCAGAAACCCCACAATGACATTCTCCTAATAATGTCACGATCACCAGGATGATCGACGAGAATATCATCCAAACCCGGACAGAAATCGCCTAAGCAACACGCCTCATTGCGACACTATCAATATGATCTTAGGTGGTCTAACCGACGGAGACTCTAATCGAGCACAGAAAGGTCAAGGATGAAGATTGGAAAGTTATTATATAGGCACCAGGATGTTGGGATCGTCCCAATGCAATGCGCGTATTTACATGTTTTGAAAACGTGCACAGCGAAAATAAACAAATAATTATAGCTAATTATTACACAACCTCCTGCTTCAGTCTTGGCACGCCTCCCGTGTCACATGCTGACCTCATGACTTGATCTTGGCACGCCTCCTATGTCACATGTCGACCTCATGACTCGGTCTTAGTACGCCTCCTGCGCCACATGCTGATCTTATAACTCGGTCTTGGCACGCTCCCTGAATCGTGCGCCGACCTCATGACTCGGTCTCTACACGCTCCTTGCATCATGTGCCGACCTCATGGCTCGGTCTCGGCACGCTTCCTACATCCAAGGTCAACCTTCGACACGTGATACTTATTTGGAGACATAGTCATTCCGCCTAAATCGGGGAGAACAGAATCGATTCTTCTGTGGAAACAGGAACACACTCTCGAATATATATCAACGGACTAAATCTTTTTAGAACGAAACCAGTTTACCCGAATATTTCTTAAACGGTTGCTAATATTTCGGAAATCAATTACTATAAAAAGGTAACCCATGCCCATGGGTATAAGTACACACACATAAACCCTAACTTCCCCAAGTCATTAAACTCCTTGCGCCGAACCCAAACTTGAGTATAGGAGTGGCTTATGAGATCCACCTTGGCGCCATTCTAACTCTCTTTTTGAAGTGTCTTGCAGGTTTCTTATTCTCCTTTCGCAACCTCGTCACAGGAGCGTGCACGTCGATGATCTTTGAACCAGTGTTGAAACCATCCAAGATGTATTAACTAGAACATAGGAGATTTATATATATTTAAATATCCTAAAGTACATTCAGTTGGTCATTTTAAAATCATAGGTGCACCCCAATTGGCCTCCTAGAATTTATTTATATATTCAAATTATAAAAAATTAAGAATAAAATGACGATGTAATAGTTTGTTGAACAATGACTATTTTAGTCATTTTGTCATGTAATATGAAAGAACTCTAATAATCTTCTTAAGTGCAATTATATATTTAGATCCAAATTTTGAGTAGACAATAACTACTTAATAATTTTGATTAAAAAATATTATATATATGGCCATTTTTAACAAACAACATCACATTTTATTTATATTTTACTTTTTTTGCTAGAATTTACATCACATTTTTAACAAACAACATCATATGACACAATTAGAACCCTCTACTAGTTAGGATGGTACCCAAATACTAGAGTAATTCATCATCTCTCGCTTGACAAGATCCTTACAAAAGCAATACCTTACAATGGCTTTGATATGACACATATATAATGCCTTAGGTTTTCAAATTACTTATTTTGGAAAAACATATTTTCATTCACTTGATCAAACTTTTCATATGCACAATACTACTCATGTTCCGTTTTTTAATTTTTGATTTGTTAATAATGATGTCTTGTTGGAGTTTCATCACCATCATTACCAAGCAATAATAACTATTCCACCCTATAAAGAAACTGGACACTACCTCTATTATCTTCTACCTTCCAACATCGTAACTCTCATCGGTGAACATGTAAATAAACATGTTTAGCATAATTGACTTAGTTATCCTTCTCGATGCTTGGTTCCATAGATCATTAGTCGATATGGACTGTCATTTTTTTTTCATTTTATTAATGTAAGGCATGCAAGTAAGTTAAAATTAAAGTCATAAGTTATCTTTTTTTTCAATTTATGTCTCGAGTTTTCCATTAAAAATAATTTATTTAGATATTTGAAACCTTTTTTAATCAAATTTTCTCTATATATTATGTTATTTTTATCGATTACTTTAGTAAATTTACTTGGTCTTTTCCCATGAAAAGAAAATATGGTCTCTTTGATATATTGTCATTTTTAGAGACACATTAATTTTTATTTTGGTCATAAAAATATCTTGCTCCATAGACAATTTTTATTTTAAATTGTCAACACTAGAGTCAACCTTATCAATCATCTTCTACCATACAGCTCCATAGAAAATATTTCTTTCAAAAACCTTATGATTGGCCTCCTAACTCTTTTTTTTTGTTTGCATTTTTGGTTAAGCATGTTATAGTTAATTATCATCCTATTCTAAACATAAATTGGACCCTTGTTCACAATAATATATTATCATTAGTTAACATAATTTGTATCATGAATATCAATATTGTCTACGTATACTAATCGATCAAATATATATTTTTTTAACATATTGTTTTTTATAACACCTCTCTTTTAGCCCTTTTAGAGAACCGACACCTTCTAATAAACCTCTTCTATTTATAATATAAATATATAGAGAGAGATGTTTAATCGGCCATAGTAATAACTATATAAATTCCATTTTTTTTATTTTCTTCACTCTCCTCTTTCTATGTGTATACAATACTCTTCAAATATATATATATATACCAAAAGGTTTTAGTGAAAAAAAAAAAATCTCTCACGTTAGTGGCCTACAACATCGATCTATTGGCATTCCCAAATCGTCATTTCTACTTTTAACCCCAAAACACTCTTAAAATAAGAAAATTCATAATCTCTCTCCCACTCAAAGTCCTCAAAATTCTGTATGAAAGTGCATGGTTTTGTATTTGAGTGAGAGTACCTCCTTAATTAATTATAATATTATGCATGTGTACGTGTCTATATATATAATATATGTTAAGAATGCTAACAGCAATCAAAATCGTGTCTGAATTAAGGAGACTAAAATATTTTCAGTCAAAAGTTTATGATATATTAACAGTTGGTGAATTCTCTGTATTATATTTTTCTTTAAAATCCAATCAAGCATGCAGAGCCAAGTTCATAAGGTCAAGCTAAGGAAAAACTAAGCAGCTGGTAAACGTAAAAAAGTTTACATAATGACAATGACAATGTAAACCCTTCCACTGATCGATCGACAAAGGCAAGCAGTCTTACTAATACAAGTAATAGACGACGAAGGTGCAGAGGTTGAGTGGAGTAGAACAAGCGAAACAAAGTACAAGAAGACACGATTAACTGAGAAGAATAGTTAGAGTAAACAAAGTAATATAATTATAGCTAGCACTTCTTAATTAGTTGGTGGAGGTGGAGCAGGATGAGGACTTGGAGGAGCTGCACTCATCCTTCATGCCCGTGCTCTTGGTAGGGAACAGATCCAGCGTTTTGAGAGGCGGCTTGCAGCACGGCATTCCGGCCGACGAGCAGCTGCCGGCCGACATATAATTATATGCCAGCTCTTCTCCTTCTTCTGCTAGGTGTCCCTGTGCGGCCTCCAACTTGCCCATCAGATTCATCCCTTGTGGCGTCAACTCCTGGAAACATCCCTGCACGTAGCAATTATATTAAATTTGGATAGAGTGACACCGGCTCGAAGAGAAATAACTAATATTGCATTGTGATCTGCAGCGAGTGGAGTCTTGTTTGAGGCGAACGAAATGGAGCACGGAGTGGAAATTAAGAACCTGGGAATTAGTTTGATTGTGAATTTGAAGCGCTGGGGTAGTAGAGCCTTCGGACTGTGGGAGCATCTGCGGTTGCCGGCCGAGTCGGCGGCGGAGCTTCTGTCGCTCCCGGGCCTTATGATTCTGGAACCAGTAGAACACATTCTTGCCCTCAATCTTGCCGTAGAGGGAGAGGTGCGCAGTTATCTGTTGTATTTGGGAGGCATTTGGGGTTCTCACCCCACTCCTGTACATCTCCTCCAGAATCATCAGCTGCTCCGGTGTCGGGCACCACCTTGTTGAAGGAGTCTGAGGCATCTCAAGATCCAGTACTGCTCTTTGTTTTTTCCGATCCCCCTCTTTCCTTTTGACTTCCAGAGCTTTCTCCAGGTTCAGGTTTATATAGAGCTAGGTAGCTTAGCTATCTATAGGGCAACACAGAGGAAGCAGGGAGGAAGAGAAGGGACAAAAGGGATTTGGGGAGGAGACTTTGGAGATTGATGCAATAGTGATGAGGAAGGAAAAAGAAAGGGAATTCTGTCACACTGCAGGCGGGCATTCATTGAAAGAGTTGAATGCTTCCTATTAGTTATTCTCTCTCTCTCTCTCTCTCTCTCTCTCTCTCTCTCTGTCTCTTTCTGTTTCTCTTTCTCTTTCTTTCATCTCCTTCACTTTAACTTCTTGTAGGTCCTCCTTCTGTGCATTATGTTGAAGGAGAGAGGGTGCGCAGTGATATTAATGGGAGGGAATGACACGGAGCAACCAGTAACATACATGTCTAACATTCTCATTGGACGTTAATTAGAATGTGATGATGATGGCGGGGTTCATTGTGTTTGGCTCTATTATGGAAACTCGCACAAACAAAGCCAAATCTGTGCATATACAGATATGGATAGAAATAGCTAGGTGATTTCTGTCGCAATCTAGCTAGCCACAATCATTCTACTAAACAAACAAAAGAAAATCCATCCAACCGAACAAGTCAATGTGTCCAAACATACATAAGATTGCTATGATATATATATATATGTGTGTGTGATCTGAACCTGCACAAATTAAAGGGGTCTTTTTCAGTCACTAAAAAGGCTTCTGAATGGAACAAATGGCTATTATTTGACTGGAAGTTCTCTGCCCCCACTCCCCACTTCCTGCCAATTTCTAATGCATGCTATTGAAACATCATTGGCCTCAAGTGGAATTAGGTTCGAGTCTACCATAGACAATATATGTACTAGGATAGATGTCTTTACCCTATGCTTTCTCGAGTTGTATATAGAAATAGTCAAATAGAAACTCTACTGATCGAGCAGCAGCTAGCTGCCACTCTAGCACGTACTCGCTACTTTTTCTCAAACTTAACTAGTTCACTACGATCGAGAAGGTGTAGGGTAGAAAAGAGAGGTGCATGCACCATGCAATCCTTCCTGTAGAATGTGTATAACATATATATTTTACACACAAAAGCCTTCCTTCCTGTGAAGGAATTGCAACCACTACCCCAGCCACTGAATATTGCTGAAACAGAGTATTCAATACTCTCTGTGTGTGTCTGTGCGTGTGTGGGAGGGGGGCTCTATCTGTATTGAGAATTATTATATATATTTCTTGAGAACGAATGGCAAAATTTCAACATGATTCTGCATGACTGTACAAGAGCAACTGCATGTGGGGATTGAAAAGAATTACTCAAGCTCTTTTGACCACCAAACCAACTGTACAAGATTCAACACTGCACAAAATTAAGCTCGTTCAGTTTCTGATACAAATTGAAGCCTTGCTACTTTATCTTGAATGCATCATTCATATATAGATTCCGTAACATCAATGCACAAATCACGATGACTTCATCGGGTAGAGCTAATTGGTAATAAGAATGATGTGGATCGGAGGTGGATGTAATTGAAACTGGTAAAATTTGCTCCATGCATGCATATACGCTAACTTACAGGACGACTCAATTAATTTATTTGGAGATATTGGTGCTGTAGTAAGAAGCCAAGGTACACATATTTATCGATCCATGCATGCATGCACGTTTATCCACGGAGGGGAGGAAAAGTTGACCAAGCTTTCAAGGAATGATCAGACACGGTTTATTGCGAAGTGGTAAATGAATGAGAGCCTGGCTTTCCAGGGTTCAGTCAAGCTATGAGAAGTCTACATCGTATCTGAAGGATTCAAAGAAATGACCTAAAACAAGAGACAAATTTTCAGCTCTGTTAAATATTTTCTGTTAGAGTATATATTGCGCATGCATGCGATGTGCGCGTTCATATACAAATGGACACTCAATTCTACTCTTGAACAGTTGTTAAAAGTGATAATTAAGGTGTGGTGGAAATCATTTTCATAATAAATAGATTAATTAATGTTATCTGCGAGTAGTGATTGCTTTTTTATATTTTCGAAAGGCCTAAGCATCATTTGAAATTTAAAATATATAATACAAAATTAGTTTTTTTTTTTGCATTAAAATTCATTCATTATTCCCACTAAACTACAAATGGTAGTTATATGCGACAAATATCAAAATTTAAAGTAAACTTTAGCTTCCAATTGTTTTAGTAAGATTAATCCAATTTTTTTCTTTATGATAGTCACTGACCATTAAACAGTGTGGGTGCTCACCAGTCACCACCCAACAGTATATGCTAGCTATTCTTCGACTACTTATTAATTACTCTCAACGGTGAACATATTCATGCATGCTCTTGATTTTATTTACATATAATGTCAAAAAAAGGTGAAATATTATACTCACAGACCTCAATCGAAAATTCTGTGCAGGAGCTGCATGCTTAGAGATGGAGGGAAGGAAGGCAAGCAATAGAAAGAAGCATGGAGTTGGTTCCATGGATGCATGGGCAGCGCCAGGCCAGTGGCAACGAAGAAGTTGTATGTGGTGTGGGGATCGCAGGCGATGTGACAGGTCCCTCGTCGTGTCTTGTAGCTTATTTTATTTTCTTTCGTACGCTTCTTCTTCTTCTCTCGGGCACTGTTGCTGCTGCACGCTGCATGCTGTTATTGCTGCAAATCTTAACCATTTGTCCCTACCGACAATAATTCGTATCGAGTCATTTATTCATAGGGAGATTGTATTATATTCATCGATAATAAAATAATGCATGCATGGAAATAGTAGCTGTGGCGAGCATGGCATGTCTTTAACTGTATGCTGGAATTAATGGATGGCTCCAGCTTCTTAATTAATATTTTCAAGAGGACAATATATATGTGTAATTTGTTTCACCCCATCTCATCATGATCATGTGGATTACGATAATGTAATATTCCACTTTCTGTGTTAAGGAAGCAAATTTTGTCTTGTAGTAGTTCTGTTCTGCCTCAGTCGACGTCAGCTGTGTAAAGAGACTTCAAGGTGCTGTAGAAAGACACATTCGAGTCGTCCATATCTAATTAATCTTTAACTTGAATATAATTTATTATATTAATTAGTGTCAGCGTCTCAAGTCTAAATCAAGAGCAGCTCGCAGCATGCTCATGCATATAACACGTACGGCTCTCTCTTGAGTACCAACATTAATTTCCCATTTTTCTGTTGGTCTTCTCAATATTTTATTTTAGTCCTGTTATTTCTCTCTTGGATAGTATTTTTGAACCAGATATATATATGAATAAAAAATTTATTAGAAATATGTTTATCTGATTTTTATTAATTTCACCTTCATTTTTTTTTTCTAAATTCCACTGAAATTTTTTCAAACCTATTATAATATATTTCTATTTAACAGATTATTAGAAATATGCATCATCCCTAGCTAGATATATAATTATATGATCATTTTAATATCACACATGTTGAATATAAAATATAATTTAATTTCCACTTAATCGTACTCTATCAAGTGGTTGTACTCGATCAAGTGGTTCCTGCATGTATGTCTGGTTGGATTTTTTTTTATTATTTTTAATAATTTTTAAAATTTGTGATAATTATTTAATGGATGTTTAGGGTTAAATTTTTTAGATGAATAATATTTTTAGATGGTGTGTTTATTTTTTCTCTTATTTTTTGATATTCTTTCTAATCAATAAGTTTTAAAAAATTATTTTTTGTTGATGCAGTTTGTCCCGATTGTTGTTTTGATGTTGACACAGATTTAAGTTCATTTTAGTTGGATAAGAATTAAGTTCAATATATTCAGATTGACCAATGACGGATGAGATTGGAGAGGGCTCGGTAGCTCGTTCTCCGGACTAGGTCAGAGAGGGCTCGGTAGCTCGTTCTCCGGACCAGATAGGTCAGAGAGGGCTCGGTAGCTCGTTCTCTGGACCAGATGGAGTCGGAGAGGGCTCGGTAGCTCGTTCTCCGGACTAGGTCAGAGAGGGCTCGGTAGCTCGTTCTCTGGACCAGATGGAGTCGGAGAGGGCTCGGTAGCTCGTTCTCCGGACTAGGTCAGAGAGGGCTCGGTAGCTCGTTCTCTGGACCGGATGGAGTGGGAGAGGGCTCGGTAGCTCGTTCTCCGGACTAGGTCAGAGAGGGCTCGGTAGCTCGTTCTCTGGACCAGATGAGATCAGAGAGGGCTCGGTAGCTCGTTCTCTGGATCGAATGAAGTTGGAGAGGGCTCGGGAGCTCGTTCTCCGGATTAGGTCAGAGAGGGCTCGGTAGCTCGTTCTCTGTACCGAACTATGGTCGGAGAAGGCTTGGTAGCCTGTCTTCGGACCGGATCATTGTCAGAGGAGGCTTGGGAGCCTGTTCTCTGAATACATGATCTAATGTGGTTGGCTCGGGTTAGACACGAGTTAACCAAGTGATCAGATTGGATGGGTTTCAAATTCACTTTGGTGTAATCGATGGGTGGATCGATTAACCAAGGGCTAGGTTGGTTAGTCGATCATCGGATCGATTACAGAGCATTCTGTGAGAATTTGAAAAACCCACAGAACCCACCATAATCGATTCACTGATCGATTATGGACAAGAGTAATCGATTCTCTGATCGATTACGGGCTTTACTGAGAATAAAATTAGCGACGGTTAATCGATCACTTGATCGATTAACCATAGCTTAATCGACCGCCTGATCGATTAAGCTATGGGGTAATCGATTACGATGGCTCTTGATCGATTACACGGGTTGTAGAGAAACGAATTGCGACGTTTAATCGATGGCCTGATCGATTAAGCTATTTCTGATCGTGTTCAGACTTCTGCCCTGCTCATTTCTGATTTCTGATACTTCTGATATTTGCTTTGCTAATCCATCTCTGAGTTTGCAGATGAGGTTTGAATTCAAATGAAGATCAGGGAGAGTCAAGGCTTGGCTTTCCATTGTGGCAGTTTGTCGAACATTGGTTTTCAGGTAAAAGACAACGGGAGACCTGAGCTGCAACAGGAGGATGAGCTCAGGGTGCTGAGGGCTCAGAGGGGCTTGGTTCAGCAACTGGAGGAGGGACCTCAGTGTGCTGGAGGGCTCGGATGGCTCAGCAACTGGAGGAGGATGACTCCAGTGTTGCAGGTGAGCTCAGGTAACCGTTGAACGAGCAGAAGAGAAGAGGCTAGAAGAAGGGCATGTTGAGGAGGAGAGAAGTTAAGAGACAACAACAACGAAAGAAAGGCTGTTTTGTGGTGTGCTTGTTGTGTCTTCTCTGCTTGCGTTCATTGCTCGTTCTTTGAGTTCTCTGCCTGAGGTGGTGCAAGGTGCTGGTGCTCTTGCTCTCGGGAAGATCTTCTGCTTCTTGGTTTTGTGATTGAGTTGAGGCAGTGCTGTAAGTTGTTATTGTTCTATTTGCCTCAACCTCCTTCTTATAATCTCTGTGCTTAACTTCTATTCTTGAGATTGGTTGTGGAGAGGTCACTCCACCGAGAAGGAGATACTATCTAGCCGGATTCATCCGGGGTGTGATCTACCGAAGATCAAGGGATCGTCCACCTTACGGACACGCCGAGGAGTAGGGGCAAGTTATCCCCGAACCTCGTACATCCTCGTGTTAGCTTTGTCTTTGTTTTCTTAGTTGTTTTTCTTCTATTTCCGCTGCGTACTAATCTTTTGTAGGAGAAAAATCGATTTTCAAGGAGTGGCTATTCACTCCCCCCCTCTCTAGCCATCTTCCGATCTCTAACAAGTGGTATCAGAGCCTGGGCTCTTTGCTTGGATTCCAACCCTAAAGAGCAAGAGAGATGGCTATGAAGGAAGGCTTCAGCACCAATCGTCCACCATTCTTTGACGGAGCCGACTTCCAATATTGGAGAAGCCGCATGGAGTACTACCTCAAGACCGACATTTCCATGTGGTTCTCGATCAAGGAAGGCTTCACTCCGCCGAAGGATGAAGAAGGTAAGGAGCTTGACTCATCAAGGTGGTCCGCAGAGCAAACGCGTGATGTGTTTCCGCAAGTGCACGGAATATCGCCAAGTAATAAAAAGATCGAATCCACAGGGATCGTGGAATTACTTACTATACCTAGCACAAAAAGGTGGAGAGAAAACTGTTCATGAGTTGTGTGGGGGAGATCGGAGTGTTCTAGAGTGCTTAATCCTAAAAAGCAGAGAAGGGGATCGACTGTGACACTTATGGGTGAAGCGATCCTAGGATTTCGGACTCCTCAGAGAATGGATTAATCGACTTGGATCCTCTACCTTTCCTCAATAACTGTTCAATTGTAGGAATGTCAACCAAATTATCCAATTCAACCTCGTCAGGTATCCTCGAATTAAATCATTAGGTTTCTTACGTCACTCACTATTGGTTTGAAACGGTTCTAGAAGCCCGGTTCAAGGCATTCCCGTGTCACTCAGGCGCCCCGGAAATACTAAAAGAACCTTATCCACTGTCACTGGATACCCTTTTACGGATCTCTCCCCAATAATGAATGACCGCTAACTATTCCTCATAAGAATCCACTACGCATTAGGAAACCCCTCGGAATCTCGCCCGGTTCAAGGCATTCCCCATTACAGAGCGCCCCGGTATACGGCCTAATGATTCCCCAATACATAGCAAATTCCTACCCTCATGGATTCACACATACACAAGTTATCATCAATGTACAAGCACAAATCCACAAAACAATGCACAATTACATCATAGAAAACGGTAGATTATCAAATCCAAGTACAATCATCCATTACATCTGATTTATCCTACATCCTAGAATCTAGGGAAATCTACTCCATATCGAGGAGAATACAAACCAAAGGAATGAAGAAATACATTTTGTTCCCAAAGATAAACAAATAAGTGCAGGAAACTAGACTTATCTTCTTCCTTGGAGTGCAATCTCTGCGTAGATGAGATGGAAATGGTCTGGAGCAGTCGGATCGGTGATGGATCGTCGAATCTCCTCCGAAATAGGCGTCGGCGGCTCAAGAACAACTCCGGTGGCTCTCCTAAAGGCTCCCCCCCTTTGCTAGGTCTCTAAAGAGGCCTATTTATAGTGCAGGGTTCGGTAGCAGCTCGCCTCCGTGCACACGGCCGTGCCTGGGAGGCACGGCCTTGTGTTGGCTTCGGGCACAAGGTAAGGCACGGCCGTGCCTGGGAGGCACGGCCTGAACTTGTGGGCTCTCGGATCAGAGGCACGGCCGTGCCTCTTAGGCACGGCCCAGAATGGTCCCTCTTCTGTTTGATGGCACGGCCGTGCCTGGGAGGCACGGCCACACACTGGCTGGAGCTGAAATGAGGGACACGGCCGTGCTTATTAGGCACGGCCAGCTGCTTGGGCGCTTCTGTTCTTGCACACGGCCGTGCCTGTGAGGCACGGCCTTCAGCTGAGGCTTGCTCCAGGATGAAGACACGGCCGTGCTTTGGAGGCACGGCCATGAACTGGCTTGGTTCTGTTTTGAAGCACGGGTGTGCTTTTGAGGCACGGCCTCTGGCTGATGCTGAGGGGATTTGGCACACGCCCGTGCCCTTTGACACACGGCCAGAAGCTGAATAGACATGGCCGTGCCTATGAGGCACGGCCCTGTCTTGCCTGATCTTCAATAATACTCCGTTGCGCCATTTTTGCTCCATTTTCCATCCTGAAACAATGAACTTGCTAACAAAGGTCAAAAAGAGAAAGGTATAGCTCTTGTTGCAGGAGAAAAGAGCAAGGATGTGAAGAAGAAGAAGAAAGAGAAGAAGAAGGAGGTCTCTTCATCTTCCGAATCCGAAGACGATAGTGACTCTTCATCATCAAGCGAGATGGCAAACTTTGTGAGAAGAATCATGAGGAAGAGCCGACGATACAAGGGTAAAGGTAAAACCAATGATAGTAATATTGATAAGTCTAATGTAACTTGTTATGAGTGTAGCAAGAAAGGCCACTACCGGAGCGATTGTCCCAAACTTAAGAAGAAGGAAGAGAAGGCCAAGAAGAAGAAGGCGTTGAAGGCAACGTGGGATGAGACTTCATCAAGTTCATCGGAGGAGGAGAAGGAAGAAAAGAGCACAAGACACGTGGCTCTTATGGCACTAGAACAATCGGACTCCGAAAGCGTGGATGAATCAAACTCAACCGCGGCTTCATCATCTTCGGATGATGAAGAGGTAACCTCTCCCGAGTTAGAAAAATGTTATAAAACCATTGCATGTCTTTCTACTATGCTTAAAAAATCTAAGGCTAAAGTGAAATCCTTAAAATTGGAAGTAGAACAATTGAAAACCTCTAAAGATGATGAAATAGATGACTTGCATTTTGAAGTCCTTGAGGATGAGAACAAGACCTTAAAGAGTGAAGTTGAAAAACTCAAGAGTCTTCTTAGGAAGTTTTCAACTAGCTCTAAGACATTGTACATGATCCTCAATGCCCAAAGAGCGGTTTACAACAAGGCCGACATAGGTTATCAACCTAAGGAATCTAGTTTCATTTCATTAATGTCTAGAACTAGCTACCCATCATCATATGTCTCTAGGGTTTATGGAACAAGGAAGAGTGTGACCAAGGCATGGGTGCTGTAACTGTTAGGATCGGTTGGTTCGCTAGAGGGGGGGTGAATAGCGTTTCTCGACTTTTCTTGTTCTTTCTCTGCACAGAGATTAGCGGAAGCAAAAATATAAAAGAGAAAGAAAGAGATCAACGCTAATCCGGTTTGTTTACTTGGTCTCCACCTCCGCAGAGGTGACTAATCCAAGGATCCACACGCACGCACACACCTGATGCACTATGAATCTTCTCCTTCTCGAAAACCTCGAAGGCGGAGAATCCTTTACAACTCTTTAGATCTCCTCAAGAATGATATAAAATGTTGTTTAGGAGGAGAGGAAGAATGCAGAGAATGGAGAACAAACAAGTTCTCAGAAGAAGCACAAAACAATAAACGAATGGCGAAAAAGATGAGTTGTTCTCGTGCAGGCTTCTTTTATAATCTCTGCAACATCAGTCGACTGCTGGCAAAGCCAGTCGACTGATGCCTTTAATCGGCAACAAAATCTCGCATTAAAGCGCATTAAATGCTTGCCAATTTTCTGCAACGTTCAAATAGCAGTCGACTGTCCAAGACCAGTCGACTGGCAACAGTCGACTCACCATAACACCAGTCGACTGCCCAGTCGACTCCTGTCTTCCTCTGGCTCGACTGATCTTTCTGTGTGCGTCTGATTTATGAGCAGTCGACTGCTGGCAGGGCCAGTCGACTGGTGAAGCTGAAAAATCACATTTCAGCTTCTCTTGACCTAGACCTCGGCCTTCAAACATCTCCCACAGCCTCATGCCTTCCCTGCACTAGCTTGAGATGCTTCCATCAGCTTCGTCATGTCAAGTCCTTGCCAAGACTACCCACTTGGACTTTTCCTTGCCAAGACTTCCCACTTGGACTTTTGCTTGCCAAGACTTCACACTTGGACTTTTCCTTGCCAAGACTACCCACTTGGACTTTTGCTTTGCCAAGACTTTCCACTTGGACTTTTGCTTTGCCAAGACTAAAAGACTACCCACTTGGACTTTTGCTTTGCCAAGACTACCCACTTGGACTTTCCTTTGCCAAGACTACGCTTGGACTTTCCTGCAAACTTGCATCACACATGTTAGATCACAAGTATTGTCTAACTTCAAACATAGTTTAGCCAAACATTGAAACTCAATGCACTTGGGGCAAAGATTGCACCAACATTATAAATATTTAAAAATAGGTTTTAAATATTTATAAATACTTAGAATAATTTTAGAAATTTTCTAGAATTTTTCTAGAATTTTTAAGGGTGTTTTAGCAATTTTTCAAAAGAAATAAGAAAAAAGAAGTAATTAAGATTTGAACCTAAAACCTCACACAACAACCATACTGTGCACTACCAAGTAGGCTAAAATAACTTAGTTACAAACTAGGTCAGTCAACTGGTATTATAGCAGTCGACTGGTGTTAAAATTCGGAACGAACAGAAAAATCAGTCGAGTGACAAGCATGCATCAGTCGACTGTGATCAGTCGACTAGAGCTATGATCAGTCGACTGATGCGTGATTTTTATAAATAATTATCGCGCGAGGGTGGATGGGAACCCTATGTATTTTCGTCGTCATTGCTTCCCCTCCCTTTTCTTGCGTTCCCAAAGGCTCCTAGGTCACATCTAACGTCTAAGGTGTTCCAAGAGGAGATTCCTAAGGAGTTTCCATGAGAAATCACGCACAACCACGTGGAGGAAAGGCTTACAACGCTCCAAAGATCGTAGGTTTTCCCTAAAAATCCCGTGATCTACACGTAGTAAGTGCAAGAATCGATGTAAGTACTTCTCACCTACAGTAAGAGTAGTTTCGAAGTCATTTTCATGCTTTTAGAATTTATTTGACATATTTCTTGTGTTAAGATTTAGTAGAAATCTCTATTTCAAGTTAAGCATGAAATCTCAGTTTTTTTTTAAGCATAGAAGTTTTGTTATATGATCAAAAGCATATTTTTATCGTTATATGATCATATTATAAGAAAGTTACAAGGCCGATGCCTTCTAAGAATCTCTAATCCGAGGATTTAGAGGTTTAGGCATACCAAGTGTTTGAAGAAATGCCAAGTATTGTAGAAAAGAAAAAGATATTAAGTATTTTACTTTGAAAAGGCTAGTACCCGACTTTCGAGGTTGTCGTAAAACAAATCCAGGTGACCAATTCCGAGGTCTTGGCCCTGGTAGGACCGATGTCCTTACCCTCTTAGGATTGGTGGCTCGCTATCCCAATCTCTATTAGGGAGGCACTTTGGTACTACGCCTGGGCCCCAAGAGAAAGTTGATTATTATTTTGAAATATAAGTTATAAGTATTCAAGACAAGTAAAGCAAGTTTTGCAAAAAATTTTATAGAGGTTTCAAGTTCAGCAAGTTCTGTGCTTCCTATTGCATCCTCAAGAAAAAGTATTTCTTCGTTTGGTCGAATTAGCTCCACCTTCTCCACTAAAACTCTATCAATCCAAACTTTCCAATAAGATCCACCAAGAGGAACGTGATGTACTTTTGCTTTTAGATCCGTGGATGCAATTCGACCTTCTACAATAGCTCCATCAACAGACCAATGAAGCAGCTTACATTTAGCATTAACATTGATATCTCCAGCAGTCATCTTCTTTAGTTTTGACTATATCACAATAAATAATAATTAATGATTAAACAAATTTTATAATAGAGCATGCTATAAATAATAAACGAAAGTATAATATTATGTTAAGATAGTTACCTGAACTGCAACATTATTAGCCCAACCGCTGGAAAAGCAAGCGAGGAGCTCATCATCCCTTGGATGCCGCCGGAGAGGAGCCCTTGTTGGCATCTTCTTCTTCCCTTTATTCCCTTGCAAAGTCGGCTGCTTCTTGAGGAAGGAATGACCGGAATCCCAATCCAACCATCATCCTGCTGCCTGCATAAGGGGGAGAAGCTTCTGTTAAGGCGATCGTCGGATGGAAGTTTCTGTTAAGGTCTTTTTGTTGTAATCGGTTGCATAATAGAGGAGTGTGAGAAGGGGAGATATTTTGTTTTTGTCTTTCCTTCTTTCCGAAAGTGATTTATGAAATCATTGTCGGAAATTATTCCATGATCGATCGAAAAGTTTTTCCGATCGTTTGTCAATTTCGCGGGAACTTACAAAGCTTCCAGAAATCGCTCCATCATTGTCAGAAAAAGTTTCTGATTGTTTGTCCTAAATTGGTGATCAATAATTGATTACCAAAAGCTACATCGAGAATACGATTCTCGATGACAGTTGGAAAGCTCCGGAACAATTGCAACACACGTTGTTGTGTGGTTTCCGGAATAAGGTTTCTCTCGATTCGATCGTCATTGATCATTGGCTAGTACCGAAGATGATGACGCGACTCGTGGCTTCCGAAGCCGTCCAGACGGGAGCTTGACGTGGATCACCAGTAGAGGCGGGATTCCGATGAGGACCGCTCGATTGATTCAACACAACTGTAACATTGTCATCATGAGATACACGTTTAGAATAATCTTTATTCTGTAAATTTTAATTGTGCAAGTAGAATAAATTTTATTCAGAAAAATTTTAATTTCCTATTATGTCTTGTACATTTTATTTCCTGTTTAAAGTACTTAGGGTGTTGTATGATCATAATTAGTTTAATTATCTGTTTATTTCCGCTTGGCACGTTTATGAAACATGTAGACACGCACATTGCACTGGGATTCAATCCCAACACTAACTAATTGCTCTTACAGCTCTAATTGATTCCAGCCAGAGAAGTTGCGAGGAAAAGGACCATCCATAGATGTCCCTTGCATGTCACTAGCACAATGGTTCAAATAACGAAATTTAATAAAGATTAACATTTGGCCTAGAATAGCAGTGAAGTGATTGACGACTTACAAGTGTTTAAGATTTGTCCAATTACCAATGAAACTTGGTATTTCTGCCAGAAATTGGGTTGCCATCTATTCTACTGGAAAAAGAAAAGCAAAAAAGTTTAAGCATGCAGTACAACTAGACTGTTAAATTTCGTTGGCGCAAGCAAAAAGGCTACTTTAAACTCCTTTGTGCAGCTTAATTTGTGAAGATAAATCATAAACCTTTACTTCCACCATTTACACTTCAGGAATAATGAGGATTACTTCAATTTTTACCATGGTAATTTGTTATTTTTAATCAATACGATTAAATACTAATGACAAAAATCTACATATTAACTTTAAGTTTGTAGATGAATGTGCAATGCATAGCTTGCTAAGCTTTTATTTACGAATACTAATGGCAAAATCTTGTCACACAAGTACGTTTGTATATGGAATGTTTAACTTGCTCAGCATAAGTTTCATATTTCTGAACAAGAAAAAAAATAATTATATATTGAGAAGATACAAGAGATGTAACATACAAGTCCTCTAACTTCAGCAGATTACCAAGTGATTCTGGTAATTCCCCTGCCAGGTTATTTGATGAAAGCAATCTGTAGCAAACTCAAAAGCACGAATCAAATTACATTGCATATATATATATATATATATTTTTTTTTTGTTAGTGTTGCGTTTGCTAGAGTGGTGAATAGCGATTTTCGACTTTTCTCCTGCAAAGATATTAGCGGAAGCAAAGAAACAAAGAAGAAAAGATCACAACGCTAACCCGTTCGATTTACTTGGTATCCACCTCTACGAGGTGACTAATCCAAAGATCCCACACACACAGCCGACGATTCCACTATGAGAAAAATCTCCTTCTCGAATCACACTTCGAAGGCGGAGAAACCTTCACAACACGATGTCTTCCTCGTACAAGATCTTTAATGAAGTATAAGGGGAAGAGAAGAGTTTTTTCAATGTCAGAAACAGGTAAAAGAGACTGAAAGAATCTGATTCTTGTTCTCTGCGACGTTGACCGCTCTTTTTATAAAATTCAGTGCACCAGTCGACTGCTACTAGGGCCAGTCGACTGATGGGCTTCAACGGGAATTAAATATGTATTTAATTCGTCAGTTGTCACCCAATCGGAGTATATTAGTTGACTGCTCCAAGGTCAGTCGACTGGTCCCAGTCAACTGTCAACTCGACTGATTTTCTATGCTTGTCTGTGTGTGCTCCGGATCAACCCCAGTCGACTGCTGGCAGGGCCAATCGACTGCCCAAGCTGAAAACTCCCTTTTCCACTTCTTTTTCATCCCTTAACCTTGACACAAGTCTTCAAATGTCTTCCACAAGCCTCGTGCACTCCCTTGCACTCGCTTGAAACATTTCCCTTGACTTTGCCGTGCTAGACTTCTCTTGCCAAGAAGGTTCTTCCGCCTCCGGGACTTCACATTTGCCAAGAGGCCGCGCCTCCGGGACTTCACCTTTGCCAAGACTCCATTCCTGGACTTTCCTGTGCAACTCAAGTCACACATGTTAGATCAACAAATATTGCCTAACTTAAACTGATTTAGTCAAACATTAAAATCCAAGTCACTTGGGAAAAATTGCCCCAACATATATATCAAAACTAGTGACAGAGTGCTGTATCCATCTTACAAGCGAGTCAAATTACTCAGCTTGCCAAGGGCTTCAGGAATTGAGCCTTGTAGAAAGTTTGCTTCTAATTAGGTTGTCAAATTTGCGATAGGCATCTCTTTGCAAGTTTCCATGTGCACTAGCAATCTTTGAACTATTTTATTCTCTGATCGCATTAGCATAACTGATCCAGGATTGCAACTATTTTTGTTTCTCCCATTGTGTAGTACCACATTAGTAGTTGTTAAATTTGTAATCGTAGGGCAGACAACAAAACGGTTTATATAAGACTTTTTGTTGAGATCGCGTCATAATAATCATGAAGAAATTGAAAAGAAAATAAAAAAAAACGAGAGAAGAGAGAACATAGAAATTAATTTCTATGATGCATTTACACCCTAGGGTTCTTCCATTTTACCTATTCTTCCTACCTCTTCTTCTTGCCGCTGCAAGGGGAGTGACGGACGGCCGGCAGGGCCGGTGGACGAGGCTAGAGGAGAGTGAACGCGGCCGGAGAGAGGCGGCCGGCAGGGCGGGTGGCCGGGAGAGCGAACGTGGCTGGCCGGCAGACTGCGGGCCGGCGGCAGAGCGCGGGCGGGCGGCAGACCGTAGGTGGGCGAGCGCGGCATCGGAGAGCGCGAAGAACAGAGGGTGCGGCGGCCGGGAGAGCGAACGCGGGCGGGCGGGCGGCACAGTGCGGGCGGGCGAGCATGGCGTCGGGAGCGCGAAGAACAGAAAGGGTGCGGCGCGACAAAAACCAAAAGGCAGTGCGTGTTAAGTCGCGCGAGCGGATGGGAAAAGAAATAAGTTTTTTTTAAATCTATTTTTAACCGCGTATCACCTATTCGCGCTGTCATTTTATTTTTTCAACCCTCTTTTAATAGCATATAATTTTTGCACACTGTAAAAAATACTATTCGCAGCGCACTGTTATTTGTACGCTGTTAATTTTAAAATATAATATATTATCGCAGCGCACATATTAGGTGCGCCGTAAAAATCATTATTAACAGCACACTATAATTGTGCGTCATTAATGACGTGCTGCGGAAAGTCAAATTTGTTGTAGTGTTGGTTCAGTTGTCTCTGTTTGCTTCACTTCTGCTTTCTCTATCTTACTTCCAGCTCTTAGTTCCTGTAAGATAAGCATACAAATAAACAACCTAAACCTTACCCTGTGGGTCTAACTTTGGATTTCTATCGAAATCCTGAGTTAGTCTGACGGTTACTATTCCCAAACTAGGAACGCGCCTTTACCCACGCCATTCAGGAGACTTTGCCAGCAAGTCCTCTAGATTTGTTGGACTTCTTACTTAACCATGATCCTCGGCTCCTAGGATTTGCTGCTAGACTATCGATCCTCCTGACCGGCTAGACTTTCACCAAGTCTCCGGTCCTCCTGACCCTACTCGCCTGAATTTTTGCCATGCTTTTCGGTCCTCCTAAAATTGCTTGGACTTGTACCTGGTGCACTTGATTTTGCTAAGACTTTTGCCTGATCCTTCAAATAAGGACTTTCCTTTGCCTAGCCTACAACTAGGACTTTCCCTGCCTAGTTTAACTCACCAGGACTTCCTTGCCCAATCTTCTAGATCAGAACTTCCACTGCCTAATCTAATCGACTAAGATTTCTCGTTAGTCATCTAGTCAAACTAACCTGACTAGACTTTACTCACATCCAAACATCAAGTCATGTTTGGATAAACCCTTGATTAAACTAACCAGATCTAAGTGTATTGTCAAACATTGAAACTTCTAGGTCAGACTTAATGCTTCTTGCACCAACATAGTCGAGTTATACGGGTTCGGATTTGGATTTTTCAAATTCGGATTGAAATTTTTTAATAAAATTTTGTTTCAATCCGATCCGAATCTATTTGACCCATCCGAATTAACACCCCTAAATATATTCTTGGGATACCGTTTTTCTAGTGAGGCCAAAATATTGGGTTATATTGATAAGCCTAAGCACCTACAAAATAATAGTAATACAGAGATATCATCTGACCAGAAGATGAGTGAAAGGACCATATGGGAACACAGGTAAAGGCAAGTTCAGTCTTTGACAGCATCCTGATTTGTGACAATCCTAATTATGCAATAGATAACCAGTTCAAGGAGATAGAATGCTCAGGAGGTGCATATCGACGGAGGAGCAGTGAAGAATTCATGATTTACGGGGGAGATAAATGTTATGAGGCCTTCTAATCCACTCATTGATCCTCCTAGCTCTGAGCATATAGATAATGCACCGAAGAACTCTTCGTATACTATGACAGATGAGTCCTTTTTAATTCCTTATAGATCAAATTTGCAAGAAGTTGGATCAGGCAACATGGAAAGTTTATCTATAGGATATGATCCACCTATGGATTATGATTATAAGCTTGATTTAGAAAATACAGTGCAAGCTCCTTTCTCTTCTTCGAAACCTCCCAAATGTAGAGATCATGGACTTTCAACTGATGAGACGCAAATGGAATATGGACAGAAGAGTGCGTGAGTAATTTGCAGGATAGACGCACTTTTGATCAAGAGAAACTTCGTGCAGCTGATGTACAAATGGGAAACCATGGGGAGGGGCTGTATGTCCTAAAACAGCTCAAGTGGAAGATTACTCTTAGAAAGTCGGACGAATGTTTTCAAATTTACTGATCGATGGAAAACTTTGGTGAAATCGAATCAGTCTTCTTTAATATTAGTCAATTTTAAGAGTTAGATACCTTGTACTAATTAAAAAAATAAAAAAGAAAAAGGATTGATGTGATCCTTATGTTCCTAGGACTCAATTGTACCCTCACATTAGTCATTTGACTTTTGTCTATCATAGTGGTTTAATTAAAATCACTTTTGATGACCTAAAATAATTAATTTTAGTCAGAGTTGCAAGAAATATAAAAATGGGTATGCTTGCTAATTTTAATTGTAACCTTAATTTTCATGTTAATATTTTCCGAAGTAGCTTGAGTCAAGCCACATAAATACTCAGTATAAGAAAAAGTTGACTGACTGAGTAAGATTTCACAAAAATACATGATATAAGAAAAAGTTAAAGGGGCGCCTATTAGAAAAATCTCAACTTTAGATACTCACAACTTTAAGTGCATTCATTGATAAATACATACATTGTACTAAAATGGAAAATCAAATTCTAAATTGAAGGTAAAAAGGACCATGAAGATTTTTAATTAGTAGCATGTAATTAGACTGATAGCAATATTTTTCACTCGTATCTTAAATAAAAAAAATTGTCTCATCCAATATAATATAAGGGCACCTCAGGACTAAAAAATACAGTTGAAGAAAAAAAATTGAAGTTATATCTAGGACAACAATGTATCCATGTAGCCCAATTAATTAGAAATTATTCTCATCACCTTACTTCCTTACTTGGGAGTAAGTTGAATCTCACTCCACAGTGGTTGTTCATGGATCCTGATTCCTGAGCCGCATGCGTTGCATGTAGTCTTCTACCCTTTTACACATTGTTTTTGTGATCGAATGATTCTTATCCTTTTAGTTTATGTGCTGAGTATGCATGCCCCCAAACAGATGCTTATGTAAACCCATTAACTCATCCCACCTGGGTTATGCGTTTAGTTGAGGACCTAGAACAATAATTGCCCTTCTAATTGAACTTGCTCTAGACCCCTAGTTACATCAATATTAAGAATAAACAAATACATGTCTTGTCTAAATTCCACTGTTTAGATGAGTTCGAGATGACACTTATCTTCTTCACATACTTCAGATGCATGCACCATTGCACTCATCCACAATTCAGAGTCTAGTTCAGAAAACAAAGGGGGATTCCTCACTTATTCTTTGTTTCTGTTCATGTCTAATCCTGGACGAAACCATTCTTTTCCATTCTATGTTTCTATGAGTGGCCAAGTGTACAAGTGATCCTAAAAGCAGCCTAAAAGAATGACAGCGATCGAACTAACAGCAAGAGCAAAAATGAAAGACTTATTGCCTCTATGCGCATGCCTAGAACGATAAGGATCTACCTTTGATAGAGTAATTCATAGCAGACGTTCATGTATGATCATCATAAACAACATTCTGTAACTGCAAGTTGGCTTGATCCCCTTGGTATTGTCGCACGAAGGCTCTCCTCCACCAAACCACAAAGGCTCTCTGCATGTTGGGGCAGTTGTCACCATTATTCAAAAAGCAATCAAACCATCTTAATAAGATTGATTGTTGTTCCGCCATGGGCAATGTCAGGACTGTGGCACATATTCCATCCTCTACCATCTTTTTATCAAAATCCCTACAAGCTCTTTTCATCCAACCAAAATCATCATATAGAGCTTCCAGCCATGTCCTCAAAAGAGATATTTTTGCATCTTTAGATACTAAAATATGCCCTCTTCCTATGGCAACACACAGCTGAGCAGTGATCCTACTGATCTCAAATCTGTACATGCATGGTATCTTGGAATGGCAGGTCGAAAGTTCACCCTGGTCAGCCCAGAGAGCCACAAATTCATCTGCAATCCTCTTGTTTATTAGGATGTCCACAAGCCACTGCACATTGTCAGCTTCTCGAGCAACCTCACCCATCAAGGAAGCTCGATCAGCCACATTTTCAATGTTTGCAGCCTCGGAAAACAACTGCATAAGATGATCAAGGCATTTCTGGCATAGGTAGTAAAGGGAGTCCTTTGAGACATCAAGCTTGTTATATTGTATATTGCTTTGGTTTACATCCTCCTTAAGCAAGCCAGAAATCAAGGTTTTTATATCTCGCCGAGCTTTCTTATCCTTGGATTGTAGAACGCCATCAAGTATCCCTAAAAAAATGGAGTCAGCATTTGCAAAAGCAGATGGTTGAACTGAGACTCTCTGAAAGATTTCTCTGATTGGCTCACGTAACTGCTGAATGTGAAGCTTGCCAAGAATAGATATTACCTTCTCCTCCTCATACTCAGACCAAGGAATGGCTTCCAAATATTCAAGACATGCAGAAATTCCTTCGTCAAATTTGATATCCACAGATACCTGCAACAAATTCTGTCATTTTTCCTTTTGTTATGTAAATTTTATGTTCTTGTTGCAAAAGAAGTTAGTTCTACCATTACATTCAAACATCAGTATCATATTTGATACAACATAAGAGGGGAGAAAAACAGAAATAATTGTCTTGTTTTAGATTTTATTATTTCAAAATAGAACCAGATCCTCCCCATAATAGAGCTGTATTATTACATATTTTTTTTATGACAAACATCTTAAAATGCTTAGATTCTGGAGGATATTTTTATAATAAAAGGCACTGTAAATGATTCCAAAGACGAGAAAAAGAGTGCTCACACAGAGCCTAGTCTGGCATCTAACTTTTAAAAGGAGATAAAGGCATGTGAATATACTACATCTGCAAAGCAATGTCTTATAAAGTAGAATTTTTGTGGAGCTACATGGTGAAACTATGTTGGTCATGTGCAAAGAACATGGGTGAACTCATGTGAACCCCAAGGTCTGGTACACTGCAATACGTACACATTGTGGACAGGTGCTCACCTGGCACATGAGACTCACATGTCACTTGAGACCTTATGTATCAATCTATTGCATATGCAAGAGCATATTGGATTGATCGCTCTAAGGCCATTAGAATCATTGGTTGGGACAAAATACACCTCCACAAAAGTAACTATGTGCTTCAAGGTTGATGATTTTTCATTCAAGACAAGCCATTAGACTTATCAGCTAGCAACATTTTCAATTATCTTAAGGCTATTCTTAATTGTTTGTTGTAGAAGGTGGCTCTTTTAACAATCAAGGAGATGGGAGATCCTTTTGGATTAGAGGTTCAACAACTAGAATGCTGGTTTACATACTCAACACCCCAAAACCTGATGAAGGAGAAACTTTAGAGCCCCAAGCACTGAGCAATTGGAAAACAATCATGACCTTGTTGTGGCCACATCCTCAATTTGATGTTCGAAGATATGTTCAACACTTATCAACATCAGGGCAAAAGACATTAGGGGCACTTTGCAATAAAAACTCATATCTAAGGATGCGACAAACAAAAGTCTCAAGTCACATGTTTAACGATAAAAGCATTATGTAACAATCCTATAACTTGCAAAAGGTTATCTAATATTCAAAGGAGAATAATAAAAACTTCAATGAATGTTTTGCGTGTTATTAATCATTGATAAAATCCCACATTCTTGAAATTATGTTAAAGTATTAAACACAAGAAAAAAGATATTTCTAGGATCTGGGTAATACCCTACTAATTTAAGAGGAATAGAGGAAGCAAGAGGAAGGCCTCACCAAGGAAACAAGTCCAAGCTAATTGTGGCAGAAGGACATAATGTGCCAATGGTCTCAATGGAAACAAAAAGATGGTGCAAAACCCCACTAAGGAAGACCCTAACAACAAGGAGTGTGAGAAAAGAAAAATCCTCCAAGCTCTTCTAGAGAAAATTTTTCTACAATAATCATTAAGGCAAACATCATCGATGATTCTTTTTTATGATGGGTCAATATTGGGGCCACAAATGATATGCACAACAAAGACTTTTTCAACAAGCAAAACCTACAGAAAAAAAATAAATATCACTATGTGGAAAAATTAATTGCCACTTAAATTCAAGAAAGAGGAATAGTAGAACTTGAGTTGACATCAAGGAAGACTCTAACAAATGATGTCTTTGTTAGGATCAATGGAAAGTATGATAGGGAGAGGGTGAACAACATCTTAACCTACAAATACGAACTTTTATATTCTCTTACACTTATGCAAAGCCAAACAATATACTCATTGCACGTATGTGTTTGTTTGTGTTAGAGTTAGCATAATGAAATTATAGAATAATAAACACAACACTAAAAATCAATTTTTATGTGGTTTAGACCCCCGATAGATTAAACCCACAATCCCTCTATAAAATGTATCTCCTTCTTCAAAGGTGGAGAAGCTTCGAATAACAAAAATATTTCTCTACACAAGATATACAAACAAGGTGTGAAAGGAAAGTATACCAAAACTTGTAGAAGAAGTCTTTTAGCAAATTTTAGTTGTGTTTATTTCAACTAGATGCAACAACAATTTGTTTGTACTATTTATGCATGGATGCTGAAAATAAATACGAGCATTTCTTATATAAATAAGCTTCACATGGTTGTCCAACGACTACATTTTGATCATTCATGGATTAATGTAATTTTTGTGTTTTGAGAATATGTAAAAGTGTTGGCTAAATTTTCTGTTATATAGTAAAATGATAACGGGATGATAACATTGATATATATTGTAAAATAATATGGAATCTTACTTTATTACAAGAGATAAACCCCTATTTATACACGAATATAGGGACCTATTCTAGGAGAATTATTCTATAAAAAAGAAAAATAAAATATTTATCCCTAACAGAATATCTAATAGAATATTTATCTCTAAATATTCTAACACTCCCCCTTAAGCTGGAGAATATAAATCATATGTACCCAGTTTGTTACATATGTAGTCAATTAGAGGATCTCTCAGTGACTTGGTGAATATATCTGCTAGTTGATCTTTTGAGTTAACAAAACTAGTAGATAATTTCATCAGATATGACTTTTTCTCTGACAAAATGGCAGTCGACTTCAATATGCTTTGTCCTCTTATGAAAAATTGGATTCGAGGCGATATGCATAACGGCTTGGTTGTCACATATAAGTCACATTTGTGTAACCTCTCCAAATCTTAGCTCTTGAAGCAACTGTTAAGTGGAAGCTGAAGGAGCAACAGAACTTTGGACGATCTGTGTAGCACGGGGAGGTAGGACGAGGAAGACGTGTTGCTCGTCGCGTCGAGGAAGACGCGCGACGAGGAAGCCACTGCGATTGTTGCATTGCGACGAGGAAAACACGCGACGAGGAAGGCGTGCTGCTCGTCGCGTCGAGGAAGACGCGCGACGAGGAAGCCGCTGCTATTGCTGCGTCGCGACGAGGAAAATACGCGACGAGCAAAAACGCAAGCGAGGAAAACACGTAGCGAACAGAGAGAGAAGGAAGAGGATTGGTTCAGGCAGATAACCCTAAACTCAATCTCGCTCTGATACCATGTAAAATAATATGAAATCTTACTTTATTACAAAAGATAAGCCCCTATTTATACACGAATATAGAGACCTATTCTAGGAGAATTATTCTATAAAAAAGAAAAATAAAATATTTATCCCTTGCCCAATCTGCATCTGAAAAACATTCAATATGAGTGTGCCCATGATTTTTATATACAATACCTTGTCCGGGTGCACCCTTTAAATAACACAAAATTTGTTCTAATGCTGCCCAATGATGAACCGTTGGAGATGACATATATTGACTAACAACACTAACTGAATATGCAATATCTGGACGAGTCAAGGTCAGGGTTTAAAATCTCGTGCCGAACCGGTCGAAACGGGCGAAATTTTTCGTTCCGCCCGCCGACCGGCACCGGCATGGCCCGGCACCAGCCTATCCCAGCTGCCAGAGTCGCGCGACTCCGGCGACCGCGCCGGAGTGGTCGTGCGACCCCGCCGGCCTCGCCGGAGGGGTCGCGCGACACCTCCGGCACGGCGGCGGGGTCGCGATCTCGCGATATCGCCTGCGCGTGCCGAGATCGGGGAAATTTTGGGACCGGCGACGCCGCCGGAGGCTCCGCCCGGGGCCGGCGACGCCGCCGGAGTCGCCGCCCGGGGCCGGCGACGCCGCCGGAGGCGCCACCCGGGGCCGGCGATGCCGCCGGGGCCCCGCGAGGCCGCGACACGCCGCGCAGCCGCACCGCGTCGCGTTTTTCTCTTTTTTTTTTTTTTTTACTTAGGTATTAATTGGATTTTGATAATCAACTCCTAGCTATAGTTCAAAATTATAACGTGGGATAATTTAAATAGGCTTTATTAAATCCTATAAAATTATCAAAAAATTTATTTTTTATTTTTAAATATTTATATTAAATTTTTTATTTTAATTAATATATTTTATATTTTAAAAATACCGAAACTATACCGGCACGGTACGATACGGTACCGAAACTGTATCGTTCCGGTCCGGACCGAAACTCCGGCACGGCATTTTCGTTGAGCTTCATTGTGAAGGATTGTAGTTAACCCACCAAAAGATCTCTCTTGGCTCGCCTTGATTCGCTTGAGCCCTCGTTAAGTTCAATGATTTTCTCCCACAATTCCTTGGCCGAATTGAATGGGCCGACTTTGCTCAGTTGCTCCTTGGAGAGTCCACACTGCAGAGTAGTTGTGGCTTTCGCATTCGCTTGTACTTTCTTACATATCTCCTTCAACCAGTCTTTGGTAGGTAGAGGTGCTCCAATTGCATCCTTGGGTTTTTCGAAGTCATCTACAACACTAAACCAATTTTCAATATCGTTCATCAAATAATACTCCATCCTACCTTTCCAATATGCGAAGTCATTGCCGTCGAAGTAGGGCGGTCGTGCGGTGTTGTATACCTCTTGAAACGTCATTTGAGATTTTTCGGTTGAATGTTAGTTCTTCCGAAGGTCTGGCTCTGATATCACTTGTTGGGATCGGCGCGTTCGCTAGAGGGGGTGAATAGCGATTTCTCGATCTTTTCTGCAAAAATGTTAGCGGAAGCAAAAGAAAACAGAACAAAAAGATCAATCGCTAACCCGTTGATTTACTTGGTATCCACCTCAACGAGGTGACTAATCCAAGGATCCACACACACAGCCGACGATTCCACTATGAAAAAACCTCCTTCTCAAAGCAAGCTTCGAAGGCAGAGAAACCTTTACAAAAAGCTCTCTTCCTCGTACAAGATATGTAGTTGGGTTTTGAGGAGGAAGATGGAGAGTTTTACAATATCAGAGAGCAATCAGAAAGATGAAAGAAGCAAGTGTTAATTTCTTCGACATTGACTCCTCTTTTTATCATTTTTCGTACATCAGTCGACTGCTCCTAAGGCCAGTCGACTGATGGGCTTCAAATGGCTCTTTAATTCGTATTTAATTGGTCAGTTGTCACCCAACGACAGTCTATCAGTCGACTGCTCAATGCCAGTCCAGATGCTAGTCGACTGAACCACTCGACTGAATTTTCTGTTTAGCCCCAGTCGACTGCAGCTACAGTGCCAGTTGACTGATGCTTCTGAGTTCGCTTGTGTGTGCTTCTGATCAACCATCAGTTGACTGCTGGCAGGGCCAGTCAACTGGTCAAGCTGAAAACTTCCCCTTTCAACTTCTTCTTCACTCGTTTAGCCTTGACGCAAGCCTTCAAACGCCTTCCACAAGCCTCGTGCCCTTCCTTGCACTAGCTTGAGATATTTTCCTCGACTTCGTCGTGCTAAGTCTTCCTTTGCCAAGAGGTCTTGCCTCCGGGACTTCATCCTTTGCCAAGAGGCCTCGCCTCTGGGACTTCATCATTTGCCAAGAGGTCGCGCCTTCGGGACTTCACCATTTGCCAAGAGGTCGCGCCTCCGGGACTTCACCAAATGCCAAGACTCCATTTCTGGACTTTCCTGTGAACTCAAATCACACATGTTAGATCACAAACATTGCCTAACTTAAACTCACTTTGCCAAAGGTCAAAGGGCAAATCATGACTCGAGCTCAGCCACACATATAGGTGAGCTCGGCCACACGCTCAAGTAAGCTCGGCCACACATATAGGTGAGCTCGGCCACGCATATAGGTGAGTTCGGCCTCGCATATAAGTGAGCTCAACCACACGCTCAGGTAAGCTCGGCCACTCATATAGGTGAGCTCAGCCACACGCTCAGATGAGCTCGGCCATGCATATAGGTGAGCTTGGCCACACGTTAAGGTCAACTCGGCCACACTTATAGGTCAGCTTGACCGCGCATTCAGGTTAGCTCGGCCATTCAGACAACCCGGTCACATGCTCTCATAGCTCGACCATTCCTACAACTCGGCCACATGCTCTCACAGCTCGGTCATTCCTACAACTCGGTCACATGCTCTCACAGCTTGACCATTCATGCAGTTCGGTCACATATCTTCCGACCTTACACATCAGGTCAGCCATCAATGGGCAAGTACGTTGACCAAGTTTCCAAACTTTTGGTCCCCGAATATCTCGCACACTTATACGCACAACCGTCGAATGAAATAATCAACCCTGCTGAGCCGTTGAATGTTTGGAAACTGTCAGATATCGTGTCGTTAATGGCGCAGTAACAGACAATCACACGTGTTAATCTCCAAAGATCACGCTCCCTCTGCTACTATATAAAATTCGCAGGTATAAAGAGAAGCTCTCTCGGATTCTTTACATTTACATACTACTTGTTCTTGTCCTCTTCTAACTTGAGCATCGGAGTGGCCTCGCTGGGAATCCCCAGCGCTTTGCTAATCCGTTCGTTCAGTTCTCTTCTTCCTCAGGTGCTTCTCATCGACGGGATTAACGAAGGTTGAGGTGGCGTATCATTGACTGGTGGCTTGACTGTCCACGGTATTTAGGCGGAACAACACCCAATAACAAATGTAGATCTCGGAACGAGTTTCAATTTGATATATTGTGTGCCCTGTAGTTTAATTCGAGATAAAAGTTATGACTTCTTAAAACTTATATAACATTCACAGTTATAATAGTTACAGTTTCGTAGCTGTTACAACTATGTAATAGCTCAGTTGTATAACAGTTACGATTTTGATTTGATATATTGTGTGCTCCGTGGTTTAATTCAAGATAAAAGTTATGACTTCTTAAAACTTATCTAACATTCACAGTTATAATATTTATGATTTCGTAGCTGCTACAATTATATGACAGTTCAGTTGCAACAGTTACAAAATCATAGTTATTACAATTATGCAGTAATTATGATTTCGTAACTGTTATAATGCATCTTCCGTTCAAGATTTAAATGAGAAATATAAGGGTAACTGTTATAATGCATCTTCCGTTCAAGATTTAAATGAGAAATATAAGGGAGAGATAATAATGAGAATAGTATAATAGAGAGTAGTTGAGTAATTTAGCATGGGATGGGATGCCTTTTTAATAAAAAATCAAAGTCGGGACGTCATCTCGATGATTCCAAAAATGAAAGACGCCCTTTGATTTTTGTTCAAAAATTATTACGTTGCCAAGCAAGTATCCTAGTAAGCATTTTATTGAATTGGCATGATGCCACATGGATACCATAGTAATGTTTTTAACATTTTATAGATGGAAAGTTGATGGATGCATATTAGATTTTAAGGCAAACTAGCACTGTTACAGTGATTAAATTGTTTTTAAGAAATGTGATAAATTTTAAAAATATCTAAAGATTATGTTATATTTATTATTAGTCTTATATTTGACGGTAGGAGAAACACTTTAAAACTCATGGATAACATTATTGCTTAATGGCATTTCCTTTCAATGGAAATATTTTCATTAAGATATTTTTTCTAGGTAGATTTGCTAAGAGAGTAAATTAAGATCTAGGTAGATCAACTAGGCAATTTGGCTTATAACAGATAGGAGTTCTTGGTGATTCAAGTGGTTTAGGTCTTGATGACCCTATCGATCGATCGATCTATGGAGTGAGCAAGCGAGACTAGTTAGTTAGCTTAGGTGTCAAGGCAAGTGACATAACTCAATTAGCTCGATCAAGCATGAAAGGTTGGTAGGTTTGGTCGAGAAAGTTGGGTGAGCTAATAGGTCCAAGAGCGTTGAGCAAGTGAGCTAAGCGATCGAAGAGAATTGGCCTATCTAGGTGGTCCATTGAGTTGAGCAAGATGGGCTAGCATAAGAGGTCGAATCAGTTTAGATAGGCCTAACAATTTAGGTGATCTAGTTAGAGTGAGCAATCTAGGTTGTCTAAGCAAGCCAATCAATTTAATAGATTCTAGACGATTGAGTGATATAAGTGGGTAGTGTAAGCTAAGCGAGTTAGGCAATTTGAGAGGACCAAATAGATCAAAGATCTAGGTTGATCGTAGAATCTAACATTTAGTTAATTCTAAAAATTATGATATTTTTCTAAATTGTACACTTAACTTTTCAAATGCTTAAATCGTGCATCATACTTTTATATTTACCAAATCATTCATCTCTTTTTTTAAATACTCCTTCATTTATACATGTGCTTGTCTGATTCATCCGAGCCATTGAGCACATTAAAATCTGTCTAAAATGAAACACATTTTATAGAGTTTTGAAATTGCTGTTTGTCTCCTTTGACCTTTTTTTTATAAAAAAAACTCACAATGTATTAAATAGGTTGTAGAACCAAAATCAATTGATATAATCACACCCAAGCGAGTCTCAAGAATATGTTGATTCGGGTTTGAATTGAATCTGATAAGCCTAAGTTCATTAGTAAATTTTGACTAAACTCACTGATGATTATAAGGAGTCCAAATTTAAAATATGTAAATATGATTGAGTCAGGAGAACATCAAGAATACATAGATGTTATTGTTAAGTGTGACAACCTAAGTCCATCAATAATTTTTTGATAAAATTATACAAGGTTGATTTTTTTTTAAAAAATCATAATAGACTAACTAAGATGTGGAACTAAGGTTGGTGGGCATGGTTATGCTTAGGAGAACCCCAAAAATACATTGCTCTTGGTTTAATTAAATCTGATAAGTGTAAATTTCTCCAGTGAGTTTTGATCAAAATTTATTACGAACTCATTAGTAAATTTTGGCCAAAACTCAATAATAATTTTTAAACTTATTAGATTCAGTTCAAATCAACACTAAAATGTATTCTTAGGACTCTCATAAATATAATTATGTTCTCCAATCTTAGTTTCACATTACATCCTATTTAACTTGTTGTGAGTTTTTTAAAAAAAATTAACTTTGTGTAATTTTATTAAAAAATTATTGGTGAACTTATATTTTATCATATTTATTCAATAATAACACGTATGTATTTCTCAAACTCCTGTGACTTTGACCTTATTCAAAATTTTTGAAACTGCCCCTGTGGATGGGTTACATTAAACAAATTACAATGCTCAATTATATTGCCTAGGATTAACAAGAAGAAATCTTGAAGATGCCTGCGAGGGAAATATTTATCAATCAACTAAGTTAAATTATAGTCCAAAAAAATATAAATATAAAGTTAGTAAAATCATCGATAACTAACCAACATAAAGAAAGATCCATAGATTTAGTATAGGTTGATCCTCAAGAGGAAAAACATGTGGCATATGTGATCATCAAACTTCAAAAAAGGATCTTGATGTGCAATAGATTACTACCTAGTTCCTGTTATATTTGAATTATTTTCTACCGTGACCTAGCTACTTCTCCTCTAAAAGATTTTTGATATTTAAACATGAACACCAAAAGAAATTATGAGCATTTGATCTCTCGATCATTTTCTAATTTTGAGTAACTTAAATTCATTCATTTATTAGTTCTGGCCAATTTAATTAGATCCATTTAGTAGTTTTGGCTAAAAC